>NW_022145607.1:3594077-4024077 GCF_000002235.5 Strongylocentrotus purpuratus | reverse complement strand
TATAAAGAGAAGAACACATCGAACGCGAACCAAGACAAACAAAATATTTTGGTCCCCTGTTAACATCAACTATCATAATTAGGTGGACTGTCATCGACAGACTTCCTATTGATTTCGTTGATTTCGTCAGAATTTTCTTTCTTCTTTATTTATTCTTTATTTTTATTTATTTCACCCCCACTTTATTGTGCAGAGGATAGCTCAAGATCGGTAGAGTCAATTTCTTTCATTATTATTTGGTTTCCACTAGCCTCGAATTTCAATTAAGTCAAGAAGCTTAACTGAATCAAAGATTGATAAATATTCATCTATAAATGTCCGACACTCCCCATCAAAGTAGATATATAGTAAATATTTGTTATTTGTTGCGACCATAGTCTCAAGTTGGTAGATCTATTAAAATAAATATTATAGTTAACTTATTTCGACCCCCTCCCTCCCTTATAGTCTCTCACAGTTCTCCCTCTCTCTTTCTCTCTCTCTCTCTCTTTCTCTCTCTTCCCCTCTCTCCCCTGTTCGATGAAATCATATCCCATATGGAGGATACATGTCTGCAAGCCGTTAAGAAAGTTCACCTGAGTTCTTAGATATCACCATCACGACCCGTATTATTGACTAACCAGAGTTCCTCATGTTACCTCAGAAATTCAAAACCTGTATTTTCCCTACCCAACACGGCTCCGACGTATTTTTTACCCTCTTTAAAACATTCAACAAATATAATTACTGTATGTGCATATAAATGCCCAGATATCATGGTCTACTTGAGGAAATGGTGGCTTGACCGAGATTCGAATCCCACCTGCATCACGAACGTCTCGTAAAATACCATCTATTATATTGGACACTCTCAATCCAGGTGTAGTGAAAGAGCAACTGGTCGGGGAGATTGTTTGAAAGCTTACAGCGCCCTTACATGACGGCGTGATCGAATCTAGTGTGATAATACAGACAAGTATGGTACTTTCTTTTATTATGAGGGATTGCTACTGTATGTCCACTCTGTGAAAATGGTATTGAGTAGGGATTGGATTAAGTACTATTTTCTTTACCATTGGATAGAATCTATGTTGGGAAGTTTGGTAAACTAACTGCTGAACTGGAAACAAAATGATGTCAAGACAGATTAAACTGACTCAAGTAGTGGCGTATTCAAAAATTGACGAGCAAAGAAATGGGGAGGAGTGACCATGCATCCCTGCTTCATGTACGAAAATGATACTACATTGAGTTCTACTGATGATTTTATTTTTTTCGGGGGCATTAAAAGGTTAGGGCAAATCGGCTTCCCCCATTGCTGGATACGCCAGTGTTCTAATGCGAATTCTGGGTGACTCAATGTTCAAATAAGAAAGTTCAACCCCTTTATTCTCCTTATAGCAGTCTACTTGGGCACGAACATAACATTGAGGTTGAGATGTGAAAGCTTTTCACTGTCATTTTCTGCCCTACACGTCACTTTTCATCAGCTCAAAATGTAATAATGAATGCAAAATCTTCATGCACGTGCTCGACCAAAAGTACAGCTTGACGAAAACACTGCTACCCTTCCCCCACTTAGACACTCAAAGTGAGAGGACCGTATTCTTTCATAAGGAGAAAGAATTTCTAAAAAATCAAAACCTTCATTTGTGGAGCGTTTGACTCTAGAAACGTTGAGATTTGTTATTATCACTATGCTTTACCCCTCTCACTATGATTGACAGGTTGCTACATAGTAAGCTATCGCTAAAAATATTTGAAAATCCAGGGTCTCGTTTTCTTAGAAATACTGGCACCGCCTGAAAACAAACTAACATTGCAATGTCAAGATACTTGGCTTATGCGATAGAACCGATTGGATCAGCTGCCGTGTCCATCTCTGACATGCTATTTACCCAAACCTCTTCAAATTCAATTCTAAGACTTATTTTAGGCAAACCTGTGAATACTATTCACACGTCGAGTGATGTGACTTGCCGGGAGGGTTAATCTTGCATGAAATGTAAAGACAGAATTGCATCTGAATGCTCTCCTACTTAGCATCGATGCACACGTTTAACACGCAAACCTTGAAATAGTCAATCCCAACCCTTACCATTTTACGTCAAAGCATATCGATATAAAGCAGTTACAATGATTTATTGAAGAAAAACATTGAGGCAGATGTGAATGTTCCTTAAAAATGTTGTAGTATGCGATTGAAGAAAACGATTAAAACAAAAATACGCGGTGACATAATAAACAGGATTGAAGGTTTTTCAAACATTCCAATTGTCTTAACAGAAATTGAATTATTGTTGTAAAGTGATTATAGTTAAGTGATATTTTTCTCCTATAACTAACAAAGACCAGCATATAAATGTAATTGAGCCCTTTCCAACTTTACATAATGTCAGAGTTTAGACCATGTCACCCATGAAATTTAAATACCCTTTTATGTCGTAAGAAACCTCAGTCACATACATGTAGTGTATGGTTGTTCAATTTTGAATGGAGTATATACTAACGAAGAACGCTATTAGAAACTTTAAAGGTCAACTTTATGGCATAAAATTTAATAAAACATGCAAAAACAAAATAAACCAACTGTATGGCATAACGTGCTATACTTTGTATTTAACAATACATTTGAAAGTAGATTGACACACATGTATACTCCTAAAGCCTTCGTGAAGGTATTAATATTTCATCATTTAAGATCAACTAGAAATTGCATTGATGATGGTGATGGTGATTATTCACAGCATTTATGTCATGTATATGGCGCCATATTTATGTTTGGAAAAAAAAGAGAAAAGGCGAAGGCTCATCCAGTTTATTCCTCCATAAATACCGTTTCAATAAGGTATGATATTTATTTCAATTCCGTGATTCCATTCTCAATACAGTTTATCTTCCTGCTTAATACAGTGTTTTTTGACGATAACATTCCTGTCTTTTATGTTACCTTCCTATTGTATGACAAACATGTCATTCAGTGTGCGTGCTGTTGTCAAGCCCTAATCATGTTACGGTAATCGCTGTCAGAAATATGTTGTTTATCTCTATTTAAAACGGGATTGCAGTGGCTTTCTAACCAACACTTAAGGCGAAGATTGGGGTAAAGCCAGCAATTATTTGACTTGTCAATTCCTTAACTCGAAAATTGCATTAGGCCTTTCATCTGGCTGCGTCTTAATCCCGGCGCAAAGTTGCACAATTTATCTTCAATCATGAGCGCTATCAGCATATAATGCTACATTGTAAACATAATGTCCAGGCATGTTTGGCCTGGACAATATAGACTGGTATCGATTTTATGTGAGCCAGATAACAATCTAGGGGAGCAAATTTAGTAAAGAGAGGATCAATATCTTAACGGTATGATTGCATAGAAACTCATCATTGATGTTTCGGTAAATGTGTGAAACGTTTGCTTTGAAATATCCAGGGTACCTGCTAAACGGCCAGCTATTAAGATTCCCGATTCGTTTGCCGGACGTAGGAATAGGAGAAGGAGGTGGGGGAGGAGGAGAAGGAAGAGGAGGAGGAGGAGGAGGAGGAGGAGGAGGAGGAGGAGGAGGAGGAGGAGAAGGAGGAGGAGGAGGAGAAGGAGGAGGAGGAGGAGGAGGAGAAACTGATTATTTGATACTGAAAATTATGTTCATCGTGACTGTGCCATGGACCAGTGATGGCCTGGTGGTAGAGTCACTGCCCGGCAAGCAGTAGATGGCAGGTTCAAATCCCGCTGGTTCCAAGATTTTTTCTGACTTGTTTTTCAATTACAGATCGATGAATCGATCTTATTTACTGGGTGTAAGCCACAAATATGTTTAAACTATTGAAATTTATCCCAGGAAGCATTACATTTATAGAAATGAAAAGTATTCGTCGTCACCTGTGTCGGGGGGGAGGGGGGACTTTAATCACGTTAAAGGGTAAATAATTTTAGGATTGACAAACATAAAACAAAAATAAATAATTGGAAGTGATTCAAATCACTTCTTATATATATATATTTCAATGCCACGGTACTTCGGAATAGGTTCATTACGAATCTGTGTATAGTTAGATACATTGTATCACGAAGATGTGTAGATATAAAGAGAAGCAATGAAGATGCCAATTTTCTTCAAACGTGCCTCCCATTATGTGTTTGTGAAAGTTAGTGACATCAGAAGGGTTAACTTATCTCCCTTGTTTGATGACGTCACCAAAAGTTTAAAGATCATCCCCCAATCAATGAATGCATTCATCCACCATCGATGTATCACAGCGGGTATATCCTAATGATTAGGGACGAAACAGAGTATTATCTCATTATTGATTTCTTTGTACTATTCATCTTTCAAACCACACACCATCATCCCTTCCGTTTATAATGATAAGGTGATTTGAAAGTGTTTTGTAAATTGAAAGGACAGCGTTTCTCTGAATTATAATCAGTGAGTAAACGCAGATGAAGGCATGATAACGAATACATAACTTATTTATTTCTCGGAGGGGGAAGGGTTAGTAATTTATATCATATTCGTCGACGTAAATAGGGGAGACATTAATTTTTGACATTGCTAATATTCATAATTGTTTAACCTGGAATTATATGAAAATGGAAACCGGTATAAAAAAAAACTCCTTAGTATGCGTCGCTGACTGTAAGGGAGGAGAGAGGGTAGACATGTGAGTGAGGATAGGCGGGGAGGGAGGGAGGGGGAGGGGGATGAGGGGGCACAGGTTGTTGGCAGTTGGACCATTCCAGACATAAACTAGACATAAACAATGTGATGCTCACTTGCAGCCAGCCAAGCTAAAACCTTGTTACATGAGGCTGAACTAATGCTTCCATAGATCTTCCAGGAGGACGAGCAACCGCTTGTGTTCTTTTATACATGAAATGTAAATCTTCTGGTCGCAGATCAATAGTGAACAAAGCTTGATAACGAGGGTTAACGGTCCCTAAGTTGGGAATGATGTGTAAGGGGAAATGATGAAACACATCGAGACATACATCTAAGAGTAAACAAATCTTAAAGACTGTTGATCATTGAGTCCTCAAAGTTTAGACGATTTGACTTTAAACACTTAGCACTTTTGAATTAGATACTGAATAAGGGAAACTTAGTGAGAAAGTTATTTGAAAGTCAAATGACAATGTGGAATGGGAGAGAACGTTAGACAGATATATTATTCATACATATTTTTTTAGGAAAAGGAATATATACATGTAGAATGTATACAGAAAACAGATATACATATTTATTCAAAGTTTAGTTTTTGTATAAAGATCCAGCATGGAAGGAGATCTTTCTATGGTAGGCCTACCTATTATTGTTAAAGAAGAAAGTTCAGTCATCGGTAGATGTACAGAATGTCCACAACCAGAGCATACTGTTTACTGGTTTATTTTGTGATAACGGGTTTATATTATAAAACAAATTAAAAATCCATTCCTTTGACGAACTTTTGTACATTAAATCAGACAAAATAATATAAGAAGGCGAAAATAATGGTAGTATATGTCATACTTTTCTCTTTGACAATTTTACTCGCAAATATTGGTGTTTAATACATGTCAAGATATAAGGGGAGATGAGTATGAGGTGTCTTTACAATGCTCAATTTAGATGGAGCAGAGGGTCGAAAATGATTACGGTAGCTTCGAAACGTCATTTCTAAGGGAAAGGAGAAACCGTGCGTATGAATGTCATCGCATGAGGGATAATGGGCGAATGACGTTTGGAGACACAATTTGGTATTCAGATAAGTGTGCTGTAATGTGACTTCACGCATTTACTGGATCATGTCTCTCTAACATGATGGGGGAAGAGAGAGAGAGAGAGAGAGCGAGAGAGAGAATGTTATCTCGGGTGGGTTTAACCAAGGAGGATTGATCCAGATTCCATGCTCGAGTTTCTTCAAATTGAAAACAGGCCGTGACCCCTTTTAAGGAGCAGTCATTACGACGGTAGCTAGAGCGGGGCGTACCCGTATAAGATTTAGCAGCCCCTATAAAATTACCGCTAAATATTTGTTTTAGAAAAATCCGATGGATCACGTAACCAAAACAATCACGTAGACTTGCTTCCGTAACAAGTAGCGAATTGTTATCAATATGCTGTGCTGACGCCTGGTATGATGATGTCATAACGACGCCATTTTGTTTGGGAATCAGTCGCGTGGTAGGTTATGAAGATTAATCCCTTTAAAGCTTGGTCTAGTTTCAGCGTTGATCAGATTATCAAGTTTGCATTCAGCGATGCAACGACAAGCAATCGCCAATACGTTAATACTCGCGTGAGACAAAAGTGGGAAATACTGAGTATATACATCGAAATATAATCAAAAGTATGGTTTTGTTGGTATTGATATACTATGTCATCTCAAATGTCGAAAACCTATAAGCAATATTTGTGTTTTCCCCATCGCAAATCAGGTAGTTTGGGAGGGAGGAGGGTTTAGGAGGGGGAGAGGAGGGTTTGGTAGAAAGGGGACGGGTGAGGGAGACTACGCTTCTTGGGCAGGATGTAAAGGGGGGGGGGTCATAATTATTTGTTATCTTCATTCGATTTTACTACTTGTAATATTGTTGTTGCTGCGATTTTAATGCATCTTTTGTAATTATTATGTTATCAAAATCAATGATTTTATATGTAACATAATGTTTTTTTTTTGTTTTTTTTGTTAAATTTGATTCATTGAATGAAAAATAATATAGTTTCCAAAACAAAACAAAAACTCAATTAAACATTTAAAATATATTTAAAGGAACAGAAACGTCCTTCGAGTAATCTGCCGTCGTTGTAAGACTTCATTCGTAGCACATTAAATGTTTTATTTAGCACTGGATTCTTCTGTTTACATGCTGTATCAATCCCGTATCAATATCCTTATAAAAAACATGGAGCCCCACAAATCTCAATATAAAAGAGCAGAATTTGTTATTTATCTTTTTTCTATGCATGTTCAAGACTCAGAATCAATGATGACCAGTCTGCAAGCCACAGTCCAATACAAAGCTACATAAATCAAACATTTTCGTGCTTCGAAGCCCGTAAAAGTAGCTTTGCGGTTCGAACAAAGGAAGAGCGAACACTGGTGAGCGCCATGTTGCTCTTCTTTTTGGTGTTAAGTACTCCCTAGGGAATATCTCATAAAGCCCATGTTGACGAGAGGCAATCGATCGCGTTAGTCGATAGTCGATACGAGGTACATTTCGCAGCAGAATCGAAGCACTTCAAAAACATAGAGCACATACTTCATCGCGTATTCATGAATAAATAAGCTCTTTACCAATACACTCTTCAGCAATTAAAATGTCATTCTTTGTATTCTTTCAAGGTAATCAAATATTTGAAGAAGATATCATCCCTTCTTAATGTCTTCCTTTTTGTAATTAATAACAAGGGAAACTCCAGTAAAGGAAGACAGCTGGTTTTGGCACGGGGTTCCCAGAGCTCGTAATTCAATAGAACGCCTATTTGCTTTTACAGAATACGTGATCTAAACAAAGCTTTGCTAAAAAACATAAAAATGGATCATTGACAATTAAAGATAAAGGTGAGTTCTGGTCATGCGATTGCATTGTAAAAGAAACGGTGTGGAATCAATCAGAAAAATTTGATCATGTAGTATATACGTATTGGTGTATACTACAAGGTTCTGGAGTCATCAAAATGATAATAAATTGGTAAAGTAACAAGCACTGTACACAGAAAGATGTATATGGGACTACACAAACATCTGACCTAAAAATAGGGCATCATTTTTAAGCTGTTACTTGTCACATTTAGAATATGAAGGCAATTGAAGATTCATGCTTTTCAGGGACCATTTTTCTCTGATGTTCTTCCACACTTGCATATTAACAATTAAAACGCTCACAAGTTATTGTTCAACTCTTCCCAGAACTCAACCTTCTCTTTAATACGTCCATCTTTAATTCCATGAATTTCAGTAGCCGTTCTAGTAGCTAGGTAAGGGGGTATAGCCTCTAACTTCAATATTTTTCTTAATTATACAATAATTTAAGCAAGGCACATGTAGAAAATGTAGTCAATTCAATTCAATTCAAATTGTATTGATTACAATCCCCCAAAATAGGATATAATTCTCAATTATTTTATAACAATGGATAACAAAAACCCTAAGCCCCTCACCCCTCCATTCCATCAATATTCTTCTAGAACCGTGCATAATGAATTGAAGAGAAAGGGATTTTTTCTTCTTCCATCTAGCCTCTGTACTGTCCTAAATTATCCTCTTTTTATCCACCGGTAACACAAATATTCTGCCAAAAAACACTGCCAGTGTTAGGAATTTCATTTCACAACCAGAGTCTCACAATGTGAACAGTCATTTACACAGTTGGTATGAACACACTGATAATGTCGATGACCTTCTTTGTCCCTTTACCGCTTATATCGTTCGCAATATCTTAAACAAGAAAGAGAATATAATAGCTGTATCTCCCGCTACAACGATTGTCTATGGATAGATATAACGCATCCCTAGATATCAGTCTGAAGGACCTTTTGATAGAAGAGGTAGATCCATTATGCAAAAGCAATGTCACTATTGATATGGAGCCTCACTTGCCTTCTTAAAGTCTTTCCTATTCTGCCATTATGGAAATTGAATAACGCGGTAAAAGCCGAATGTTTCCAAATAGATATCTTTCATTAGGGTGAATCGTGCATTGACTATGATAAGCTAAATAAAGGGAAAGATGAGACGCAAGACAGAGAGAGGTGCCTAGACAGAGGGGACAGAGTCATCTAGTGGTTTGTGTGCTAACATAAATTGATGTGTATGGGGCGGATTATATTTGACAATGGCACACAAAGTATCGTGGAAATGGCACAGAAAGTATCGAAACACTGCAAGCTGTTTGTGTGCTGACATAGATTTCTATGTACGGGACTGATTATAATTAGGAATGTCCCAGCAAGTCTCGAGACACTAAAAACAAATTGTGCATGTGCTAACACATATTTCTAAATAAAGAACTGATTATTTCGATATGTCTCGAAACTCTTGAGACAAAACAAGCAGTTTGTGTGCTTACGTAATTTCTATGTACGGAACTGATTATATTTACAAATATCTCATAAAAGCTCTAGAAGTTATAACCTGTCAGCCAACATCTTGTCAGTAATCGGTAATGAAATGGCCACATTTCCATGTAAAAGTCATTTGTTCATGTAGAATGAACGCATATTCATCAGCATGCAAGGCGATATCTTGTTTGTCGGTACGCATTATCGAACATCACAAAATTCATTTCTGATTCTTGGAAAAAATTGTAGTTCAGATAAATGTATGTCAGTATTTATTTTCATAGTTATTTTTGAATTAAGTAACGTAAACGTGAAAGGTCAGCGTCATTGTGCAGTAATGATCTCGAACTATATTTATCACTCTTCAGACTGGAAACAAAATCAAGCCATTAATAATTCAGAGAACCAGATAGTTACAATTTCTCTGTGTTGATTAGAAACAACGTGCTGATTATTGAACACACTTCAGGACAGATTTGTAAAGGTTATTATATATAGCTTTTGATAAATGACATGGTCATGCTGGTCATTAGGGAGACCTTGCGGTGCATTCGGTCTTATAACTCCCACGATATGCTTTATCTGTCTACAATCCTACTCAAGAAACGAGCAAGAGAGATGGAGAGGGAAGGGGGGGTGATGAGAGTGAGAGTGAGAGAGAAAAAAAGAGGGAGAGAGAGAATGAAAAGAGAAAAAAGAGGGAGAGAGAGAATGAAAAGAGAAAAAAGAGGGAGAGAGAAAGAAAGAGGGAGAGGGGAGGGGTGGGGACCACACCCTAAACATACAAATGCATATCGAATACTCTACATACTGGATGAAACGGAAGTAGATCTATGCAGTGACCGACCGTTTACAGGTTGAAATGAATTTAGTATGAAGCCCCGCAACACAGAATTAGCTGGCCTCACAAGAAGTTTATGTTTTACAGGCTTTTATTCTTCACAGTCGATCAATTTTCTCTCTTCCATTGTTTCTAGTGTCTAAAGAAGGACAATAATAATAATATGATAAACTGGATTTATAGTGCTTATTACAAAATGCCGTCTCTATGCGCTTTACATATATTATTTTCCCGGTCATCGGATTCATTCACGCACAATGTGCACTATCTCCACTCCCTGGAGAGTATTCCTACTATATGGTCAACGTGAGGGCATATGGCAATTTCCATCAAAAGGCTTTCGTCGTTCTACAAGGTCCCCGTTTCTCTCATGGGTATGGAGTGGCAAATATAGATTAATGCCTTACCAAATGACATTAGTACCGTGTCTGCATGGAATCGAACCCACGACCTTGAATAATAGCAATGATTAATAAGTATGTATCAAGAAACCAGTATTAGTACCAGGTCGTCGTTTTTATATCATAACAATTATATTTTATTAGCACCATGATCCAACGAAATCTAAACATTAATTTATAAAGTATAACTTTGTCCATGTTAGAGCACGATAAGTATGAATGACAAACTATGTTCGTAATCTCACCAGCATTGATTTAAAATTCTGGCAAAACCACACAGCACCAAATTAATTTATAAATTGTTTTAAAAACAATAACTGCTTAGAAAAACAGTTTTAAAAAAGAAGGCAACTCTAGAAAGGAATTAATAAATATATAAAATGTCCAAAAGCCAGGAGATTTTGGAAATATCTTGAGTCCTTCAAGCAACATGTAAGTTTGATCCCCTTGCCTGATGGACTCGACATACTGCTACCATGTGTGTAAATGAGTTTTTAATCACTGTCACCAGTCATGCCAAGGAGATCAGAAAAACTCATTTTGAACACGAGAGGGTCTAACAAGTGACCTCCTTAACAAATTCGAACAGCCTGCTCCAAACAGAATTCTGGGAAACAGTCCGAAGGGGAGCCCGATTCAATAAAGTATTCAAATGGAAGAAAGCAAAACAACAGGACAAACAATTTATAAGTGTGCCATCCTGTCATGTCCGTGGTTCTTCAATTATATCCAGATGTCACTCATCCCTCTACTTTTGTTTCATTTCTATCCTTTCCCTTATATTGGTGTATAAATAAACATCTTTCTGGGGGTGGGGGGGGCACTTTATTCAAATTCCTCTCTGACCATTCCCTTACTTTGCTTGAAGATAATTCATTTTCCCATTTGCCGTTTTCAGTCTTTGATAATTCATATCAGGTCTGTTCCATTTCTATGCCATCTCTTGTCTTGTTTTATCACTATTTTTTTTCCCAAAACCGATTTTTGGAGCGTGAAAATATCGTCCTATATGTCCTGATCATTGCTACTATATTCCACCTTCCATAAGATATTAACGTGTCGAAGGTCTCACTGAGGATCTTTTCCTGGGTCAATTTATCTGCTGGATGATACAGGTGAGATATAACACCCATCTTCTTCCGTAATATGGTATCACCTCTCGGATACAGACAGATGGGCACAAAAACACCAAAGTACCATTAGATGACGTCAGCTATCTCATCCATCGCTCCCGGTCTGGTTCATGAATATTCATGAGCTCCTCGATACAGGTCTTGAATCAGGATACAGGACGATACCCCATCGGCAAGGGTGAGCGATTAAATGTCGCTTTTCATAATGAAGATCGTTCTCCGGAGGAGAGGGAGATAAAAGGGGGTTTTGAGTCGTATCAAAATGGATAATAACCCAGCCTTAATTTGGAATCGTGTTACAGGATAATCTCAGAGTTTGGGTAATAACACGACCGGGGCTTTCCGCCACACATCCACCGTGATGTTGCATCGGTTGAGATGGGCAAACTCGGGATGCGGAACCATAGCAACGGCCTTTGGAGGAAGACAGCGGCACCGCTTTCTCAATATTTTTACACCCATCCATTCAATCTGTAACTTATACAGCGCCAAAATCTAATCGCCTGTTCAGAAGAGTTTTGAAAAGTAAACTTAATGTTTATGCAAGTCAAAATCCACCGAGGCGCCAAAGAATTTGATCTTCCAACACCAGTTCTAGATGGTTATCTTTCGCTTATTTCATGTATGTAGTCATATCATTATTTTAATGGAACAATGTGCATGATATGCTAACAGGCTATCATCTAGAACAGCATGAAATAGTCAGGTGTTTATAATAAAGGTGTAGGCATGTTTTATTCAGGTTTTTTAGTTATATGAAGCATATTTAGGAATTCATTTCACTTGCTTTTAAAGGTCGCGGAGGTACATGTATTCTTTATCAAGCAAGATAATCGTCTCATAAAAGCATGCAAGTACCTCCACATAAGAACCCGATTTGTTTGCAATGTTGCTGTTGTTTTAATTGATTGGGGCCCTTGACATCAGCTTTCGTTGTTGTTGTTTTACTATTTAAAACGATATAACCCATGTAGGAACATGTTTTAATGCGTCGTTATTTTTTACGCAGTATTGGGAAAACGATATACAACGCATTTTAGCATGTTTTACCTAGCTCATTCACCCTAGCGTTGCATAGATAAAAGGTAAAATCGGCTGATTTCCTTTTCATTTGATGATAAGTACATAGTGTACAATTGAACAATTATATAACGAGTGATATAATTACATCATTCGTTATAGCTGATATGCCCATAGCACGAGACAAATGAAATTAATCATTGATATTCATTGGACATAATAATAGGGGTCCGATGAAGGATATATAAATCTCATAGCCTCAAACACAAACCCATTAACGACTATTGGCCATCCTACCAGAATAATAATTTGACTATCATACCCCCGAGGGATAAAGTATTCTTATTGTCCTTTCATACTGCGTACTCGCCAAGATATGATTACATGATATTACTAGCTTTATTCCAGTCCGGAATTTCCTCGGGCAGAAGTAGCTATTCTTCAAAATCAAATTAGCAAATCGGAATTTTTTTTCTCAATAATGTCTACCTTAAAAAAAGAAAAATCAGCTTTTTTCCCTTTATGTTTATTATGTCTCAGGGCATTGGTAAGATATTCAAGTAAGGAGAGAATCACGAAACTCGCATCATGCTGTTTAACGCACAACTTCAAGAAGACTCACAACAACTCCTCTCACGCTCTCATGCTTCAAGCTCTACATCGTTCTAGCTCGGAAGATAACTCGTAGCAGCTCGGGAAATAACCCGGAATAGATCGGCATAACTCCTACCGTATCCAATTGAATATCGATGTGATTCAATATTACAACGAGTTTTGCAATGGTCATCATTACCCTATTGTTCTTTGCGATGTTTGATAACCGTGATGAAGACTTAACTCTTATCTTATAAAATATCTTCAATAAATTATCAAAATAGGAAGCAAAGTCTTTTTAATATCTCTTATTATTACCAGGGTGATTTGACAAAACGGAGACGATTTCCTTTGTTAACGAATGAAATATAACGTACGACAAAGGCCATATCTTCTAAAGATGTCGACATCAATATATGCTATTTTTAAAACAACTCATGCAAATAAACGTGGGTATTCTGTACACCCGAGGACAGATGGTGACATGAATTCATATGTATGAAGCAACATTAAAAGCAGGCAGATTGAAGCCATTCATTTTTAATTTTAATGGATAAATTGGTCTTCATCTCTGAGTGTTTAAAGCGAACCCCTTTCCATTTACTTTAAATAATACATATGAACATTGTACATGTAAGTTGTCGTATTTCACAGGCAGGTGGAATTCTGTCAAGTCTTTTGAGGAAGGATGAATTTTTGATGGTTTGTGAAACAGTTTTCACACAAGTGTCTGTTTACATGCTGCAGACAGTTTACATGTATTTTTACAGGGATAGAACTCAATCCTTCTCAGGCTCTGTAACCATGGTAACCATCGGGTTTGCGTGGTTTCATTTAACCAAACAAGGACAGAGATCTTTAAAAGGTTAAATAAATCAGCCCCCTCTTCTTCAAAGTGGCAGTGCTTGTATTTGAACATGATTGCCATAATATTCCAACCGAACCATATGTATTTAACATTAAAGAGTCTAGACAGAAATGTTTTTCCAATGATAATAACTTTATCTTCGTTTTGAAATCCGTAGGGTAAACCAAAATAGCTTAGTATCTCGGGGCGAAACCAGGAGAAATTATGTTATGCTGAAACATTGTCCTACCCGATTTTAAAAGTGTTACACCATTCAGAACGATAATAATCATTCTGCAAGGTAATAACAAAATGTGGAACCTTGCCCTTAATTTAATCCATTCTGAGGTGAAAACTTCAGAAATCTGCGACCTGTTCGAATACACAACAAAAACAAAGCTGCAAACCAATCCTATTTTGGAGGAATGATTCCTATTTTTGGCCTTAAAGCTCACCCAATATTTCCATCTTTTTCTGAAACATTCTGTGTGAAAAGTATATAAAAATAGACTGTATTTCTAAATTTTCTTTGAGAGGTTCCTAATTGATAATATGAAAGGTTGGCAGGTATGCACAAATTGTTATATTAGGAAATGAATTAAGATAGATAAGCTGGAAGATGTCTTACCGGCTCGTGTTGCCTCAAAGCTATCGTTATGCTGTATATATCTGATATCAGCAGACAAGGTGGCGGTGTTATTCATTGCTGATCTCATCGTTTTCCCGACACGGTCTACTGCCAGCTTGAATGCAGCTTCTTCGGGACTACCCGCCATCTGTCTCGGGAATATTCCACCTGTTCGGGAAAATTAAAAAAAAGTTGTGAAGATTTACAGTGGAATCATTTAAAGGTTTTCAAACTGATATACTTTACATGCGACTTTATCGTGGCGAATGATGAATAATACTTGATTTTCAAGTACAGCCTTAATGATCAACAATCAACTATATTTTCAGTCCTTCTTTTTAAACAGATGGAGACTTTCACCGAGAAAGAGTCAATAAAGACCAGCGCACGACGCTACACGATTCGCCTGCGATTTGATTTTTATAATGAATGGAAAGATCGTTAGGTTTTGAAATTCAGAGAATAATCGTGTTAATTTAGGTTCTGAATAGTTAGATAATGATATGAGTACTAAAGATGACATGGCCTTCATGTCAGAGTTAAGCCCAATTCGTTTTGAAATCGCAGACTGTCGCACGACTGCTTGGTCTGAGGTCGCAACTATTCAGAGCCGATTTAGCTTTTCTTCCTCGGACACGTCCAAAGAGACTTGCATTATGTCAACAAGTTGATTTTGATATTGATATGAAAATTCATTACCTCTATAATTTGCATAATCACATCAATGCTTTCTCAAATTATTCTAAAGTCGGATCGTAATTAGATCGTAAAGTATGCGAGATTCAAGACGGGTGAATTTTACTCTGTGAGGAGAATAAGAAAGGCGGGTCTTGATAGATTAATGAGTCTACTTATTCACATGTCACGTGTTCTTGAACTCACAAGCAGCTGCTGGACATGACGTATTACATGTATCGAGGACTCATTAAAAAGAAGGATTGGTTCTGGTGATGGTGACCGATCATTGGGAGGGTTTCTCCTTCTCTTTTTGTTCTACAGTGGAGGAATATCACCGTAGCAATGCCACGTGAAAATACATTTGTACCTGCCCTTGAAATATCCTTATTTTGCAAATAATTATATGATATTTTAAACTTTCTTTGGGCCAGAGTTTGATGACACATGGGATTGAAATTATAGTCACGTAAATCTATATTTGTGTGCGGTACTTTTCACTCTAACTTTGTGATTTTTAGCAAGATTGGTGCAATTTTTCTCGTAATTTTGATGATTTCTAACCCGCTCAAAACATAGTGTTTTTTTTCTGTACACTACATGTAGATAATCAACCTTTGAGGTAGCCTTTTCAACCGCAAGATCTACCGCGAGAGATTTCTATTGTTAGTTTTATTATTTGCAATAACGTCGATTTCGTGAAAATCAAATATTAGAAACCGAGTATGAAATTTCATGTGGAAATCGCATTTTATAGTTAATTGGGTGATTTCCTTCCTCGCTCGCTTTGCTCCTTTAGAAACACGACGATTTCAGGCTTCTAAGTGGCTGGATACTTCCATATTTAAGCATAAATATATACTAAAATTTGTGCATCGAGGTGACCTCACATAATGGTTTTTGTATTCATGTATTCGGCAGCGAGGTGCCCACGCACTTTGTTACTGGTAGAATATAAAGTAAAATTCTTACAATATAACAAATTAATATATTCAAATGTGCCCATGTTTACATGACACTTGACGAGTGTCAGAGTGATGCTAACTGAATCTTCTGTAAATGAAATCGGGGCGATGCGAAAAATTATATTTCTTAAAAGGGTGTCGTGACTAATCAAGGTAGAAAAACGTTTCCAATATAGGGCAATTATATCGTATTTCAAGCAACTACCTGGCAGTGTTTACCGTTAACCGGAATGCAAACACTCAAATAAAATATTCTGTAAGGCACTATAATTATGGAGAAACTCATGATTTTGCTTACGTTCACCATTGACATTGAAATTGTTCATTTATCTGTCATGCCACAAACCCATTTAGCAGTCCCAAAACGATTTGCTTGTGAAGATTCTCTTGAACACGGGAAGAATAATAATCACTGGAATATAACGCGCAATCTTAACCAGACAATCAATTTTCAATTTCGATCCACAAAACGCATGAATTTGCAAACGACAAGCCTTCGTCGAGATTGTTTTCATTTGCGTAATGGTCTCGTGTTTGTTCAATTCCACTGTTGTATATTGGGATAGGTTTTGATCAAGTATTATTTTGCCTTGAGCCACACATTTGTATGTCAACGCGGTGGTGATGCCTGCCCAAACCATGTTCACTTGGGGGACGAATAAAGGTCACCCTCCTAAAAGTTAATATATGTTGTGTATAAGGAGACATATGAATTGTCCTAAAATCTGAAACACTTTGGGCAGTAGTATTGAGGTAGTGGCGGTCGTATTTGTACCAGCGGAAGCGTGGTATTTATCCTGTTAAAAAAAATCTTATTCACAGCACGAGTTGAATTGAAACCGTTGAGCGCACTTATTGTTAATTCAATGGTAAATTCATAATCAGTGTAGCCTTCACCAGGCCATATTGACATATTGGCCTGTAATATACAATATATAGTGACCGCTTCTTATTTGACTTCAGTCGCTTTTAAACAATCATGAGCACCAATTGGATGACCGTCACCATTCACAAAATTAATAGGAAACGGAACTGCATCATTGCTCTATGGCATATTAAACGAATTAAGAACGATGGAATGAGGAACACTTGGAGGAACATCATATATAGGGTACGACTAACCATTAGTGATGATTAAGAGGTGGTAACGGTAGAGGGGGGCGGTGGTAGTAGTAGTCGTGGTGGTGATGTAGGTGATTCTGGTGGTGTTTTGGGTGATGTTGTCGTTGTTGGTGGTGGTGGTATGGGTGGTGATGGTTGAAGTGTGGAGGTAGCATAATGTTGATGGTGGTAGTACCTTGTAGCGGTGTTAAAATGGCACTGGTATATAGGTATGCAGATTGTCAAATAAGCTCATAGGGTCGCTAAGAGGTTATGAGTGAACGAAATTAATTGACGATGAACTAGGAGTGGCTGCATGTTACAAATGATCGGTTCATATAACAAGTTAAGCCTTCACCTGTGCGTCTAATCCGAATGCCCAGACAGTAAATCCACTCGCAAGCTACTAAGCATTCAAACCATGCATGGTCTCATTCATCATTCCTGCCAATTTTAAAACATCCGACTTCTCTAAAGAAATTAATGTGACGTTATCATCCCAACGTCGGGTGTAAAATTCCGGTTTTTCTGTAAATTCATATATAGAAAGTAAATGGAAAACGTATAGATTACATGAGAAGGATGTGGAAGTTTGGTGTGGCGGAATTTTAGGAGATTTGTTTAATGAATATGTGGAATATTATACTTACATTATCAATGTTAAAATGTGGATGAAAAACTAATTGTGTACTAAAATCTTTCTTTCTAAAAAATTGATTGAATGTCTCTCAGTCTCATCATCCGAGTCCATAGAGATAGTTTAGGAATTTATTGGTAGAAAAGGGCTAACTTGTAGCTATAAATCGCAATTCATCGGAGACAATGCACTGCCATTTTTGTTATTCTGTTGAAATTCAACTATGTGACTTTGCTCTGTTATTTCCCATGTACCCGTATCTATGGCGTAACTGGACTACCAATGACATAAGAATATAGATTACGCATGCGCATAATTAGTGTCCAATCTTCTCCCTTGGTGAGAGGAGAGCCCGAAGCTTTGATTCCATCACGTCAAAACGGTCTCAAGATCGGGGTTTAGATTGGACGGTATTGACCTCGTCTCGATAGGAACTCTTGTCTCCTGAGGACTTGGCGAAGGTTTGACGACGGAAATCACGGCTGCCATGGCGGGGGGATTGTCCGATGAGCTGAGGGGATTAAGAGACGACTGAGATTACTAGACTGAGATCAGGACTTCGTGATCAACTGAGACAGATTAAACGAGTGAGGACGAAGCATGGGCGTTTGATGTCATCTCAACAGAGGTGTAGCTACGAAGGGGCACATGAAGGGTGCGGCGGGGGGGGGGGGGGGGCATCGTGTTCCAACTGAATAGGTGGAGATGACAGACAGACCAGCACAGAGAGAAAAAGATAGGGACAAAGGTACAAAGAGAGATGGAAGAGATGTACAACAAATACTATATATTAAAAAAGAAGATAATTACGATCCCTTTCTATCCCAAGATTGATTGCACTTTGATATTAGAATGTCTTTGTCTGAGTAAACCAGTCCCCCTCAATGTCAGACCCAAGCTAAGCAACTGTATCTCAAAGTATACTTTTCTACTTTGAAAGAGAATAACAATTCTCTCTTTCTTTCTATCTATTTATCTATCTATTTTCGGGGCTTTTTAAAATAAGAATCAATTTAGAAGGAAAGAGAAAAAGAGGCAGACAGAGAAAGCAGTGGTTTGATAACATCAAAGAATGGACAGGTCTCACACATTCAGAAGCCAAAAGATTAGCACAGGGTAGAAACAAATGGAGAAATACAACAAAAAAAGTACAGATGGGGTCGCCAATCGCCAGCAACTGACGGTGGCAGACAGGTAGCCAGGTAGGTAGAAACGAGGAAACTTAGTCACATTATGAAAATAGATCACATAATGACGATGATGAAAATAATGATGATAGTGATGAGGGTGGACGATAGCATTTCTAATATTCTTGACGAAATGTTAAACCAAAACAAACACATTTTTGTTTGAAACAGTAGAAAATAGATAGCTTGAAGTAAAGTTAGTCCTGCTTTGAAAGTATGGTAGCCTGTAAACGGAATCATAAAGAAAATGTTTCACCAATGTAAACGAACATAATTGTAAAAACTGGTTTAATGAATCGTTTATCCAACCTGTAATTATGACACATCTTTCCTTACATGGCAATGGTAGTACTGCATTGCTATCAATCTGATACATATAGCTGATGTTAATGATAGTGTGGAATTTATTTTACGAAAAACAAAATGCAATATTCTTCACCTGTTCTTTGAAGCAGGCATGCATTTAAGAAATTGAAGAAAGGGGGAAATGAGGATAAATAAATCTAGAGATATTTCTGTCGCATCAATTAGAGAGAACGTGATGAAAGCAACACGAATTATTTCTGGAATTATTCCTTCTCCCAAGGGTAGATGACTTATATTTTGTTTCAAGTTTATCCCATCCTGGCTATGCCTTGTCAAATCGTCGACGTTATGAATCAGAGCGTAACGTAGGTAGCCTTCAACGATTGTTTTTCTCATTAAGAGTTGAAATAGCATAACAATACAACATAATTATACGTAGGATGTCTGTTTTGTGCACTAATTCACGATTTGTGAAATAGAGTGTGACGTTTGTCCTCTTTAACTAGTTCTTTTTTAATCATTTTTAATCATGTCTTTCTCTCTGTCTGTCTCTCTCCCTCTCTCTCGTTCTCATCCTCCCTGTTTCTAAATAATAATAATATTAATAATAATAATAGTGAACATTTATAATGCGCCATGTCTGTCAAAATTGACACTCCTGTCGCAGTTGTTGTGAAACCTTATTTTGCTCCCTCTGTCTCTCTCTCTATCTCTCTCTCTCTCTCTCTCTCTCTCTCTATCTCTCTCTCTCTCTCTCTCTCTCTCTCTCTTTCCCTCTTTTCTAGTTCTTAGCCTGATTCTCCTAAAAATAAATGGACACGTTTCCTAGCCATTTATTTATTTTTTTCCGATTGGATTAATCCCTTCTTCCTTCTGATCGAGACATTCAGACTCTACTCGTTGTTATCTTTAACCATTTTGCCTTGCTTAGCGCATCAACATAGGTTTTCTTCATGGAAAATCAACAAACCGATTCAAGTGTGAGCAGAGATAAGAACATACCAAAATTCTTAAAGTGAGGCAAAATGTAAAGAAAAAATCAGTACTGTTCATTCGTATTGCAATCAGAGCGGAAGATGATAATCGGAAGTTCTGCCAACTCCCCATCGTTTGGGATTTGTTTTGACAATCCTGATTTTCCAAACATTCACCCGTCTTCCAGATTCATTTCAACCAGTCATGACAATTGTGAAAGAGTCTAGAAGATAAGCGATGTTTATGTCATAGATAGATCAAACGTCAGTAACAATCCCTATCTTGTGAGTTCTTCCTTCTGAATAACTTCTGACTAACTTGTCGAAATAAATAACATAATACATGTAACGCTTGAGACATAATGATCAAACAAAATATAAGAGCACTTGTAGTTTTCTTCAACTTGAGAAGAATGATAGCAAAGCAAATATCAGACAGGATGTAATATTATCAGTGTAGTGTGAAAATGTAAGCATTGTGAGTGCATTCTTTTGTGATTTTATAGCAAATATAACGATACATACAATTCGAAATGCGACGGTAGAAATTGCAGAACAACCATGCATTAATGTTTCGTAATGAGCTTACTGTTTCTTAATAAGCTTACAGAATTCATAAGGTCATTCTCAAAATTAATTATACTTCTTGAAAGCCAGAACGAAGCACATACCTCTTTC
The DNA here is from genome assembly GCF_000002235.5 of Strongylocentrotus purpuratus. Lineage (NCBI taxonomy): Eukaryota > Metazoa > Echinodermata > Echinoidea > Camarodonta > Strongylocentrotidae > Strongylocentrotus > Strongylocentrotus purpuratus. Next base: position 4,003,073 of record NW_022145607.1, on the reverse strand, counting down.
TTTTATACTTCATGTGATGACCTTTTCCACTCCTGTACTACCAAATGAAATAATAAAGTTTCACAGAACCCCATGGGCAATCCGACCAACAATATGAACAAAGAGGTGGAGGCTCTCGAAGGCTTAATATAATTATATCAGATGTGATGGCTTTGACAATGTGCATTATGTTGGAAAGCCTTGATACCTTAGAGATGGAATATCTACCACTTTCATCATGCGTCCACTCCTCCTTCGAAGTAATTAACGCCGGGTCGTATCACTGTCGGAATTCGAATCATATTTACACTCTCATTTATTCATATTAAGTGACTTTAATCCAGGGAATGTGTCAGGGGGGATACGATTAGGGGCATCATTATGAGAAGGGGAAAGTGACAGGTTTTTTTTTTCAATCACAAAGCTTTATTCGCTATCATTGATTGTGGAGAGAGTGAGTCGCCGAGGGCCGTATGGATGAGACTGTTTTCATTATCTATCATGCATGCTTTCTTACCCTCATCATCACTGCTCATAAATAAACATTCCATGTCACGGGTTCCTCTTCTCTTCTTCCCCTTTCTTTATCAATCTTCTCAATCGGGGGCGTGTACACACTGCCCAAAATAAAACTAACCTGAATCATGATATTATAAACTGCCAATACTACTCAAAGCCAAGACTATGATATTGCGTTACACAAGATAGCGACCTTAGCGGGTATTTGTCCAGTCTTGTATCAGTTTAACATGAAAAGATACAATGTCATCGCAACTATAAATATTATTTATTTTCATTTAAAAATGTCAATGTAATGAAATTTAAGTCAATGAGAACAGCATACAGACAGTTTAATCAATATTGTGTACACACCATGAGCTGGTCCTGCCTTCTGAATTCCGGATAAATAATCTTTCGGTGATTAGTATGAACATTTGAAATACATAGTCAAACGTACCGTGACGGCGTTCTGATTATTGAACCGTTTGAGTAAAACCTTTATTTTTTAATCGGTTATAGCACCGAAAACAGACATAATAAAGCTTTTCGTCTTGCCTTCATCGGAGTCAATCAGAAGAATAAAGAAGAAACAGGGGGAAAGCCGAAATCAGACAATATAAGTGGAACCTGGTGCCGAAAATGGTGTCAGTAATGTTCCTGTATTTTAGCCATCTTTGCCTTCAGCGTACCGGACGCCGCTTGTCCCCTAGGATGATACACTTCTTATCAGTTCTTGACTACTAATTGCATGTTCCATTTAAAACCATGATGTCACCATGCTGCCGTTAAATCTTAAAGTTCACTTTCATGAAGATCAAATTATATGAGTACCCCCCCCCCCCCCTTCCCCATATCATACACGATTATTACATTTATGCATTCAAAAGGTTAAATATAACGCTCACGTGCAGTGTAGATGATACTGGTGGAAAAAGTACGATTGCTTCAGTCCATATCCTTCTTATATGGTGTATATTCAAACAGACCAAATTGATACTTTTCATTCTCGAAATGACTATTCTGATAAAGTTGCTTGAGATTTAAGTTTCCCTTTGCTTCCTTACTCTAACAGACATTGCCTTATCAATGACAATTGAATAATCTGTTATTCTGTCAACAAAATATCTTGGATAACGAAAACTCCGAGCGGTTCATAAGATGTCAACCGTCGGGTTCCATTTGACAGCTCTTGTAGTCATTGCTCATGGCTTGATGCAAATCTGATCTCTATTTCCCTCGAAGGTATACTTGAACTTCCGGCGGATAAGATGGAGAGAACAAGGACCAGAGGATGGGAGGACAGGAAATGATAGAGAGGATAAGATGGGAATATGACCGAGAATCTGAGATGGTTTCTGACAAGATTGTGGATTCAGAAAAGGACCATCTTTGCAGCTGCTGACCCGATTTAAGGTCCATGTTTAGGAAGACTTGTGACAATAATATGACATCTTGTTGTGGAGAGATACTTGGGTAAGAGTGTATACAGCCTCCAGCTAAAATGGGGCCTGTGTTGTCAACAGTTCATTGTAATTTCCCCCTATGTTATAGATCATGCGCTGGAAGCAAAGAAGCTGAAATAAATGGGATTTTGAGGATAGTTAGTAAGAAATGGGGAGGGGCAAAAATACATCAGCTTACCCAAGCGTGCGTTCATAGCGGATGGGGTAAGAGCGATTGACTGGAAGAGATGAAAAATCATGTTTCATGAAAGAATGGAAATTTTACTTTTCGAACCAATTTGGGCGTGAAAATTGGAAAGTAATTTAACACTTGGGGCGTAACACTTGGGGCGTATTTAATGAGGAGGTATTATGGAAGGGAGATGGGTTAAATGAAAATATAAAAACAGTGAAGGTATTTAGATAATGGAAGCGATGGTGCGATTTGGAGTGCTTGAATTTGGATGTAGGACAATATTGAAAGAGAGATGAAGGGGCGGTAAAATAAATTACAAGAAAGAAAGAGAGAGAGAGAAGGAGAAGATAGAACGAGGGGTAGAGGAGAGAAAACGAGGAGGGATATATATATATATATATATAGAGAGAGAGAGAGAGAGAGAGAGAGAGAGAGAGAGAGAGAGAGAGAAATAGAGAAATATAGAGAGAGAGGGAGATGGGAAGAGAGAAGGGGTTAAGAGGTGAGCGGATATAAATATAAAGAAAGGGGAGAATGGAGAGAGATGGAAAAGGAGAGATATAGAAAGAAAGAGGGATACGGGAGGGAGTGAGAGAGGGAGAAAGAGAGAGAGAGAGAGAGAGAGAGAGAGAGAAAGAGAAGTAGGGTGGAGGTGGGGGAGGAAAGGCAATAAAAAGATCTATATTGCAATGAGGAAAACAGGAGGGACTGAACAAGTTATCTTCTATAAAGGAATGAAAGTGACTGGTACACAAATAGGACAAGAGGAAGAAATTAGATGAAATAATAACACCAGTTTTTGTAGCGACTAGATGAAAGTATTCACCATTGCTGACAGCTAAGCTGGTGAATCAATTATAAGGGCCGTGGAGCACATCTGTCTTTGAGTTAGCTAGACGCCGTCTAACACACGCTCTAATAGATCAACAGCTAATTACCGGTTTGTCTTAAATTAAGTCTTGATAAGTAATGAGATTCCTGTACATAATACTGTTGCATTTTGTTAAAGCTTTACAAGCGACTTATTTGAGTTATATATTAACCTTACATCACAAACTTCTTTAAAATAGCAAACCTTTTTGCATGAGCTTTACATGTATGTTTTTTTTTTTCTTATTTCGTCTGATTCTAAATTTGTAATGACCATTTAAATTGTGAGAACAGCGTAAACTCTATTGTACTGTATGTCTATCCCACAATCATATCCCTCTTTCTTTTGTCCTCTCTATATTTCTCTATGAATTTACGTTTCTCATGAATACATCGATTACATAATTATTGTAATATTTGCCCCATACAAATACGATATTTTCATTACAGACAATTACAGTAGAAGGGACGTTACCGATCAATACTATGCATTTCATAATATCAAAATATATTAGCGTATATGACAAGCAAACTGTTAGTAAAGATTGGTCATACTCATTGTAAATTCCGTACTTTTATTGATCGACACCTGACTGCTTAGTGCATCGACGCAATGACAGAGAGAAAAAAGCCGCAATGTAAATATAAAGAGCTAATTCAGTGTCATAAATAACGTTATTAAAGCTATCACTATATGCGTCGCTCATTTTGATTCTCGCTCTATATTCCATTGTCTTAATGGCCGGGGATAAAAGACGATCGACTTAAAGCTTCTATCGGATGGTGACCTATCCAGCATAGTCTCATCTCTCAGCCGGCTTTCTCTTAAAAGAGGTCAGGGGAACAGCTTGGGCAACATTTCCTGACTTCAGTACTTTAACATGGCATTAAATCAATTTTGGAAACATGATTTACAAATCCGTTTAACATTTACATGTAACGGGGTAAAAAGAGATCAAGACTTTCTGGAAGACATGAAGTCTTAGGCCTGACATCAAGAGCAAAAGACTACTCACATAGATCGAGAATAGAGCTTCCTGCTTTACTTTTAACAGCTGGGAAAATTTTGATTATATGCTAAAACTCAATCTTGCTTTAGTAAGCATGCATCCAAAACACATAACAAAATACAGTAAAAAATACACTCACTCTTTCGTTCTGGTCATCTAGTGGCAGATTATATTTTCAGTATTTTCTGTATGCCTGATAAATAAAACTGGAAAATATTATACATTTGACTACTGTTAGCTGCATTATTTAAAACTTGTGTTCTTTTTTCACATTTTCGTAACTAATCTAATTCCATTAACGTATATCCATAAACCCCCAAAACCCTGCTTGTTACTGAGGACAAAAGGCAAACCAAAATTCAAAATGACGCGGTGATCCGCCGCGATTTACCGCCACATATCTGATAGAGGATTTACTGATCAAAATGTATACACAACAGAATGTGGAAAATGGGGAAAAGGATTGATTTTCTAGTCGACAAACATGTATATAAACCACCCGTAGTAATTTCAAGTTGTAAAAAAAAAAAAGGATTAGTAAAGCTTGTCATTTTTTTGAAATGCAATTGGCAAGGTATGTTGTAGCGACGTAAGCAGAGTTGTCGTACCTAAGCCACTCTCGATTACAAACAACAAAATGATAATTTGTATTGCTCTCGACAACTTTTCATTAATCCATGTGCGTTGATACTAAATTGCTTTATTCTTCTCGTTGCCACTGTTTGCGGTACGATGAAATCCTAGCTGCGACATTGCCTTAGGACATAGACTATACCATAACACTTGCTCTATAGAGGAGAGTTGTTATCTCTTGAAATGTCCGTTATCCAATCCATGGAAGCATGTCAGGTATGGCCTAATAGTTTGTTCAGGCAATGTAAACAGAGTTGGTGTGTGGATTAAGGAGGTGATCTTCACTTCGAATCAACCGAGTTATCCCAAGGGGCAGGAATAGCTCCAAGCTCAGGGTTTATTAGACGTATTCATGGCCTGCTATAATGCAGCGAGTATTAATAGACGTATGAAACTAGTCTAGGTGTATGGTATTGACTTTACGTAGATAATCACTTCAAATGGTCTATGGGCAGATAAGGTTTACATTTTATTCATATACTAACTCCTCTCTGAATTGTATTATCCTCTCGTCATCTTCATAATCAAGGTATAAATATGTTTATAGTTCATGCCATTTCTAGTGATTATCGTTCGTACTATGTTTTCATCGCAAGTCGTATATTTCACATATAGCAGCATCAGAATGATCTACGTTAGATGTGAAACAAGTTGAAAATGTTACGCGACACAGTCACAACACATTCGAAGTGAGGACACTGTGTTCTTAGATCGTGATTCATAATGGTGTTCATAAATCAGAGTCTCTTTTATTTATTGTAGCTTTTTTTCCTCTCTCTCTCTCTCTCTCTCTCTTTCTTTCCCTCTCTCTCTCTCTCTCTCCCACACCCCTCCCTCTCCCTTTCTTGCCATATAATTATATATACCTGTCCCCTCGCTTAAAAAATATAATCTCACTCTTTCTTTTACTGTTCACTATTCTATTCTATTTTCCCAAGCCTATCTAAACTCTCTCTCCCCCTCTCTCTCACACTAAGAAATGACGAACTATTCACCTATAGGTGATCGCATGAAATGAACGATCATTTATGACTCTGGGTTTCCGCATGGGGGACAGGGTCAAGTATTGATAGCATCTCAGTCATCATAGTGACAGCTAGGACATGAGAATGGCCGGCTGGAGTACGATGCACTGAATGATTAGAGAGATAGAGAGAAAGAAATATACAGAGATAGAGAGAGAAAATGAGAGGGAGAGAGAGGGATAGAGAGGGGAGAAAGAGAGAGAGAGAGAGAGAGAGAGAGAGAGAGAGAGAGTGAGATAGTGACAGAGAGGGGGGGGGGGGAGAGAAACAGACAAATACAAAACACACAAACTCAGAGAAGTGGATAATAAGAAGATGAGAGGAAGAGAGTGAGAAAGAAGAGAGAGAGAGAGAGAGAGACAGACAGACAGAGACAGAATACACAGTGAGAGGTAAAGAGAGAGAGAGACAGAGAGAGACAGAGACAGAGACAGAGAGAGACAGAGGGAGACAGCGAGAGGTAAAGAGAGATACAGAGACAGACAGAGACAGAGAGAGACAGCGAGAGAGAGACAGAGAGAGACAGAGAGAGAGAGACAGAGAGAGACAGACAGAGACAGAGAGAGACGGAAAGAGACAGAGAGAGAAAGATAGAGAGAGATATGGGCAAAGGGGTAAACGGATAGATATTGATACGGAGATAGCGAAAGATAGCCGTATAGACATGATATAAACTGAAGGAGACACAATTTGGGAGAGGGGATGCAGAGAAAGAGAGAAAGATTAGCAACAGACAGACAGAGAAACAAACTAAAGACATGTCGACATGTTTGGGGAAATTTAATAGTAATCGTAACAATAATATAAATAGCAGCGGGAGGGGACAAAGAGTCCGCATGGAATAATACCAAGATAAGTATACAAACATAAATTGAGCCGACAGAAGAATTTTAGCCCTGAAACCATGCATGGTATGATTCCATCAAATGTTAATGAGAAAAGGAAAGAGGTCCATATCAACCAGGTCAATTATTAGGCCAAACATTTACTTGTCATAATTCTCGGCCAACATCCCGCAGCCATTTTTGCTCTTTCTGCTGAGGCGCAATCGAAAAGGATGGGGTTGGCTTATAAATGTCGCACAAATTTGAGCATCCTATTTACGAGAAGCCCTCAAAGCATGTGCTATGGTGGCATAACGAGAACAAGGTAAATGTAGACCAAAAACAAACTAAACCAAAACATGAATAATACAATCTCCACTGATCACCTTAATTCGTGTGCAGGGACGATTCAAACAATTGAAATAAGTCCACTCTGTTGTTGGTTTGATACCAAATGAGGCTAAATTTTCAAGATTTTGTAAAACTAACTAAAAACCAAACAATCCATTTGTTCAGTCTGCATGTAAATAATATTATATTTACGTGATAGTGAGCTCGATGCTGGGTTTATCTAAATAATCCTTTCCCTCCCCCTCTTCTCTTTTTTCTCTCTCTCTCTCTGTACAACATAAATTATACACAAATATGATTTAATTAGGCGGTGGCTCGGGAAAAAAATCTAGATCATTATTGAGTTGGAGTTTTGGAGTTTAAAGAATCACTAGCCTCGGTTATTTGTGAAATCTCAAAGACGATAAATGGTTCCTAAAAAGACAGCGACTCGAATTAATATTCAACACGATGGATCATATTGGTGATAATATTTTATTTCCTGTGATTAAACTTTCTTCAACCAACTTCCTGTAGCTACACGGTTGGTTATCGTGGTTGTGAGGTAATACATTCAAACTGCTTTATAGTGACCACCTGTCTTTAAAGACCACTTTCTTGTCTCCCTTGAGTGATCTTTATAGACAGGTTTACTCGGACTTTAACAGCGACAGCAAATATAACATATTATTGTGGCTGACACTGTATTAAATACACCGTTACTCAATTTAGCCTTTAATACCACTGTACTATTATATTACTTCCAAATGATTTCTCCTATTATTTAGCTTACCATCTCTCAGAAATCTAATTATTCACTTTACCCCTAAATTTCTCGGAAGGATCTTACGATGCTGATCTTTTTTCTGATGTTTTGTTTTCTTTGTTTTAATTAGACTGAACCAACACGTCATTCTTATGGAAGAGAGAGAGTGGGGGAAAAGAGAGAGAGAGAGAAGAGAGGGGGAGGGAAAGATGTAGAGAAGGGGAGAGAGACAACAAGGATAATAAAACGAAATATTGTTTATGAACTATGCAGATACTAATAAATATTACCCTGCGATTCAAATATTCCATGTATAGATTTGATGGTTTCCTGCAGCTGCAGGCATATGGTGGGGGGAAGGGGTACTATAGTTACGATAGGATCGACGCTACGCTTTTATATAATTGATACACTTCACACTTGACGTAGTTGTCAAAATCAATTGCTTGTTCATCCGTACCAACTCAGAATGTATATTGTTTAATCGTCCCTTGTTTCAAATGTTAAATTGCAGTTTTTTAATAATCTAGATAAGAAATAAAATAACTTTAAAATGTGCATTATTAGGCCTATCGATGACGATAAGTAATGTATATTTATATTGATGAGGTGTTGATATTACTGTGGATTACATCATGTATCTATATTTTTCTTCTTCACATAATTCATGACAGCTAAACTCTGTTAAATCTAATTACTTTATTAATGTTATCAAAAACGTAACTACATGCTGCAGATACTCACATTGTTAACATCTATGTAGGAATATGTCAATCACAAATGGCTGTGTCTCGATATTAAGGTGTTTAGAAATACTTGAAATGGTGTAATTAGCGATGTAATATCACTTTGAAACAATTAACTGTCCATCACAATAGCGACGTGACGTGAAAGCATCTCACTGTTTGCATGACACAGTTTAGCTCTCACACTCACAAAGGCAATCAATAAAAATAATAATTAACAACCGACGAAGACTGACAATTAAACGAAATATTGAATTATATCTTCCCATACTACCGCTATCTTTTATCAATCTATTGTTGTAATGAGGTGTGGGAAGAAACCTTAGGGGCGATGTTCGCCTATTCAATTTGAAAATGAAAGATTCGATTTTTATTAGAATTCTTGTTTGTTTAGATGATGCAAGCTGTTTTCAGAGCAATTAGATATCTAGATCTAGAGGCAAAAAGTACAAGAACCTCAAATAAAACGGCGACTACACTGTTTTATATTAATCTTTCAACATGGTGTAGATGGGGGGGGGGGGGGGGGGTACACCACAACTGCTTTCCTTACATCACTTTATTTGATTATCTTTATTTCCATGGTGATACATGACTATATCACGTGCACTTATCATTTCAATTAAAGGCTAACTGGATGTTTGATTCACTATTTACTACTCATTATTGGGGAAAAACACATTTAATCTTCAACGGACTTTTATCAGAGTGATTTTTTTTTCGTTTTATGACAACGTAAATAATTGTAAAGTGGACAGCACGCGGTTTAAATTATTTTCAACCATTTTGATTTTTACATCATAAATTTGTGTTTGTACAAAACTTACAGAATAATGTTTTTGATTTTGTTTTTCTTTTTTTAAAATAAGCATTAACAATCCATAAAAACTAGTGGGATATATAAGCAATCACTATTGAAACTGATGTAGTTTCATAACGCACCTCAATCTAATCAGGTTGATTGATATTTATTGCAAGACCTTGGTCGACAATCGAAGTGATATAAGATGGTCATCGCTGCAGTCCATATCATCTTTATATTCTTACTAGATTGAGTCTATAAACTCACAACATAACTAAATTGCTTGTGGCCGACCTAAGGACATTTATGTCTGGAAATAGCATCGTTTAAAATCACAACAACGAGAACGACAGTCTATTTCTTTTCCCAACAAGATTGGAGAAATACAATTTCATAAGAAATGACGCAAATGGCGAGGTCAAAAATACAATTTTCTCGGCCTCGGGCTTTTTTATTACCATAGCAATCTAGATATTTTGATATGATCAGGGAAAAAGCATAAACTATATGCACATCATACAGGAAAAAACAACAACAACGACAAACTCTATTATGGACTGGGTAAAATTGTACATAACACTGATATCGCAATATCTTGTTGAAATCAACCTGAAGATATTTCATTAGCTTACTACACCACCTTGAAAAGCGTAAGAACATTATATGACATATTTAATACCAATACAAACACAATTCCGATGGCTACTAGAATTGGAAATTGCCCTTTGCGCATTTCATGAAAAATTCGCGATATCTATCTCCCCCCCCCCCCCCCCCCACCCTCCCCATTTTTGTTTTTGCCTATTAACAGAAAATTCTGCCAGGCCGAGTGTTGATTTGTAAAATGAATAAGTAAGAGGATAAATCTGCTCACAAAATGGAAAGTTTCGTGTTTTATAAATCTTAAATTAATACTTAATATCTATTCTTAATAACGATGTATAATACGCCACATAGTTGGCTCTGCAAAGGAGCAGGAACTATATCATATATCGGATATAGCTTCGTCATCCCGAAAAGGCGAGGGAAAATCCAAGAGCTTCCTCAAAACGGCAAACTATCTGCCTAACTTGGGTCAAGTGTGGCAATTGCATCTTTCTACTGTTTTACCTAGGTTTTTTAGTGCTATGACAGGGATTCGAACCCAGTACCTGTCCGGTGGTTTATCCTCTAGACCATAACATCTCTGAATAAGTTTTCCGCGCATGCATCTCTACAACAGCACATTTGAATTTTTATCACACAAGAAAATAATGTTGGGGCAAAAACTTGCTATCTATTAACATAATGACAAATAAGATCCTTCTCGCGCATGTGTCACCATGGGTACTATAATGAAACCCAGGCGGGAAGGCAAGTTGGTTTCTAGTGATTATTACAATTATAGGCAAAAGAAAACATTTAAAAGACAAATTATGTAATAGTTATTTTTATTTTTATTTATTATCATTCTCTTTTAATTTCTAGCAAACTCTTTGAACAAAAGTTTTAGAAACGACCACTTTAAAGGACATTATCAATGGTGGCTGATTTTGTGACCCACCAAATCAAAGGACAAATTGAAAGAACGTGAGCGTAAAAAAATATCTTAAAGCTCTTCTTATGAATCCTCTGTGATGATGATGTAACAAAATGCACTCAGTATTAATTATGACTTTGTCTCAGATTATAACCAAACGAGTCGGGATTGCTTCAGTCAGCAGTTGACCACATGCTGATAGATATGTCCGCCAGGAGGTGTGGGGAGGGACAGGGTCAGAAGAAGAGGGTCATAGCAAAGCGCATGACAAGGCTCGGATATTGAAAGATGACAAGGAATGCGTATACACGGCGGGGCCCTTTAATGTTTGTCGAGTATCTTTGACAATAATATTGCAAGTGATAAACCAAATGCTCGTTGTAAAATGATATACCTTAAGTCGGAAGTTGGAGCTGTCAATTTCCACGGGACGAGCTTTCAAGACAGTTTTACGCCAAGCAGCTAACATCATCACTTATTTCTTATAAAGTGTTGCTTTCTATAATCACCAGATTTAGATCACATTGATATAGTTTTTAACAACGTCGATGACCTAGTTATATTATTATATTTGATTAATGATTGGAACAACAGATGTTTGATGTGTTCTATTTAAATAATACCTATTGACCTCACCGACGATATATTTTGTGTTTATATATTTTTATTTTATTAGTGTCTCACTGCCATTACTTCGAGTATATAATTGTTCTCCCGTTTTTCTGACTATTGACCTCACCTCCCGAAACACGAATGATCTAATAAGGGTGAACAAATTAAGAACAATAATTGAAGTCATCGTTATTTCATGTAGAAAAACTAAATTTCATAAACAATATTTAATATTCACTTGGGAACTTCGTCTTGTTAATACAATGTGTAGGCAACCAAGAGTGAATCGAATATCTTACTTCTTCTACATTTCTTTCTTTATATCAGGTCAATTAATGGCATGTTTGGGCTATCAGAAGCCCCTCCTCCCTCGTAAACGTGGTGCTTAGAAGTAGAGTGAAATCCAGACCCATGTTCTTTTCGATATTCCTACACGATTTAACGCGCATCCGAACCCCCCTCCCCTCTTGACCTAGTAAATCTTTTTTTAAATTTGAAATCATAATTAATTTAATGGTCGTCTATGGCTACATACCTGTACATTTTAATTAAAATATTCATTTTTTGAAAATGTTAGATGTTGTTGAAAATATTTGAGTTGTTTCATATCTTCATAAGATGTCGAATGTATCAGCCAGTCACCTTCACACGAACTCCAATTACATTACAAGAATGAAATTGGTATCTGTATATTGAAAATAATAAAAGGCGAGACCGAATCGGACCCTCGGGTTGCAGAGGGGGTAACTAGGACTAAGAACGGGGTGTTTTGCAAACCGTGAGCGGGTATGCGGTGGACGGCGGAAGGCTGCGGTGCGCTTTAAAACTCAATCATCTGAAAACAGTGGCTGATGTGTTCTGGTTTATTCGAACGTTGTCCGGAGTTGCTTGGACTGGCCTGCTACTCTCTCTCTCTCTCTCTCTCTCTCTCTCTCTCTCTCTCTCTCATCACGCTCAGAACTAGAGCAATGCCAAACTGAATTTATCGGAGTGGTCAGTGGAGTAGTGATTAGGAGACCCTGCTGAGGTGATTTATTAGTAACACTTGGTTGTAACTTATTTCCATCTATACCTAGCATGTCATCAGTGCTAAACAATAATGGTATAATTCATCAACTCACTCACAAGTAACGCCCGGCTGGAATGCTCCCCAGGGAGTGGAGATTGTGCACACAGTGTGTGCGGGCAAGCACTGAATCCAATGACCGGGGTAATAGTATATTTGTAAAGCGCTTAGAGACATTTGTATTTAGCGCTATATAAAAACTAAATATTATTATTATTATTATTATACATATATTTTTTTCTTCTTCTTTCATGCAAGAAGGCTGTCTCTGGTTGTGTTGTCGCCATGACAATACTTGCCTACTGTGTTATATTTAATTAATTCGAGTATCCGGTACTGGTTGATATTAATAGCTCTGAAAAAATGTTTCTTATTATTTGCGCCGTCTCCCACTTCCCCTCTTCTTCCCTCTTTCACGAACGCCCCCCCCCTTCTATCTCTCTCTTTCTCTCTCTACTGTATCTCTCTCTCTCTCTCTCTCTCTCTCTCTCTATCTATCTCTCTCTCTTCCCGCTCAGTTTTTTAATTGCTGGAATGTCCTTCTAGCAGGAATCAAGGCTCTACTCATTGTTACTCAGTGTATGTTGGATAGTTCCGACCATGAGACCTATTCTATGCTTTATAGCTCGAAAGAAAACGTTTACAAAAGCGTTCATATTGTCATTGTACAAAGAAAATGAGTTGAACACAGGGGTCTGTCTCTTGAGCAATTAGAAAGACTAGCCACGATCTTTGTCATCTCTTTCTAATCAGGATGATTCCAACTTATAGGTTCAACTTTTTGTGAATACATGTACCTATTTTACTAAAAATACATAAGTTTACACATTATTTTGTTGATGATTGTTTAATTTCCCGAATAGTATTTTAGATAAATTACAACGAATGGACAATATGGACAACATAAATATTATACTTTTGTTATCCATACCACTTCAAATGATAGCATACATGTAGCTTGCAAATACAGTTTTCCATTCATGTGAAATGATCGATCATTATACAACATATTCACATCCTACTGCACGAGGCGTTAACAAATCACAGTCATTATAAGCAATGCATGGCATGGATAATGATCGGCAGGAAGGATAAAATCAGGATTTTCTTTTTCTTTTGTGGGGTTAAATCGCTCGTTTACGTGGCTGCCAGTGGTTAAGGTGAGCCATATATTTTTATCGTGACATCAATTATTCATCAGGTCCCGTAGCACACCTCTCAATCGGTGTATTTCTTCACCTGCATTCGGCGATGACTTGCTAATGGTACCCATACATCAAAATATCTCGCTAATTTCACTGCTATAGGGGACGATAATCCGTCACAAAGTCTCCGAATTTTTTTCTTACTCCCCGATAGCTCTGTGCCCGCAGGCTGAGAGTCTAAAGAAAGATAGAGAGGGATTTGGCAACTTATTGAAGAGATGAATAGGAAGGAAAAATTAAAATATTGGGTAGAATACGGATGACTTGTAACAGGTGATTAGGATGCAAGCCTCTGTATCCATGGTAACAAGGATGAACTTTGGGAAGCTATGATCCATCTTCCTATCTAGTTTGATTTAACAAAAAATTATGAAGGTGTATGAACTCATTCTGGTATACTATATTAATATAATATATGGATTTCCACTTTTATAAAGGGCATACGAGTTTAGACATATTATAAATGTGTTGTATGCTCGATAGTGCAACCCTTGGTAATAATAGGAAATTCATGTTTTTGAAAGGTGCTTTATAATTGAAATGTGTTTTTATTTGAGTGAGTGGGAGGGGAAGAGACAAAAAAAGATGAAAAAAGAGAAGAAGTGTGAGAAAGAAAGAAAAATAGAGAGAGAGTGAAAGGGATTAAAAGTAAAAGGGATTGAATGAGAGAAGGAAAGTGAGACAGAAAGAGAGAGAGAGAGAGAGAGAGAGAGAGAGTATGTGAAAAAGAGAGACAGAGACAGAGACAGAGACAGAGAGTATGTGAGAAAGAGAGATAGAAAGAGAGAGAGAGAAAGAGAGAGAAAGAGAGAGAGAGAGAGAAAGAGAGAGAGAGAGAGAAAGAGAGAGGGAGAAAGGGATAGAAAGAGAGAGACAGAGACAGAGACAGAGACAGAGAGTATGCGAGAAAGAGAGAGAAATAGGAAGAGAGAGAGAAAAAGAGAGAGGGCGAAAGAGATAGAAAGAGAGAGAGAGAGAGAGAGAGAGAGAATGAGATAAGTAGAGTTTAGAGAAGTCTGTCCTAGATTATATAAGTCTTTTTCAAGGCATAACGAAATTTAATACCAAATATGATACGAGATAGTATACGAGGAGGGTGTTTCGACGATCGAGTCTCTATATAAGTCCTTATAAATTGACAATTGAGTTCATGGCGCCGACATAAGACAGAGAAATTAGACTGATTGTGAAACGCGAGATTTTCATATTCAAACGGCCCTGTCTAAATCTCTTCTCTTTTATAAACCTACTGCATTATGGAGATGACCTATCCTTATGTTCCACCTTGACGTGTTACCCAAGGCATAGGATCAAGATAACGATTAATGCCCGGTCTAAACTAAGACCAATTAAGCTCGTCAATGTATCCATTATCTTTCCCGGAGCAATAGAGCAAAAGAGATTTGGCTGAAGTCGAACAGCGATTACTTTTGTTAGAAGCGCATATTTGTACCTTTTTGATAATCCAAATGCAAGCAAATAGAAGAAATACTATGTATTGTTACGCTATTTCTTTTATTAAAGAGCGTAGGGTAATCGCTAATCGGTGTGGATCTTTCTCGAGGATCACATCACGACATTAAACACCTCGCTTATTATCTTAGAGAAACAAATTATTCAGCAGCCGAGATGCCATTTCTGTAATCCTCTGACCGGGTAATAGGTTTTAGAACAAAAATCATGGTAGACATCATAAGTTACCATGCTCAATGTCTTGATAATCTCTTTCGTCCATCTTGGGGATATGTCAACTTCCTTGCATTTCAAGAATTGTGAAATCGATCGACAACTTCCCTGCCATGCCTGGATGGCACTTTTGTTTTCTTCTTTTAACTTCTTTGAAGGTAGCTTTGAACTTGTGAATATGCATGCTGATGAAAAAATCCGGAAAGTTATGGGAATGAGATTATAATATGGATGCTAGCGATTCAATGGATCGAATAGCTTTGAAACTCCTCCTTTAGGTATCATAATGTCCATGATTTTAGACTAATTGGTACCTAGGAACAGGTACCTCAGAACAGGTACCTCGGAACAGGTAAAACTAGCATTCGTATTGAACATCACCATAAAACGTACCCTGACTTACCGTCGATATTTACTATAAAAGCTTTTTGAAGACACCCCCCCCCCCCCTCCTCTCGATATTATAGGACACATTGATAATTCAATTCAACTACGTTCTTTCCGCATATCCTTTTCGTCATAAACTGGATCAGCTCAAACACAATTCGTATGCGACACAATCTGAATATTCCTAGTTGTTTACATAATGTTGGTTTGTATTGTATTTTATGAATACATTGTTAAACCATCGACATTTACCTATACGTTGTACTGCTCCACACAACCCATTTACCGCACAATAAACAGCTCAGTATAACCGTTGACAAGCCATTTTCCCTGGAAGTTGACTTCTGTTACCAAAAGCTCACAATTAGCTTCAACCAAGGACCTATAGGTCCATGCCTCGATCAACCCAGCAGTGGATGGATCATCATCAAACAGAAAGGCAATCTTCATAGCCCGTGGTGGAGTCAGATACTGTTTGCGCTCTTTTCTTAATCTCAAAGTGAATCTAGGATTTGGAATGGTTGTATTACCTCGGTAATTCCGCCATGCTTGAAACTAAACGCACTGTAATGTAATCATTGGTGTCATGCGATAGGATAATCTCCTATCTGTTGACGATTTAAATACAGGTGTTTAGAGGAAATTCATTCAGACGTCAGCGATTAATGCGGAATGGTCACAAAAAAGTCACCCTGTTTGTTTGGCTTCCCATGCCGGTATGTGTACAGGTTAATCTGGTCTCTATTCTTGTTAATTTGAAGTAGTTTGCAATTACGGAAAATCTGGCTGGAGCAGACATAATTTATTAACAAGTTATTTTGCTGCCAATCCCACTTTGTGTCTGGTATGGCTCTGAAGTTGAATACACTAATATGATACATCTCATTCCAACTAATAGACAAAGGAAGGTGGGGTCATGACAGAAAAAATATAAGATCTTTCTGCTATTATGTTTAATAATCAACATCAGAAATCTAAAAGTATGAGAATTGTCAACATGAAATATATCAGACATTGCTTATGCCCTTGTCCTTCCAACATCTTCCAATCGTGCACCTTTTCCGCACCTCTTTCTCCTTTTCTCTTGCCATTTCCCATGGCTCAAAGAATAAATTTATGTGGTCTGAGGCAAATCCAGAAGAAAAAATGGCTAGATTTATAATGTAAGGATCGTTTGACACGAGTGGTAATTGAGTTTTAGACCCGCCGACCATGATGTGTAGGCATGGTGTACAGACGCCATTATTTATGGATGGGACTGTAAGGGAAAAGATGTATTTCCTCCATTTCGCTGACGATCAAGGTAGACAGACTTGCCGTGCTAATGTCACAAGAATCACATGCGTAGCTGCACAACATTCAAAGCAGGTACTGTATGAGGCAATCTATAGATGTTCTGCCCTTTAAAGGGCCAATTTCCAAAGGAATAGTTTAACTGAACGGTAACGGACTCTATCACGAAAAGCTCAACTTCAAGTGACATATGGATTTTTTAAGAGATTTAATTACAAAAATATCATTCAAAGACTGTTAATATGGGAAGGAGCAGTGAGGGAAGGTATATTCCGTTGTGAGTTCAAAATCACTCTGCAATTAAAATCAATTGTCTCTTATTGTATCACGTTACTATATCTACGGTAAATAATTAAATCGTTCCTTTTGTTCTAAATGTTTGAATCTGCTCATCATAATAGCATTAAAAACGGCCATAATATCAGCAGCTATCTTTATCAAAACTAACACATGAACTGCTACGTATTTAAAAATCTCAATCGCTGTATAATGCTACACTTTAACTCATGCATGATTTATGAATTGATGTGCGTGATATTAATCTAACTAAAATTACCCACGCTTCTATGCTTGCGAATTACGATTTCCCCACCTTCCCCTTAACTAAGCATATTAATCTCTAGGCATAACGATGCTATAGGGAGTTATGGACTATGATGATGAATGTTACCATTGCAAAAGAAATGCTGAACTGACAACTTTCAAGGACTCCAATTCTTCATGACTTTACCAGTTCAAGTCGCCATCACTTTCCTTGAAATTAATTGATGAATTATTCACAGATGATTGATTTGCTATATTGAACCACGCCATTGAGAGGACAGGATGTTAGAAAGAATGGAAGCAGTATTTTGATGGATGAAGAATTCATAAACTAGTTTTTTATTAACATTGTCGTTGTAGGTGTCGTGGTCTAGTGGATACGTCACCGGATTTTGGATCACATGGTCGAGGTTCGAGTCCCGCCGCAGCGCCAATCTTTTGACATGACATTAATCAAAATTTGCCACTCTCCACCCAGGTGAAGTAAACGAATACCCGGTAGAGTAAACAATTATTGAATGTTTTAGCGTCTTATTATGGCTACTCAGCTTCAGCCGGGTTATTAATATACATTGTATAACCACAGAAGAGTATTTTCATATAGTCATTGCGCTATATAAATGGACCTATTTTTATCATTATGTAATACGGTTGTATACCCTTGTATAATCGTCTCATTTATTTGACAGTGTCATTTGTTGTAAAATGCATCCGTAGTTGTCATGATGTACCCGATTTTGTTCTTCCCATTACCAGTTCAAGACGCTCCCATAGTCTTTTCTCAACCATCGACTTGCAAGATCTAATGCTCTGAATTTTTCATGCTTTCATGCCTTTCCTAGGTTCTGGGATACTTTACCTGAAGAGATCATGGATCTGTGTGTGGACACCCCTATATCGCCCTGTTTGGGTGCGCTGAGAGGTTTGCTCTTTGAGCAGTCTCCCATTGAGAGGGCGTTCTGATGTAGGTGTTGGAATTTGGTTCGGTTCTGTTTAGCTGATTTGCTTAAATTAAGAAAATTAGTCGAATTGAATTGAGTTGAGTTCTGGTACTTGTGTCGGAGTGCCTTTTCGGTGGGGGGCTGTTCGAGGAGTGAACTTTTTGGTGCATTCGAGCGGGGTGGTGTGGAGGTCTCTACACGCGGATCTCTGATCCCTTCAGGTATTAAATTAAATGAATTACATTAAATTGAATTATGTTATTTTATTTTACCGTTACATACCGTACCTGATTGTTATTTTCTTCATGTCACAAAGTTCAACATACATGCAATCATTCTATAAGTTAATATGCTTTGATGAATGAACTTGAATTATGTTATTTTATTTTACCGTTACATGCCGTACATGATTGTTATTTTCTTCATGCCACACATTTCAACATACATGCAAGCATTCTATTAGTTATTATGCTTGATGGATGAACTTGAATTATGTTATGTTATTTTACCGTTACTTCTTAAATCTATTTATATGTAACACCAGTGGATGTGGAGAACCTCATGACAGAATGTAAATTCTTTTAGGTAATCCTCAGGCGTCCGCTGGTGGCATTTTTACTGTCTTGTAACTCTTAATGTTACATGCTCTGTGTTGTCATTTCTATTTTGTTTATACATGTACCTGGAAATCAAATAAATCAAATAAAAATAAAATACGGTGCTTTCATTTGCGATTCAAGGAATTCAATTTCACTAAAACCTAAATTGTCTAAAGTTTTCATGATAGCACTATGCACAATATTGTTTTATCTAAAGATGTTTATGATATTTCTTTTTTGTAAAGCGAACACTTATATTATAGAGTCACTACAGGCATAAATATTTGAGAATGTATGTAATAATAGCCATACTGCATGTTCTATCAGCGTCATACACGAACAGTGCGTTTATAGGAATAAATCCTACCTGATATACATGTACTTCACTTAGGTTGTGGGAAGCAGAGGTAGATCAATTTATCGCCAAGAATATTGGAGCTTGCTGGGGCTCGAACCAACACTCTTTGTAACGCTACTCACGTCTTTCACCATCTCGATTACACAAATCTTTCGGATTTGTTTTGTTTTCATTGTAGAGAAAGCAGATTTTTTGTGTGTAAAGTGATAACCGGGATAGATATTGACAATCACACTGACAAAAACAAATTCATCGATGTGTGCTTTAATATAGATTATAGTTGTAACTATTGTTATTTTTCTTCTCTTGTTTTTAAAAGCTGTTATTCTTTCCCATCACCAGGTATTTGTCAAACCAACACCTTCTCTGCCCTGGATCCTCCCCTTGCTGTACACCCAGACCCATTACGTACAAACACGATTAATTCCGGCACTTTTATTGAATGCCAATTAGCCGGCAAGTCAAACTGTAAATTACCTGGCCAAACATCCCCGCTCGATCTCTCATAAATTAGCATTTCGGAACCTTCAAGCAACAAGCTCCAAATTATATTTAGCAAAGCTATCTCCAGGGGGAATATGACAAGAAGGAAACTTCATCACCAACCTGTGATTCGAAGAATCGTTTGCTCGGTGTTTTGTCTTCTTCTTACATGTGATAGTCTAGGTGATCATGCGATAGAATGCCAAGAGACGTTTGAAAAGAAAATACTGACTGAGCAACAACAAAAAACAAAATATATTCAGTTATTATACAACTACGTTCGCTAACACACCACATGAGAAGTACTTCTTAAAAATGTATTGGTCAGTATTAATATAACAAACAACGTTCAGTGCCATTAGTATTATTTTTATCGTTTCTTAATACAGATAAAAAGACCAGATTGTAATGACAATGGTTGGCTTCAGCCGTGACGAATAGATGAAGACTGACTTAATATAGGTCAAATCAATTGCCATTTACATGAAGTATTGGTTCGACACCCCCATGGACGTTTAAATCGACCATATCGATGCTTGGAGATCAATGACACCAAACTTAACAAACAGTTGACCTTTTAAGACCGTTTTGGTGTATTTGGAAACCTCAAAAGTTTGACGCGTCCATCACGTTGATGGGTAAAAGCTGTTCCTCATGAAGTGTCACTTTGTCGACGTGTTACTGCGTCAGCGTCTGACGCAGGTTTATCCCGGCCCCCCCACTCAGGTTTCAAAATGACCGCATGCGTGTTGCCAAAATGTCCTTTTCGTAACAAAAGAAAAAGGTCGAGCCGTATTGACTTTACACACCGGACTTTTGCTGAAAAGGGGGGGGGGGGGGTCCGGAAAAAGGCTCGTATACAAAAGAAAAAGGTCGAGCCGTATTGACTTTACACACCGGACTTTTGCTGAAAAGGGGGGGGGTCGGTTGGAACACGCATATGCGTACCCTAAATAACACTGAGTGGGGGGGGGGGGGGCCGGGAGGTTTATGCAACGCTATGAGAGAGTGGCAACTGTTAACAAAACATTACGTTGTGCGTTATAGCGCATGCTTTAGTTAATTACACGGACTGTAATAGCACATGTCAAAACGCAATTAAAACGTCTCGTGTGCATTGGGGTAAAACAGTCACATGACCTTATACATTGTCAGCCCAAATGAATTTGTAATGTAACAGGAAGAAGGTAGAAACCGAATTCCAAGCAACTGTAACGGTATCCCGCATGTTTCGTCGAAAAGTGATTTTCATATATTTGTTTTTAAGGTAGAGATTCGTGCTAGACGAAACCGAAAAAGAAGAAGACAGGTCGTTGCGTGAGAGATGGTTAAAGAAACAAAGATCGGGAGAGAGAGCCAAATACCGTGCCGGGGAAAGGAAGATAGATATAGAACAAGAGAGACGGCAAGGGAGAGAGAGGATGAGTGACACAGAGGGGTGAGAGGAAACTGGAGGAGTACTATTACGAAGAAATAGGAAAATAGCGAGAAGAAATCTGTGACACGGAAAAAACGACGACGAGACACTGCGACAGACACGGAGAGGGGTTAGAATGGAATCGATACTACGATATCCCGTCACGACCGGTCACATGAGGGATACGGCTTCCGAACTATCCGTCGATAAGTCACGCACAACGCTTGAAAAGCGGACACCAGTGGTTTGCACAGGAATCGAGCGACGAAAAATAGACAATCACTTTGGAGATGAAAAGAACTCTGTCTTGTGTCCTCTTCCACCCTCTATCCCGATTCCTATCACCCTCTCCTTCTCTCTCTCTCTCTCTCTCTCTCTCTCTCTCCTTCCTCTTCCCCTCCCTCTCCTTCTTTCATCAAGACCTGATTTTAGCTCTCACAAGGCGAGTCGAGTTTTAGGTTGACTGGAATTAATCGATGTCAGTCAATGTGTGAGAGAGGGGGAATCAAGTGACGAAATTGGAAAAGAGGTGAAGCAGGATAAAGAAAATTAAACATACAAACAACAAAACTGGCACTTTAAAAATATAGTCATTTAAAAATAGACTAATAGAAACAAAATCGTGCATTAAAGACACACGATTTGTAAGGCCATGAAAAAAAAATACAATGAGCTACTTAGGCCTATACAGCTGGGAGTGGAGACTTCCCGTTTGAAATCTATTTTCGGAAATGTTTTCCACCTATTAATGTATACCATATCGAAAGCAAACTCTGCAATTTCTTGCAAGATACCTTTTCGTTTCTGACTTTCACTGAAAATTTTGACCTGTCAGTCAAATTGATCATTTTAGTTTTACACGAGCACTAACCTAGGTTTGCACGCATGGGACTTACCCTATTGACCCCACCCACACCACAGCTGATACTGATCCTGTCGTGACGTAGATGCGCTCGTTTCATTACACGCATTCCCAGTGACCGCGCGTCTCGAGGGAGCTCAGCGCGCGAGACTCGATCGTGAGTATCACTGATCCACCGTGTCGCCGTCCTAAGATCACGTGGTCTGCCGTGGCGTCTCTTCTCGTGTCCGGGGTGGTACGGTCTTATTGTGTGTCGCACTCCCCGCGCTGCTCGCTTTGCATATCTAGTTTAACACGAAGAAGTCAGGCATTGTGTGTGTGTTGAATCATGATATGTCTCGTGGGTTTTTGTCTCTCTCTTCATTCCAGCTTTCTCAATTTAAATGCGGTATTTTAAGTAGCCTTCTCTTCATCTCAAATCCTGAGAGAAACTGAGGCCCTCGCATTTCAGATGTATCCAATCTATGCCCTGCTTTCCCTGTGTCCTAAACATGAAAACTGCATCCTCTCTTCCTACTTATATATAAATAAAGATTAAGGAAACGTGAAAATGGATCGATACATGATGAAATTTAAATTTATCTTGAAGCATAGAGCTGCAGTTGTTCGAGAAGAGGTCATTCTAACTATATTATATAGTGATGACCACCATCACGTAGGCACTGCGTATACCCCACTATCAATATGGTATTCATGTTCTTCAAGTTAAAACATGCGAGCGCCCTGCGACCACAAAGAATCAATTTGAAGTTGTAAAATAAATATGTTAATATCTTCTGAAGCGCGTTGGAAGGGTGTTACCTCTGTAAACTAGCAAATGGGATGCGTTCTTCTGACTCCCCGGAGAAGTCCTGTTATTTTATTTAAATAATAGGATCATTAATTGGTCCATAATTCAGTTCAGACAATGGATAGATTTCGTCGTTATTCAGACTCTCTCAAACAAGTGATTTCTTCTTAATTTGCATCGCTTTATCGTGAACATTAATTGACTAAATCATCCACGTCCTGTGGTTTATTAAGCAACCATTTAAGACTGGTATGTATTCATTTATTATGTATTTTATGTTATTCATTGTTATCTCCTGCCAGTGGAGGCGACATTTCTGTGATTTTAACATGGACAATAAAATCTGAATCTGAATCTCTTTTATAATTTGTGATAATGTCAAGAATGTGAAAGCAAAATTGTTAATTTCCACCGTTGTGATTCTGTGTAAGATGAGTAGTCTGTAAGTGCGTGATAAACGAAGTTGCTTTCGTCACTTTCTTCGCCGGGAAGGTGAAGTGTCCCTTTTTAACTTTCTTGGTTTCATTCTGTCTTTCTCGTGTTTAACGTATGAAACACGAGATGGATCAATGTTTAGGGGCGTTGAGGCGGCATACCACGATGAAGGGGTCGTTAAAGCGTACATTATCAGTCCTACCTACCGGGGTTAACACATTTCTGATGGCGATGTGACCTGCTTCTTAAGATGCTTCCTTTATAATTAGAGAACTCACGAACATTACCTGAACAATCTGGCAATATCTCCTTTATTTCAAGTGCATTCCATGTTTACAGCTAGGGTAGCCGAAGGGGGATGTCCGATCAGTCTTAGGTTTCAGACCCGACATGTCATGTTTTTTGTTGTGCTTTATGGATAGAAACTATGAAGAGTCAACTGAATAATCGTCTATTCAATCAAATACCACAAAGGCCATATCAGAAAAGTGTTTTTGCAAAAGAAGTAGTAAAATACACTAAAGAGTGGAATTTACAAAATATTGGAAGATTCTATTCTTTTACTTTTATTTTGAGTGAATAATGGTAAAAACATCGTGATTTTTCTTCCAAAATGATATAAGTCAACATGATTAATAAGATTTTGAATCGAAATTTAAACTTGGTATTAAATTTTATTGAAAGTTAAAAGATATGACGCGCTAAGCAACTAATGAAGAAAATATTCATGTGTATAGAAAATAATCAAACTTTTCATTACAAATGGATGCAAAAAAAGTTTCAAATTCGTCCTCCACAGTCATGTGCAACATACAATCTTCATCAGACAGTCGGGTTGTTAAATAACACCCCTGTGTCTGAAACCTGAAGACAAGTCCTTTAAATTTGTGAAGCAAAAATTTGAAGGAAAAGTGGCTGGCTGCAAGAAATGTGTAGTTCAACTAAAACAGTAGGAATTAGATATCAGACAAGGGTCCCAACATCTAGTCATGATTTCAATAAGGCTAAAAAGTTAAGCCTAAGGGTGTACATTAATATAGCCATCTACATGAATATAATGAGTATCTGGTGACCTGTAATTGAGCGACTGACGTGAGAGAGAGAACGTCTTCATTACATCGACGCTTTTCTTCTCCTCGCAAAATGAAAATATTGAGCTGAATTCTCGTCAAAATATCAATCTACATCGATTTCTGTCGGAAAACGAATTTGGACTATTTTCTCGATAAACAGCCAGCAAATTGAGCAGATGATGGGGCCTAGTTTAAATACCCCGCCGGGTATGCTGTTAATGTTGTATCCAATATTAAAGCTAAATGTCATAATGTAATAATGGATTTAACATATTTCACCGTGCTCCTCTTGCTCAAAGTGCAATGCGCTTTTAAACGTTTTGCTAAAGGTTGTTTCATCTTGTTATGTTATATCAAAATGCTATTAACTCAGACCTCTAGTTTACCAGGGTCGCTAGTACTTGTTTGTTCGTTGTTTTTGTTTCGATAATAATAAGTTTTATATTACATACATGTACATAGACATTAATGTTTCTTTCAGATTTATTTGTATCGGAAATATTCACCATGAATGTTCCGCTATTATTCAATACTAATCTGCAGATCAGTATTTTAAAACATTTTCGAAGTTATATTGCAGTTATGTTTTACGACTGATCAAAGAAAGCTATTAACCTTTATAGCTCAATCAAGTTGTTAAATAACTCCTTAGGAGACAATATTTTGACACGAAAACATGATGAATAAAGACGTGACATGCTTCTGGTCGGTTTATGCACGTTACATCTTGCATTCATATATCTATAAATCAATTTATCGTCGCAGACGATCTAACCTCAATTTCCTCGGTATTTAGTACTTTCGCAAACCGCAAAGAGGTATTGAAAGTGCAATACTCCTCCCTCTTTCTTCTCGCACAAACTGAGCATAAAATGATACATCTGATGGGCACCGTATGCTGAGAACTTGCGGTGGAGCAGTATTTAACTTTGGCCATCATAGACTAAAAAGTAACCAAGGTTATAAATAATTCAGCAGAAAACCTTCTAATATTCCTCAGAGATGGGCACTGTAGAATGAGCAATGAGATTGTTGTTGACATTTAAGCTTTAATGAGTTGGAAACCTTTTCTCAGGCCGTCTTTTCTCCTGCATATGTTCCAAGCAATGACCTATCTTATTAAGAAACCTCAGATCATTTATTCTTCTTTTTTTTTTATTTGTTCTACAGACGGGGGGGGGGGGGGGTATGTCAGATGCCCCCCCCCCCAAAAAAAAAAATTTCGAGATGCCTCACTATTAAACAAATATCTACAATATTTTAAAGACTGTAATCAATAAAACAGTTTCGCCTTACTTCAATAAAAGTTTATTTCAATAAACGTCGATGGAATCAAGTGCTATCTAAATCCTCATTTACATTTCAATAATTTTTTTCTCACAAATTACAGTAAAACAATTAAATGAGTAAATTTTGAAAATGACAACAAAATCAACTTTCCCACTATTTTGAAGGATTAAAATTTAAACCAAATATTGCTTTTAATATCTTTTTTTACATGAACCAATAACAAATGTACGCCTTATTTAGCAAACTCTATCATGTCTATTATTCAAGTTATTTGATGTTACAAATATGATATCATCCATCCTCGAAACGTGCAGTTTACAATAATTGTAGGAACCAGGGGCGGATCAAGCCGGCAGAAGGGGAGAGGGCCAAAGAGGGGGGGGGGGGGGGTAGTGAGCACTTTTTTTTCTTTTTTTTCTTGGGGGCTCGAAAATTTTAAAAATTGCACCCCCCCCCCCCTTGAGTAGGGAGCCCATCTCCAAAAAGGGTAAAACTAACGTGTTTCTAACTGTATTTTTTCCCAGAGGAGGGGGCCCGGATCCCCCCCCCCTGGATCCGCCAATGGTAGGACCCAACATCATCGTATGCATTACACTCCCTTTAAATTGCGCATATTATATTCTTAAAGTTAACCGCGGCCCCAATCGTTTCCCACAAATCTATGCATATAAATGAGACGGTTGTCAAAATTTAGAGCAAGTCGCTGACCAGGAGGATGAAAATTCACGCCTCCTCTTTTTTTGGTGTCTGATCATGACAAACTGGTGATCCAGGATGACGAGTGTCTTCCAAACCTCCTATCTATTACAGATGCATGGGGATGAAATGTTATACTCTTCCCGTGCACATGAAGTTTCTCATGTTGCTCGACATATATCTGACAACCGTTTCCATGTCCCTTGTCCTTACTGCTACGTGTTTCAACTTTTCAATATGTCAATAGATGTGCGTACCATCCATAGGGAGATAGCATTTATGGGATTCAGTGTAACCATGGCAACTAATTCAGACGCATGAAGCATCATTATCATTCACTTCCCTTTTCTGCATAGCGCAGAAAGTTTCTCAGAAAGTTCTCTCTGCAAACGTTGACAGTTAATATGTTTCATAGAAGTATTGCTTTGTTCCCAATGGTACACACGTGAGCTGACGATTTATTTTCTAGTTTAAAAGAAAAACGTAAAATTTTTGATCGGAACAGAGGTTTTCGATGACATACTCTTGCGGGTTTTCACTTTCAAGGCAATCTAATAAAAAACTCGGAAGGCTATGCTCAACTTCATAAAGAAACAATCAATACGGCACGTCGACATGTTTACCGTTAATAACTCACACTCTTTAAATTATATTCATACAGACCGCCTCAATTACAGCGAATCTCCATTTCGGTGCAGTTATGTTCCGCTCTTTGTCACGAAATATTTTAACAGGCAGTGATGGCCTAATTTTGCCCAAATTCTTCCCATTTAGGAATTCATGTACCATATGACACTCGGGCAAATTCAATCTCGTTTGGTTACATTCCCATCAAGACCCTAAATATCAATCTCGCGTGAGTGACGTTCTACACTTGATTGAAAATTACCGCGGTGCATTTTTGGAGGGCTTTGGAGTATCTTGCGCTAGGAGTTTGGTGTTGATTGAAAGCGATCAGAGGAACTAGGTAAAGCTTGGTTGATATTGATGCCATTAACATGCATCCTTCTTGGTTTTCTCATTGACCTTCTTAAGGTGATGAGCAACCTTACATCATAGCACCATCCGACTAAGCGAGGTGAAAAACTAACCTCAATATCCTCCTAAATGAGAATGCAAGGTTCCTCCACCGCAATATCATACACGACGTTCATTAATTATGTATGCCTACATGTACATACCTATATAGGCCTTACTTCATCCTTGCATAGGATTATTAAGAAAGCAAAATAAATAGAGTTGGATCAGATATTGTCCAAATGGAGTGACCATTTTACCTTTTGGGATGTCCCCCACCTCCACACTTTCATGGATTCGCCACTGTGAAATGATAGGGATTTATATAGATGAAGTGAATGATGCTAGACTAGAAGGGATAAATATCTGTAGAGAGATGAGGGGAGAGAGAGAGAGAGAGAGAGAGAGAGAGGGGGGGGGGGTGGGGAGTGGGACATACAGATTGGAAAGTCACTCATATACTGCATGTCATC
The DNA here is from genome assembly GCF_000002235.5 of Strongylocentrotus purpuratus. Lineage (NCBI taxonomy): Eukaryota > Metazoa > Echinodermata > Echinoidea > Camarodonta > Strongylocentrotidae > Strongylocentrotus > Strongylocentrotus purpuratus. The sequence goes on along the minus strand of NW_022145607.1, from coordinate 3,975,204 downwards.
ATAAAATCTGCAACATATATCAAACATGACAAATAATCGCAAATAGTGTCTCATGGCGTCAAGAGATGTGTCTACCAGGCGGAGTTTACTTTCCGACCAACATTTATTTCTTCACGCTAAAAAAGTAAAGCAATAATATTTGAATACAGTATTTCTCGTCGTGGTGCTCATAGTAAAAAACACTTAATGTGATGAAAATAGGTTCTGTGCGCTCTCTATATGTGTCAAGTAATTAATGATCGCAATTCATCACAATCACTTAGTATGTCGGACTATAATGATGCGATTTTCATATTTTTCTCTTCTCTGAATGCGTTCGCATTGCCTAAGGAAGGTGGTTTGCAGTCATGTCATTACGCGTATACCATAGCTACATCAGTATATAATGTTGAAAGATGTTCGGCTTCACCAGCATGGGTGTCGGTGATATCAGTATCATGTCAAAAGTATCTATTTTAAATTCTCGGCTTGTACATGTTGTAGTTAAAAATGACTTCCTAAAACAGAGTAAAAGTGCCAGTGTCTTCGTGGAATATGCTGCCAAAATATTGACGATTAGGCATATAAATCCAAACTATTCCAACATCATTCTAGTAATAGGCACATAAGTAGGTATTTTCTTAAGTTTTTTTTTTTTTTAATTTGTGTTTATATTCTAATAATTTTAAAGGCAGTGACAGGTGTTCTGCTTTTTGTTACTTTCAATGGTATATCAACCTGGTCAACACGCATGCTCGCTTTATTGTCGGCTTGCAGTTAGTTAGTTACAAAATGGCCAGTACAAGAAATGCAAAGGTATAAACACGGATGCTGACATTCTATTACAACATCATCTCAAGCGCGAAGGTGATGTCTGGAGATGAACCACGTCGAGGACGGTCCGCCAGTGGAAACATCTTCCGTCGCATCATATCTGATAATGTGACGAGGTTGAATTACCTTATGATGTACTTATCGAGATATGAGCACAGCTGTTTAAACGGTCTAAGAGACACACAAGATGTACTGCTAATGTTGTAACAGATGGAATAAGAGCTAACACAGACAATGTAATAACTTCTGATCGTGATAACGAATGTAGGTGAAGCATTCTCTTAGATAATTTGGCCATTAATGTTCAATCTGAAATAGAACTATTACATCAGTGATGACTTCAATGGCATTTCGCTATCACAGGGAGAATTTTTTTTCTCCATTTTCTGTATATCCCATTATGTCCATGTGGTATGAGTGTCACACAATAGCGATTAAATAATTGCTCTCTTATTCATTATCTTTTTCCTCATTTACAATGCATTAACAAAATACGGATAAGGATTTAGTAACGTCTGACCGAACAAAATGTTATCAAATTGATAGGACAATTTTTGAATTTCTTACTTTTCGGGTTACAGTGTCGTTTTTGTCAAACACGGCACGGTACATACAAGATTTGTTAATATACTTGTATGCTACAAAAAATAATGGATATTGATATTCACAAATATGCATGAAATAAAAGACATTTGAACATAGCCATATGTAGTTTATAAATGTTTTAAAGTGAACTTTTAATGACTTTGTGTGTGATGTGGACTAGCATTTAAACGTTATTAACTAGCATTAATGCCCCCCCCCCCCATCAACCCCGACTCCTTTCTTCGATGACGTCACAAAGAACGCTGCATCTTTTTCATAACAAAGCTCTGTGCAATGTCAGGCGGCTCACATGCAGGATGCGCACTAAAAGCAATCAACTTGAAGTTTCATCATGATATAACCCTATACCCAATTAAGTGTCATGCTAATTATAGTTTAATTAAGAGTTCGGTTTATTTAAAGCCCCACTGTCCTACTTGTAGCTACTTGCTCACTCTATATAGAAAACAATATCGAATCGGTGACCATTTGTCCCCCATGATCCCCTTTTTCTTATGTTAATTGAGAGCTGATTTAATGAGATAACCACCTGTCCAGTGACCTTGCAGGATAGTCTAATCCCTCCTATAAAATAGTACAAATATACTTTAAAGGGAGATCCACCCTTGATCTCAAACTAATCGACAGGAAATCATGAACATCACATACGCAGAGTGGTTAAAGTTTGAATGAAATCGGACAAAAAATTAAACAAATATGAATTTTTGAAAGTTGTAATCACTATAGGTATGGTTTGTTTAAATTGACTGAATCTCAGTGGTATGGCGGACAACTTTCCCAATTCACAAAAATGACTTAAATTCATTTTTTCTCACAAATGTATGACTCAGGATGGTCTATTCTCTTAAGAGGCTTTATAATAACACACTATCCATTTGAGTGTGCCCCAAGGGAGAAAGCACATGCTTATACGAGCAATAGAAATTAATGATATTTGTGGACACGACAAACGGTAGAAATATCAGCAACAACGTCACAATCCACTGACCAAACTGCCAATTTGAGATTCCCATAGACTTAGTGATCTCATATTTCAGACATTCATAACTTTCTTATCATTAATCCGATTCATTTCAAACTTTCGCCATACCATTTATCTTATTTTCTGCTTACAAATTAAGTTATTGCAAGGGTTGAATTGCCCTTTAAAGCCTCTGGTAATATGGCATCCTCCCAATATGATAATACATTACAGTGCCATTGAAGTCTTCATCATTATGCATTAAATATTGATAGATCACGTAGACAATGCTGCTTCTGCGCCCGCCGCATCCTCGTCCAGTGGAAGGTTACATGCCGTGAATGGGACAGTGAAGGAGACATTAATGGTTGTCATTGACCATGGTGAAGGTCATCTATGGGTGGACCCTTTTTATTACGCTCATACCGTGGCGGAAAATACTAAGAAAAGAAGAAAAAAAAATGAAATAAATATATAGTGATAGATGAAGAAAACTAAATAGTTACCGCGGTACTCAAGGTCCATGTACACTGTTGTTTAAACGTCGCGATTTTCCTGATATCACGATGTAAAAGTAGCAGTACTGAAATAGCGTATTAAAAGCAGTGCACTACTTTGACAACAGTGTGCATTGTCCTAATATGAGGCGCCGCTAAAATATTCCAGAGCAGGAGGTTTCAAGGATGCTATCGATTACAAGAAACACGGTTTCTCTGTTTCTGGAAACGAAAACAACAAGTATTGTTCCCAAATCGAGACATCCGAAAACATGCTACATGAACATCGAAGAACACTTAAAGATTTGTGTTCCATTTCGGTGTTCATGTTGTTAAAAACTACCTGGCGCCACTGCATGTCTACTTCCAGTATCCCTCAAGATAGATGAGGCTGTGTTCATATTAAACAAGATAAACTTGTTTGTTTACATGTTGTATTGGTGAGATGGTCACTATTTCTCTTCATCATAAAGGTCTAGTTCTCTTTCTTAACATCTTAAACAATTACATTTGAAATTTGAAAGCCAATTCAAAAAAATGTTAAAAAACCGGAAGTAGATGGCGTCATAATTCGAGACCCAGTCGAACTCCAAAAACCCGAAACAACAAACTTTCGCTGTTACCCTGCTTCCTCATAAATAGAGTATGTTATTGCCATGGAAACATCATATTTCATATTATATTTAGAGTGACCTTATCAGGAAGAGAAACAAATATGTTTCAAATGGAAAATGTTGTTTTCATTACTTGGCATTTTGCAAAATGTAAAATGTAACGATATCAGAATGATAAAACAGAGCACTTTAAAAAAAGATACGTGTTTCACTTAACTTCCGATCTCGAATACAGAGTAGATGAAAGCATGTTGATTTATATTCCTTCCGGCGATGTTTTCCTAGCAAGTGATCCATTTGATTACACATGATCAACATATCTGGTGACGTCAGCATGTTAACAATCCCCTCGGGCAGTATTTATGTAGCTAGAAAAATAAATTTATGAAAATAAATGCTGGCAGTGTATTTTTGTACTGTTTTTGTCATTTTATATGTATACACAGCGTGAGTCTAGCTACATATTTCAATCGACGTGCTCTCATTGTCATAGTCCATCTACGTAGATGGTAACGAGATTGAGATAACAGTCGCAGTTGTCTCCGAAAACAGATTTGGGTAAACAACACAGCTTCTTTCCTTTACGACAAACATGTTATCTTGTTAAGAATTTACTTACACGGACCGTTAGAAATAACCCGGCAGATAGACAGATCTAACCGCATAATGTTGCGGAATATTTCAGAGAATAATGTCCCTTTCTACGTAAAGCATAAAATGATTCGAATCAGATTTATGAAAACTGCTCAACTATTCTTTTTGCTTTAGAAGTTCCATTAATTTTAAAAACATACACTTTGCACATCGTACAATTTCTATAAACAGATGAATATTTGTATTACTTACACAATATCCATGTATTTGTTAATGGCTTATTATTATTGTACCTTTGGCTTTCAATTTTACAAGAAGTTTAGTGTACTTTGTTCTTTAAACATTTCCCCTTTTCTTCCATATTTCTCTCTTTTCCGACAGTGGTCTTTAAACCTTAAACTAATAGAGCAATATTTATACACGGATTCCTGGCAGGCCGAACGTGAAATGATTGCACGGGCTGAAAGATGAAGAAGAATTTATTTTGATGTACCGTCTACCCCCACGACTAAAGTTCACCTAACCCAAATTAAGTAAATAAACACTCGGATCTAACTGAGAGAGACAGACTGCCGATCTGAATTCTTACTAATCATCGAGGGCTGGTCGTACATACACGCCATTCTATAAAGTGTATGTGAGGCTATAGAATAATACTATTAGGCCTTTCTATCAAAAGATGTTGTATTGCCCTTTAGGTGCCAAAACATGGGTCGGTCGGTCGGAAATCTTTTTTTCTTTTTTAATACTTTTTTTTCTCCCTCTGTGGGCTGATATTTCTCAGTTTTGAATGGTTTAATATTTCTTTTCCTGAAAAACGGTTAAAAAAACACTTAAAAAACTTTTTTTTTGTTAAAGGCCTTATAGAATTTTCCCTCATTAAAGATAATAATACATAATAAGAATAAAAGAATTGAAAGTGAATATCTCTATATTACTTGATTGATTGAAAACATTTTTTCTATCTTATTTCATTCTGTATAGGAGGGGGTCGAAGAAATGATATACATGTGTGTAGATCTATTTTGACCCTTTAAAAAAATACATGCCCTGCATTTAGACCGACTTTCTGACGTGAAAATGTGGAAAGACAAAATGAATCATTTACCTGATCACCAAAGAACTGAATTACACAATTCTTCTTTTCTGTTAATGCTAAATATTATTGCTCTTCTTTACAAGTAAAAGATGGATGAGCTTGTACTTTAAATGTATATTAGTATTCTAATGTCATGTGCATGTATTCCTTTGGGGTCAGGTAGACTGAGGTGTTTTCACAGGACAAGCTGCATATGAAACATAACCTGTAAATCGAAACATTTTGTCATTTCCAATACCCTAGAAATTGCAGACCTATTATCATTAGGGTACCAGTCTTACTGGACCTAACAATAAGAAATGTATAAGGGGAAGGCATTTATTCCCGAATAGGTCATTAAAATAAAGATCAGTAGCCAAAGGAGCTGATAGAACAACATTCTACCATCATAATACAGCTACTGCTGCTACGCAAACAATGAACATTGGCAATAAGGAAGTAAATGTACATGTAGATTTAAACATATCTTCCTTGCACGGAAGTGATTTCACTGGACTGGACTAGAGGCGTCGGACTTTTGGGTCCTGTGCCATTGGTAAGTGCTTAACCCTTTTCCAAATGTGACTCCGGGTTCGAATCTTTTCCACCGTACAGACACCATTTGGCAAGGCACTAATCTGTATATGCCACACTCGACCCAGGTGAGGTGAATGGGTACCTGGTAGGATTGTTCGTACAATGCACCTGACCGCGAATTCAGATTGGAGCTAAAGCTGAAGTAAAAACTGCTATCTTAAGAAGATAGCCCAGATCTGTCGCGATGTGTCGTCTATGCTAAAGCGGTGTTAATAACATGCTCCAGCGAGAAATGTTCTGGGCTTTGTTTGGTCAGAGACAATTGGTTAGGGTTACGGTTAGGGTTAAAGATCCTGGTTTTAGGTTAGGTTCAGGGTTGGGTCTACGCTTTTCGTCGAGAGATGAAGTTAATGATATGTATAGAATAAAAAAAACTGACCTTGGAACAATCGTCACCTTGGCACATGCCGTGCAAGCCGGCTAACGTTCATCATGTAAATGGGGATGGACAGTGTAAATATAAGAAAGTGAAGAGGATGCTTTAATATCAACAGTTCTCATCGGGGCATGATGATGGAGGTTTAATGGTGCATGTCCTGATACCACGTGGTCTAATGTCAAAATGACTTCACAGCATCCCGCACACGCCTCATTGGCTACGGATCATGCAAGACCAAATACCATACGGCCCATAGTTCCGCTCTCACTATGCACTCCACTACTGCAAGATGGGTAAGTGAGTGGCACTTCGGTAGCAGAGGAATGCATTATTTATACAGTGGCGACGGATGATGAGGGAGCTTATGAACTACTTCTCAAGGTAGATGAGCTCATTTTAGACATACCGAAGCAAATTGAGCAATATATTTAATGGGTGTCAAGGCGATCATTATATAAACATTAATGTTTAGGGAGAGGTGATAGTCATTTTTTGAGGATTAAAGGTATTCATGAGTACTTTCAGTGTAACGGCATTTTGAAGAGGCCATTCTGAATCGTCGATCTCAAGATCCATTAGTCCACAAATTAAATTTAATTTTGGCGTTGGTACTTGGTAGGTACATTGGGATCTATTTGAAAAAATAAGAAAATAAGAAATATCAATTAAAATAAAGAAAATATGCAAATGGTTTATTTAAATTTAATTTTGTTTTGTACGTCTCAAGTAAAAAGGAACAACTGAACCGTTATTTATATACACTACTCTTTCACAAGTTTATCTAGGAATAAAATGTGTTGTATTTTTGTACTAATATTTGTTGTGATGTAGAAACACAGTTTTAAAAGCCATCTCTAATTGTATTGTAATGTTTTAACTGATATGTTGCTAGTAAAGAGAGCTGCTCCATAGATATAACATATTTTGGAAACGAAATCAGTTTGTTGGCCGGATTTCCTGTATACCTTTACATTTAAAGTGTATCTACTTTGAAGTCGTAGTGTTTAAACCTTCTGGGAATGCAACAACATGTATAATTTCCATTGGAAATTGGAGCTAACACATTTGTTTGAAAAACATGGAACTTTTATTGCAGTCTGAAGGAGTAGTAAAATTATTCATCTGCTCATAAGCAGTTTACATTACCTTTGACATTCTTGCGTGCACTTCCACTATTTTAAATCTAACCATGCGCAGGTTCTCTCTAACAGACGACTTCCTGCTTTTGAAAAAACGAAACGAATTGCTTAAAATCGAATGATAGATTATGCTGTTATGCTGCGACGCAAAGGGTAAACTATGCACCGTATTTGACATTCTTTCCCGTTAGATACCATTCAAAAGTTAATAATATAAGATTTCGGAAGGAGGGAACTGTGTAACAGGTCGAGAGAACTTTTAATATTTACACTTGACTATTTTGTCTCTTAAGATACTGGTGCCTGATAAATTATTTCTAACGAAGGCGACCAGCCCTATTAGTCATCTGGGTGTATTTTAAACCATTGAACCTCTCCGCTCTCATCGAAACCTAGAGACCATTTAAGAGAAAGTCCAAGAGAATTTATGTCTACCAAACGGCAAAGCGGTATCGTTATAAATTCATGTCCACACTGGGACACCCTTTAGGTCACGTCCAGAATATTAATGTCACAAAAGATGGCACTTTCAAGGGCCATTGAACACACGTAATAACGTTTGATGACTTAGGATAGGCTTGAGGATAGGGACGGTCTTGTGAGAATTCTTTATTAATTGATTACCGACTGACGTTCAGAACTACACCCCTGGATAAGATCACACGCAAACATCGATGAGTGTATTGCAAGTTGAGCTCCATTTTGTTAATGATCGTACTGCAATTTTATTATCTTTCGCAATAAAAAAAAAATATTTACTCTCAAGGAAACAAATATTGATTGATTAAGTCGAGTACCATAGCCATAACAAGATTTTCAATCATGTAAATGGTTATAATAATTCTGTAGTTATTATACAAATACTTTTGATGATTCAGACTTCAACTATCATAATCATTCGTAAATTGAAAACGAAGATATAATTTTCTCTTAACATGTAATATGAGTATGTACTCGGACTTTTATCCTACACGAGCAAATGCTTTGCCTGAATAATTCTCTGTAAGCCTTTTAAGCTTCCTCGTAATTATTCATCGTCATCAAGTCGACAATAAAATCTAAATCATTTGATCATTTCCCTTGGGTGATTTTAGATGGTCCAATGAGACACCAGTCATCCTGATGAGAGGAGTCAATTGAGTGAAATCATAGAATTCAACCTTAGGGCCATAATTCCATCCTGGGCGGCTTATCTTAGCTGCGTTCACATCCAATTTGAAAATGAGCAAGGTGTATTCTCACTATTTTGTATTCAAATGATTCCACACGCGTGTATTATTAGCTGAGGTTTCTCCAAATCCAAATAGTATGTATATGGACTCAACTTGCAGATATCAATAACTACATGGAAACGCCACAGTCAAGCTCACCAGACTTGAACGAACCGCGTAAAAAAAAAATCAACCGCAAAGTGACCGATGTCATTACAGCGGTTGTCTGCACGAGCAGCCGCACTTACCAGTTTTGAAGTGGGCCTATACTAGTAGTCTCTGAATCTCCACTGGAACGATGCTCTATTTTGTTAAAATCTCTTTAAAAAAATATATTGCCAAACTAATATTTTCTTGCCGAGTAAATTAGTATTTGACTGTAAACAATAAATTATATTTGGGATTCATTAAAGTATAGAAATAATAAACTAATCCTTCGAGAAGTTTGAAAACGAATTCTGACCTTTGACACTAATTGAGTTTAAGATTACTTCAGTTAAAATTCCTTTCAAAATGTTTTTTTCTTCTTCAGTTCCTTGTTTACCTCTCTCTTGTCGGAATGGCGTAGTTCTGCATGGGAATAAATCAACCTCTGAGCTTGCAGGATTCATTTTGTCTAGAGTGAATCTCACGATGTATGTGTTCATGAATAATGCATCAATCCTCAATACTAGTTTAAAGTCTGCAGGCACTGACTCTAATCTGACACTTTACCCCAATTCATAAAGCCTTGAGCAGAGATTAGCTCTGTTAGTCGATCTATGGTTCTGACCGAAGCAGCTAAAGTACAGAGCATGTGTAGTATGCCGTCAGCCTAGTCTCATCGTGCAGACACCGTTACGCACTACCAAAGACAAGGGTTTGTGCTTGTACACTCACCAGTGTATGTGTCTTAAAGAGCGCAACATTTATTTACATGACAGTAAACACCTGATAAAAATGTGGAAAAGTAAATGTGGTAAATTCATGGTACTACTAAAGCAACTAAAAGAGAAAAAATTAACGTAATTATTTATATTTCATGTAAATATTTTCTCTGCGTATGAAGATGAGTTGCAGTGATATGTGTATAAAAAGACATTTCAATTAATTAAATATTACAATTTCTACAAAAGCTAGAGCTAAAATGAATCGTGAATGACTAGTATGGCCTTGACTTGTTTAGTTATTGTCTGATTTTATATTATAAATAAAGGCAATGAAATAACCATGATCACTATGCCTATACAGCCAGATTTATAACATTTTAACAAATAAATTAATATATATGACAGATATAAATCATTTACGAATGTGGAACGTAAATGTTATCCAAACAAAATCAGAAAAGAAGGTCACTCCTTCATCTAGAATACCAGGATAAAGTTTACATCTTCCCTAACTTACCAACCAGATATAGCCAGTACGATAGAAGAACACTGTCGGAGATAAATACTACAAAACAAACTACATGTACATCGAATCTTCAGTGTCAACTGTAACCAAGAAAACAATCTGCATTTATCGTGATTACTTATCTATTCTGAAAAGAAAAACCGTCATTTTGATTTGTTTCGTTTACTCTTCCCTCTGAGACAAATTAAATGAGGTTCAAGCCCCAAGCATAGTAATGTACACACTACAAAATGCATTGGTACGGTGAAAGCCGTGCATTTTGTATGAGGCATTACAAAACAAACGACATTGCTTCATGAATACTTTATCCATATCGAGTTTAATCGATGAATATTTAATGGGGGAAACTCGTAAAAGAGTTCATGGTTATATCCGAAGAGCAGGGTGATTTAGAACAGGAATTACAGCCGTCCTGTGACTGCATTAAATAATTTACCATGATGTAGCTTCGCTACAAGATGAGTAACCACATGATATCTATACGTTAAAGAACGACAACCATCTTCTTTGCCCATGCATGATTTACTCTTTTCATTATCCACCCTCGAGTGACAAGACATGTACTTTATGGGCATAAACAGGATTTATATCGCATGTCACATGGAAGTTTGATTTCTTCAAGCTTAGGTATGGCGTAATTATAACTTATAAAATGATAATGATACACTGAATTAACTTTAATAGGTTAAGAGAAGACATGCTCTATTTCTCACCAGGTTGAACAAAATAATGGGTTCAAGTGTAGTTGCATTGATAAGGCGGGAGATACACTCTATGTTAAATCACCATTTAAAAGGACAGAGGAGTGACCACTCTTTCAAAATGGTAGATTAACACTTTGAACATGCTGGATCCAACACTATAAAGGTTGAATCTAGCAGGTTAAAAGAAACAATCTGACATTTTGAAAGAGTGATCACTCCTCGGACCTTTTAAATTGACATTTAACATTTCAGTTTTTAGAGTGTAGGAGAGGTGCAGTACTGGCATATCTTGGAGGAGTCATGTCATTCTTTTCCCAAGCCCCCCCCCCTCCCCCTTCCTGTATTAATTGTTTCTATATAAGCGTTGCCATTCGCGATTTTTCAAGTGAACCATTTTATTGAGAGCAGCCAAAAACGCAACAAAGTTACCAAAAGTTATTAGTGTAAGACAAAATTGGATTAGATAAGAGTGTCTTCATTTTGTATTTATATCACCTCTGACCAAGGGAACGTTTTTTCAGTTGGAAATTTTTAGTAACTTGGAAATATTTTCTCAGTAGCTTTTATATAATCGATTTGGCAACATGGTGTTATAGACAAAATATTTTGTCGGCTCATTTCAAAGTTCTTTTTGTTAATTTTCAAATGTTTCAAATGTGCGAACTACATGTAGCCTTTGGGGAGGACGAGGGGACAATGTAACGATGCAGGATTTATCTGATGAGCAGGCAGACTACTTCAAGACACGAGCAGGTGACTTGACTAGATGGACTTCATCCCTTTGATAATGTATCTAGTCCATCTGGCTGGGGAAGGATCCCATATCATATTGATTTTGTAAAATGATCCATCGGAGAGCAGACTCATTTTCTCCACTCTTATCGTTAGCCGCACAAGGCATATGGTGGGGGTAAATATTGTCAAGAAATTCAATTATTGACATGTTAAGGGGTAGAGGGTGAGATGGTGGGGATATGTGCATTGAGATAGATGTACAACTGTATGATAGCTGCCATCGGGATTATCTCTACAAGTAACACCAAGACCAAGTGCATGTACATCTGGAATATGTCTTCATTCTCACCCAATATTCCTACCCCAGGCATATATAATTCATTCTAATACCCGGCATTTTGCGAAATATCTACCCAATTGCTCCCTGTCATCAATTAAACCAAACTGTAATAATTAATGTCTCTTCAATCAGTAGATATAATTTAATTTAATTAATAGGTTATTGAATTATTCAATTCAAGGCCGTTAACGAAAAAGCGAGGGTACCATGAATACCGTATGTTAAGTTAAAATGGTTAAAACTCATCAAAATGCAGACTAAAGTCGTTTCCAATTTAACATAAAAGTGCATTAGATGTTAAGTAATGTACAACGTCACAAGATAATAGTTTAAACAAACGTCAAATATTGAGTACCTTTATCATTCAAAATATTATAATTCATATCATACGCATTGCTTAATTTTGTTTAAACAAAAAAAAACACACGAAAGTACCATCCTTATCCTTTTCCAATATGAATGTATATTCGACACGTGACCTACAAAACAAAATGCATACGCTAGATTGTTATAGGACCAGTAAATTTGGATTACTTATTTTCAACTTCAAATTATTTTGTTGGTGATCTAAATCTGTTTTCCTCTTATCACACCTATCATTGGAATTATGAGATCTAGAGGTGAGTGAGCAGACTTTAAAGCCCCTCTGCACTAGTTTAGCCAAGAGGACCTCCTTAGACCTCCTTGCATGGACACTGACAGGTGGTTATCCCATCAAATACGCTCTGAATCAACTTAAGAAAAAGGGGATCATAGGGGACCAATGGTCACCGATTAGATATTGTTTGCTATATAGAGGGCACAAGTAGCTATAAGTAGTGCAGTGGGGCTTTAAATGACAGTAGACTCACGCCTCACGGGTGTCGTAATGGAAAGGACAGTAGCCGTATGCAAACAACGGGACTGTGCAAATGACTCTACCGGTGATGATCGCTAAAGGTAAAACACATATTCCTGAAAACATGCCTTGTAAATGTTACAACAATCTAGATGACGTCACAGATACGTCACTCTCTCTCACGCCTACGTTCAGATGTTGTTGTTTATTGGTGCTACATGCACAGAGACGCTACATAGACGTGTACCATCAGGGTACCAATATCTCACCAAACTACCCCCGAATACCACAGTCATTTGAGTGTAACTTTCTTGCACATCAATGTATACGTCTGTTTTAATTAATCATTGTCTGTTGTTTTTGTGTATATTGTTTGCATTTTTCCAGGGCCCTCAAGATTTATTTAAGTAAAGAGTCAAACCCGTTTGAATAAAGCTGGAAATAATTATGTGAAATGAATCAACAGAATACCATGAAAGATAATCGTGAGGGATTACAATGCATTAGCACGTGGTGGTTTGAAGGGGGAACCATCGGTCAATGTTCCTTTACTTTACACCTCCCCCCCCCCCACTCTTTATTTCTTTAAAGAAAGTTTGAATCCGCCCCTATCATCATTTTAGTATGCAACATACGGTGAGGATCCGGTGTATTCCCATCCTTCAATGCTAAAAGAAATGGAAATAAATAAAAACTCGAATGCCTTCAACGCGCATGGCTGTCCCCAACCCTCCGATCGGGGTAGGGGATAGTCCCCCTTTCCCCCACTAGGTGTTTCTTCCAATAGTTTCTCTTCTTGTACATGTAAATACCATTGTATGGAATGTATTTTACTTGTTTGTTGTTGGTAAAATAAATCAAACTCAAAATGTATTTGTACATAGCTGCAGACGCGTTAAACCGTGTAGACTCGAGACAGACGGGACTGTGGGATACCATAAAACTGCATTGTATCTCTAAGGTTTCCTCCAGCAAACATCTCAAAATGTCTTCTTTCTGTCATTGCTCATGCATGCCTTGTTAAGATTCCTCGGGGGTGTCGTATGGTATATGTACGTGCCCTTTAAGGTGCTTACGCTGATTTTCAGTTGTGATGTGACCTTAATTATGCAACGCGGTTCTTCTCACGTTCTTCTACCGTGTCTCGGTCTAACGGAAGATTGGAAGCTGAGAGAGAAGAACGGCGTGATATCAATGTCGATCTTCTTGACTCCTACAATTGAACCGAAGTCACATTCAACGAATAAAGTCTTCAATAAACTGGTCCGTGTTTTTAACCTATAACCTAGGACAACAGTTCTAGATTGCATCGATCCTCGACAAATCTATATCAATGATTTTTAAACAAATGCTGAAGATAGCACTTGAATTAACTACATTGACCCGAAAAGAAAAACAATTGGTTTGCATTGGCGTTGGCCGTAATTTTGAGTTTGTTCTGTCTTCGATTTTGCTTAGTTTCTGATGTTTTTTTAAAAACCCGACAAAGAACGGCTTATTTAATCAATAACAGGAGTGAGCTAACTTCGTAACTTAATGCAAACTCTCTCTCTCTCTCTCTCTCTCTCTCTCTCTCTCTCTCCTCTCCCTCTCTCTCTTTATCTCTCTCTCTCATCTCTTCAAATCACATCGTACTTCTTACTTCCATCGTGTTTTGCAGACCATCTTCAAGAACTGTAATGGTGTCGCATCATGACATACTTGTACATTGCCACATAGCTAGCAAGATTTTACGAAGAGCAATACCATTTAGCCTTATGGGGAACATTTAAAATAGCAATTTTTCATCCATAAACACATGTGTTTAAAGAACCTTATTAACCTTACATTCAATGCCTTTGGCTCGTCATAAAACACGGGGGTACACTCTCTACCCGTTCAGTTTTTTTCAATCGATATTTTGAATTGTGTCCTTCCGAAAAATGGTTTGCTCTTAGGACATGACGAGGAGGTCGTACGTCATGTAGCTTGGTACTTTGCAGACAATTTCCATTCGAATAACGGATATTAAGACTAATGAATCTCTAAAAAACAAATATTAGAATTTAATTTCAATTCCAATTTAGATATCAGGTTATCATAGAGCAGGAAATGTTGCCGTTGTCAATAACATACATAATGTCTGTACCTTTAGGTAGACAAGCATTTGCACTTTTAACATAACAATTACAGCAAAATATGAATGTTCCTTTCGTGGCTTTTGAATCGAGTTTCCTTTATTTTTTAAGTTGAACCCTATCTCTCACATTTCACACATTTTCCAATTATATTTTTTAATTGTTTCAAGCAGACTGTCGGATAGCACCATTGAATTACAAAAAAGAAAAATCCTTAAAGAACAAAATCATCCGAAAGTCATTATAAACAAACTGGCCACAATTCACAAACCTCCTTTGCGAATTCGGGCCACTGTGTTTGAGGCAATTATATTTGAAAACAATTATATCGACAAGTTCCGAAACTTCTGTTCAACTCAGTCATGTCTATAACATTTTTTTTAAGTATTTATTTTTTTATCGTTAAGTAGATTTAACAGTTTTTCATGACAAACCAGATTGCATGCATGCACTGTATGTAGGCGTACAGCTTGTTTTTGGTTTCATCACAATCACCTCTGACTAACCTCTGACAAGTCACGTGACCTTGTCCCAACCTCATTTTTATCAATCTATACCATGTACCTTTACATCCCTAGAGAGCTCACTGCTTTCTCAAATCGGCAACAAGATTGGTCAAATCTTATCCCATACTCTGAAGATACATCGAGCTGGATTCAATAGCTTTCCAGGCCTTTCTATTCAATTGTCGCCTCGATTGTATCGACCATCCAAAATTTATTTTATCGGGTCGAGAACACTTATCAAAGGGATGTGATTAGAATGGGAGCGGTAAGCACAACCAATGTGGATAGGTGGGGGGACTGAGGAATCGGAACGGTGTCGCTGCACTCCTGTAAATGTGTTTTGAGTGGACTAGAGTAAAGTGTGGGGTGAGAGAGAGAGAGAGAGAGAGAGAGAGAGAGAGAGAGAGTGGGGATTATAGAAGTGGAAATAACAATGAAATCTAGGCAGACGAATAGGAAATGAGATGACATCACATGAGTGCCAGTTCTTTTTCTCTGTTGGAAGAGGAATGTCTTCGTCGTTCCATAATATCCTTTTTTGTGTGCATATTTTAAAGTGTAAATGTACGATATGCAATGTGCTTTGCCGGTCATAGTTATTAATATATCCAGATGTATGGAAGTTCAATACAATACCAACCAAACAACCCTCGAACTATGTTATCTTCAGTAGATTTAGATGTATCTATTTAGCTCTAAGTATTACATCTATTTTGCATTGACAAAAGTAAAGTTATTCGTTATTATTGCTGTATCGTGCTAGACTGACTTGTTTGTATTAAATAGATATATCATTGTTTAAATACAAAAATACTGAACCGCTGTAACGAAAATTATAAATCCATATAATTGTATTCATGTAGCAGTATCAGGTCGCACTATCATAATGATATACAACTTGGGGTTGAAAATGAAATAATGAATGCGAAATCATTGATTTTTTTTAAATTACAACTTAAGCGTTCATTATCAATTAGTATACAGCAACGTCGGTACATTAAATTCCATTCCAATAGATATGGCTAAGCATAAAGAAGAATGTGACGCATTAAGTTTGGTAGGTGTTCGGAACAATAACAAATGATTGAATCTTTGCTGTATTGATCGATGAACCGGTAAATGATTGTCACGATTGATTAATTAGGTTACTACAAAATGTTATCACCTACACTGAGACCTTGTTACCCTATCAATGATCTGTTTATGGGTATATGGTGAGAATTCTCATTTCGTAACACACAAATGGAACATTGATTTCCCAATGGGGTTACAGTGTATTATACAAAGCCTTTTTGTTACGGTATGCTTAGACAGAAAGATAATCAAACGGCTAAAGTGCAAGAGGACTCGAAATAACACTAGAGATACATTTTTGATAGAGTATAGTGAAAAGTAGTTAACACTAACAGAACATTTCATGTGCAATTTGTTATGGGCAGTAACATATTGACCGGATGTGTAATCTTTGTGATTATAGAAATCATGCAAACGCGTTATGATCACTACTCATGCAAATATAATGTAGAGAATACTAAATAAGAAGAGGCATAGTATTTTAAGAGAGAAGGGGGTGGTATCAGTGGCAATAATGTGATGTCACAAATTAATATATAATAATTCTTTCGTCCTTCTATGTACCCGAGTGTAAATTGGAATATATTAAACTCTAGACGAGGATATCACTAGTATGACTCCTAAAAGAGTGGGTTTACACTCCTGTATGTTAAGCATGTTAAGAGAGTATCTGTGAAAGCTGTGTGTTATCAATGGCAGTAAGTAAAGCCTCAGTCACAAATGCCATTACGAACTGCTACGAACGCCGTACGAACGATTTTCAGACAATGGAAATTCGGGAAGACAATGGAAAAAACAGGGAGATTTGTACGAAATTATCGTTCGTACGAACCTTTGTGACCGTAGCATAAAGGGCCGTCTTGCAGGCAGCCGAAGGTATGTTTAGCATTTACATTGGATTGTTTTCTACGTGTATTAATATCAGAAGTAATTTAATCTAATTATCTATGTTAATGAATATCCATGTTCAGAAAGGCATAAATCGAGAGAGAATGATAAATAATGAAACTGATGGATGTGTGTTTTCCAAAGTCTCTATACACAACCAGGGACTTGTAAATTTGCAAGTTCCTGATGCAACCTCGCAAGAATACAATACCATGTGATGCTGGGATCAATCAAATCATGAGCATGGTTACTCTTGCATACTGCATACAATGAAAGTAACGGTTATTTAAATAATGATAATGTCTGCCCAAACACTACCCCCCTCTCAAAGTCTGATTGTTCCAGTTTGTAGCTTCTATAGTACTCTATTTTCTAAAACTTCACTGGGGCGTCATTGAACCACCCGCTTGGCCATACATCTTAGCCCCTTTCTAATAATCTCCCCCACTACTCGATATCGATCCACCACAATAGAAAAAGAGAAGTGCTCTTAAGACGATGGGGAGGTGGAGGGGGTACAACGCTACACCGCCTTTTCATTACTTCGATTATATATCAGTCCAAACCAAACCACAATGCCGAGCCCCACCACAAACTCTTGGCTGGAACTGCCGGCTATATATCAGCTACATCAGATACAACAAGCTTCACTGCCAAGCCATTTACATGTGATAACAGTACCACGACATTGTACTAACGTCAGAAACATTATCTGAACACTAGGGAAACGCTGCTAAGGAATAATTTAGGTTTTTTTTTATCAAAGTTGGATGGAATTACGAGGAACTGCAGGATTAAAAGATTAACAGATACAGCAATTACCAGATTACACAGAATGGAACGTAACTGTATTTTCAATTGATGATTGGGCAAACAGGTGATGATAAGTATCCCATAGATGTGAAAGAGAGTAAGAGAATAGAAGGGTAGGATGAAAACAAGATAAGGGATCAAGAGATGCTCTTTTATGATGAATAACAAAAGAGATCAATATAACGGTTATTAGAAGTATGGCTTCTGCACACACACATCAAAACAGACAAATTAACGGGCTCCGTTATTCATGGTACAATTTGTATTACGAAACTTTAAACAAGATATTCTAGATAGGAACTCTGTTCTGCTCTCAGAATACTGGACTGCAAAACCATCTCGGCATCTTCAAATGACCACTACAAATAGGAGATATGTAGCTAAAGGCTTGAAAAATGAGTTTAAAAAATTTAGATCCAAGATGATGTTGTATTTACACCTCAAGCGTTCCAATTAGGCATAAAGAATTATTATGATTTATCAAACTATACAGACTTATTCATGGCAAGATGGACATAGATCAAGAAATCACTTTTATTTCGATACACATAAATGTTGACATCCCCAGATTTTGTTTCATGAGAGTTGCAGACTGACTGTTATCAAAGAAGGGGCTGGTATTAGAACAAATGTGATGGCTGCTTACTCGCTACGTCACAGTCAGTTCACGCTTGCCAAAGTCTCTCGGATAGAAATTGGAACTAAAGATCCCATAGTAATTTTAGGGACATGCATGCAATCACATTTTTGACTATTTAACATATCATACAATATTGTAATCACGGGTATATTGAGGCAATTTAGATTTTGCCACTCACCTTCAAAATAGTATCATATCACACCAGACAATAATATCAGGAGTTATTGATAGTACTTTCTTAGTATTTTGATCGAAAAAATATACTGGTAGACAAATAGGTTGACAACCATCTGTGGTTGAAATCATTGTGATAGTGGTGATTATTTTACCTGCCAGCTAAGAAAGCAATAAATGCTTGTTAGTAAGCAACCAGAAGACCGACGGCGTTAGGTCCTCTCCGAGGGACTTGGTAATGAGGAGTAATGCCTTACCAAAGGGAACTAGCGCATCGCCTTGGTTTCGAACCCGGGTGACTGCTCTACCGACTGAGCTATCGCGCCTCAGAATTCATAATGGACATTCCTTTCATATGAACATGGTAAACCAAGCGTATTTCAAATTATTGGAGATAGTAGATGATCTATACGTTGTTTTAAAATAACGACATACTTGAATCATGTTCTTTTTAAATATATAAATTAAGATTATTGTGCAAATAAATAAAGCATGGGCAGATGATTTAAACGTTAGACGAACAAGAACAGATGTATAGAGGTACCAACCCTGATATCTTTAATAAAGGGTTGGTAATAAATGTTAGTTATTCATACTTATTTTTAGAGAAATTCACATTTTGTCATATTCTTATAAAAATCCAGTAACAAGAAAATGTCTGTCGGGTAATAAGGGCATGTAGCTATTAAACGAATATGTTAACCTGATTCATAGTGAAGAGTGAATACAGGGGGGGGGGGGGGGAGTGAAAAGGTAAGGTTTTCTGTTTCATGGAATAGGAGTATCTTCGCTACATGAACATAAGTAAAATGATCTAATTTGTGAATCAAAATAATCTAATAGGAGAAATATCAAAACTGTTGATCCACACAAAGTATTGTTCATTATTTCTATGAAAGTAAGAGGCATCATTCTATTCACTCCAAGCTGTGCACTACGGCATGTTTCTTTAACATACCATTTTTGTTTTTCATGGAAAATGTGAAAACGAAATGGAGCGTTATATAAAACGATGTTGAAAGATTACAAGTGCAGTGTAGGAAGGCAATGCCATCGGATATGATAGCATGCAGTCCATTAGACGAACTCTATATATCATCAAACATAGCGGCCAATCACCTTTACTGCAGATGAGAAACTTGAAGATAAATGTCATGATAAAACCAGCAGTGCACTGTAAGCATCTTCAGGTCGACTGCTGTGCTCTCGACCAAAGTCAAATCATACATAGTTTAAGAGTAAGCCTGTGGCGAGCGTGCCACGAGACATTAATCATGAATATTGCAATACTTCTCGATCTCCTTTGCGTATTGTGTTTTTATCTTTGTAAAACAAACGGATGACAGGTTGATGAATATGATATTCACCTGCATGGGGATATCTTTATGAAAAGCACGAAACCATGCAGACACACACGTGCACACACGCACAAACAAAAACACACGCACACACTGAGTTACAGTTTAATTGTCAAAAGCATGTTAAACTTTCAACAATGATTCTAAATATTTGAAGAAAAGAATACAACAGTGATGACGCGCGCTTTAATTTCACGCACTGTAAAAAAAAAAATTGTTCATTGGTAATTTTTACGTATTTTTTCCATGTAGAATTTACTTGAAAACATTAGTTTTGCCACTTACGCACTAAATTTAAGTCTTGCTAACTCAAACTTTCAATTTAGTAGAACATACGTGGAATATTTAAGTAAAATCAAATACATAAGAACTTTAAGTAATTTCAGCTTGTATTAATTTAGTAATTTTAACTCAAAATCAGAAATTATACGTATTACTCAAACAATTTATGTTGATTATTCTTATCTTTTTAAAGTAAGGACCGATGCAGTGCGTAATAGAAATATTTACATAATTTATGAATATTCATTAAGACCAAATTAAACTCTTTTTTAAAATAAAACAATTCTTTTTTGTTGTTGAATGAAAATTTAAGGACTTTAAAACATTTACTAATTCATTTAACATGGCTAAGCAAAGACAAGACAATTTTTAATTGTTACCCAGTTCAAAACAATTCAAAACTTGATATTTCAGGAAATTGTCAACCAATTTTCCTTTTAAGATGCTACGATCAAGTATATATAAAATTTGGAGCCTTTCAATATGTGTCGAATTGAAGCGTATGTGTTAGTGATTAGTGATTAATCTTAAATAGAAGTAGTGAATGATTAGTGGATGTTACTTGTTAGATTAGATGGGTACCAAATCGTGCAATGTGTAATCCTATCATAGCTTTTTTTTTAATTATCTAAAATGATTACAATACTTAAATTATTTACGTTAATGTAACTCGATTTAACTGAGTAAAAATTTATTCAGCAAAATAAGTAAATTCTACTTAAGATGCCGTAGGTAATATTTACTTAATAAAAATAAGGCAATTCTTTTCCTCAATTTTATTGAGTTATTTCGACTATTATTTTTTTACAGTGCGTTCTTGTTAATTAGTATACAGAATTACTATTTTCAACATCAACAAGTGATGTTAACGTTCAATGTTTAAGCTCACATCCCGCTATATATCACCCACGTGAGTTATTTCAATTCAATGCGTCTTGACCAACGGTAACACACACAAAATGTATCAGCTTGATCAATTTACTCTCCCCTGTTTTTTTTTGTTGTTGAATACCTCCTGGTTATTCATGCCATCACCTCAAAAGATGAAGTATAGTCGAGAGCTAATTAAGCTTTTGAGAACACCTATTCTAATCATGAGATAAAACGAGCTAATGTTACTCCGATCCATCGAACCTCTCCTTCTAATTGTATTTGAGTGTTAACTTGGTCTGAGGATGATAGTTATGAATGCATCCCTGGGGTGTGAAGCGTGATTGTGACTCCATAATCATCTCGTAGTGATGAGTAGATCATTTGGAAAGATGAAGGCGCGCATGGTGGGAAATACACCATTATGAAATCACTCGATGGATTCGCATGATTAGTGGAGACAAATCTCTTTCAATAACTTACAGGACCTTCCAATCAATAGCTAATCTAATATGTCGACTTCTCCAAATGTATGATATTAACACATTGGCTACTGAATTCTGCCATTCACATCGGCATATTACAGGATCCAGCTGTTTCACGTATTTCATGGGTTAAAACGACATAATTTCTCTCGTTTGATGTTCTTTCCTCACTTAAACCGTACCAAAAAAACAATAACTAGTTAATCGATATCTAATTACAATTTTTTATTATTTCTCCAAACTTCTCCCCTTGTCGTTCAATATTCACATTATTTTTATTGATCAGTTCTGCGTTACTTTAGAAGCAATTAAAATAAATTGAAGCACGGTAGTTCATCGTAACAATGAGATCTGAAAAAGTTTCATTAAATACCTATCTACTTAATCAATATTTGAACAACAATCGTTTTTCATTTTCGATTGAGAGTGAAGATATCGGTGACACTCTGAAAACATTTTTACACCTCCGCACTAATCGGAAAGAAAAATCAATCAAAATGAATTTCAGCTTGATAATGATTGATTGAAAATAATCAGAATGTTCTCCCTCCATTCTGATAATAATAAAGTGCCATTGTTGTAGCAATCTAAACATCGTTAAAAGCAATGCGACATGATAATGCAATTTTAATGACTCCGCTGTAAGAACGTGTGCACACAGTAAACCCATGCAAGGTATTAAATCTGTTGCTACTTTCAATTATTATTTGAATGTGAACACGATGTAAATTGATATCATAAACCACAGTAAAGAGTATGGTGGTAGTTATGCAGCATACTGGTGTTGGAATAGGGGTCTAATTATTGTATCTTACCAAATATATGACTTGCATAGTATAATCTTTACACAATTTTTTTCATTTGAAAAAGGGTCCATTAAGCTATAAACGCGGCTAACTAAATATATACGTTTTAATGCATATAGTTTTGAAAGTTGCAGTGTTTCCTTCAAGGCCAGTCATGTTGGAAATATATATCAGAGATAAATGTTAATATCAATGATAACAGAATTAACAGAACTTGAAACAAATACGCTGCATTAGCATGATTTAGTCTGCATCTCAGTTTACGAAAAATTTGATCAATTTCTCTATTAAAGGTCAAATTATTTTTGAAACAGATTGCCCAGACGATATTCAAAAAGAGCTATTTTCATGGAAAGATAATTCACTCAATCGCTCGCTCGCTCCATCCCTCTCGTTCTCTCTCCTCTCTCTATCCTTATCTCATCCTCTCTTGTTCCCCCCTCTCTCTCTCTCTCTCTCTCTCTCTCTCTCTCTCTCTCTCTCTCTTTCTCTCTCTCTATCCCTCCCTCTTACTACATCTCTCTCCCTGTCCTCTTTCTTTCTCACTTTTTCTTTACGTCTTTCTATTTCTATTTCTCTTCCTCCTCTCACTATCTCTCCCTAATGTGCCTGCTTTTTGCCAACGTTCTGAAGTCAACCTGGCTATAATTATCATGACTGACGGGAATTTTTGTATGAGACTGTGAACATTTATTTGTTAGATGGATGTTCGAATACAAAAGAGGTTTTTTTCCTCTGGCGGTCAGGGCAGTGACATGGTTTACGCTATGATGGTTATAATTCATATAGAAGTATAGATTGGATACAAAATACGAAAAATAATCAAGTGATTACACGCGTATTATCATCAGCAATATGCGTGGCGGCCGGGTGACGGTAAAATGTCCAAATGTGAATTTAATGACATGACAGCATAGTCGGCAAAACATAGTCAGCATCAATGGATGAACTTTCATCATGTTATTTTTTTATCATTAAACTTGCTTGCACTTTGATCATTAGATAACTTGATTAAGTTATCCAAAATTATTGAAAAACATAGGTATTATCGTCATCACCCATTTTCTCTTAATAATTTTTGTATGATGATATTTATGCCGCATATTGAGTAGAATTAAAGGGTGCACAACTTGAAGAGACGTACACCGCGGCCGTGATAGGAAAAAACAACCCTCATAACTCGCTACTAAATTTACTCTTTCCCAATGTTCATACCTTAACAATTGTATATTGTTTGACTTAATCCTCTTTTAAAACGTATTTTATTAAACTGATTCTTTTATCAAGTCCAAATAGATGTAATATGATAAGAAGTAGGTAATCAAATTTGAAAGTGCTAGATGAATATGTTTTGCTATCAGGGTTGTTAATATGACATATCAGCTGTTCAGAATATGCTAGTGAATCCTTGGGAACTTTCGAGACTGTTTATCAAATATGTTAAGTAAGATGGAATAGTAAACTTACCGATTGTGATATTCACACTCTGTATGGTCGGCCAGAAAGATAGCCATATTAGCAGCCATATCCTGGCCAGGTTGGCGCCGTCTGCAGCCATTTGTGATAGCCTCGAAGACATCGCTGAGAAATTGGTCATGTCTGACAAAATGTCGGCGTAATTATAGAAAATACAAATATGAATATGATAGATAATTCTGTAAAACTAAACAAAAATGTGATCAGCAATCATTGAGCTGAAGATCTATTTCCATCCAGTGGTTCTTGAAGTCGAATATTACGCATTTGCTTGGAGACTTTCACAAAATGTAATAAAAATTCGCTTGCGTGTGAAGAGGAAAGTAGAATTGATACGACGACGCTCTCCAATAATACTAGTTTGAACTTTTCTCCCTCGTCCTCCGTCGTAGAGCGATAGAAGTTTCTAATTTCGTAAAAGAAATCAGAATGTTGTGCAATGTTTTATGCAACACATGAAATGAGTTCCACATGGATGTTGAATCGCCTTGTGTCAGAACTCCTTCATGTAAAATGAATATATTCCTATAGGTCCAGGTATTCCTCGACGAGATTCAAAAAACAAAATAAGCACAAGGTACAGATATCATCCTCCGCTTGACGTCTTGAAATATTAATAGACCTTCATTGCCATCAACTTCCGGTCAATCAATGTGATGGTCAAAACAAGGAATCAAATAGACTGAGAAACACGTAGATCCGTCAAGAGTCGATTCTTCATTCTATTAAATTGATCACCAAGACTGAAAATCGTTGTTAAAGTCCCCCGAAGTCATTTCATCCCCGCTCAATAAACAAAATTTGGGGAAGAGGGGGTTCGTGAAGAGACGTGGACGAAAGCTTTCTAGCAATCCAACATTATAAGTTGGCCGTCGTTTTCACACACACGAACGCAAAGAGGGAAAATGATGTCAGATCGAAGAATTTTGTCGTAGCGAGAGTTTGCGATCTCACGAACATCAACGCGCTGAATCCCCGGGGCAAGATGCCCGCTCATCACAGCTACTTCTATGCGTGTGTACGCCACTCACCACAGATAGCGGGCATTCAGACATAACAAGATGCACCATCATTCGACTCTCAAATATATCAAATGATGAATTGGGGATGGGTAGTTGGGCGACAAAAACATACGAAGAAGAAACGGTTCGCCTTGTGATCATTATTTTGCAATGCTATTCTGACGTTTCAAATCGATTGATAAGCCCGATAATCTTCTCTTCTATTGTCTGTCTGTGAGATGCACTCACAGTCGAGAACCGTCAAAACTTTGGAAACGGGATGACTGTATAGGCCACGCCTACTGTTAATTGATAAGAAAGTTATGAATATTCATGATCCATCTAACTTCATGGAAGAAAGAGCAACCTTCATAATGAGAGAAACAGTCGTAGCGTTTGTTTTTATACGCATTCTACTCAGTGATAAGATAGGTATAAATATTCATGAATCGTCGGAATTATGGGGGCATCATTCTTCTAAATATAGGAAAGAATGTAATATTCAAAATATACTCTTTTTGAAGGACATTCCAAATAGCTTGAAAGACATCCCCATCCTTCGGCTCCTAATTCCAACACTATACCATCTATATCATCACAACACAGCATGCAATGTATCGGTACGTGGTGGGCGAAAGAGATAATGATAATGATGATGAGAAGTAAGTCAGCCCCAGAGTAGATTATTCCACAGGGGGATGAATAGAAGATGAATCACGCACTGCCCAAGATAA
This sequence comes from Strongylocentrotus purpuratus, assembly GCF_000002235.5. Taxonomy (NCBI): domain Eukaryota; kingdom Metazoa; phylum Echinodermata; class Echinoidea; order Camarodonta; family Strongylocentrotidae; genus Strongylocentrotus; species Strongylocentrotus purpuratus. The sequence continues at coordinate 3,949,479 of NW_022145607.1, read as the reverse complement.
AAACACTCTTATGCTAGCTATCACAGCCGTAATAGATATCATCTCTATTATTGGCAGAAAGTGTAATTATATTCCATCGGAATTGAAATCACCCCAGATGCAGGGATGGATGTGGTGGTGGTGGCCGGACCGATGGGGGCGGGGGTCTAATTAGGAAGCGTCTGACTGCTCTAAGGGTCATCTAGATAATGATGTCATCTCTGTGTTTTCAAAGTGTGTGGCATGGCTAGCTTCACTATCACTGAATTCTATTTCTCTTCCATGAGGCGTTATCTAATAATAGTTAATAACCCAAACAAACCAATAAACATGTACATGCATTGATTACATTATACAGATTGGTTATAAGATAGAAGGGCGTATGTAAATGTAATACCATTACACGAATTCAGATATATTTCCATTACTCTATCCAGGGAGATGAGAGGGATATGATTGATTGATTGATTGATTTTTATTCGCCAAGCTAAACATGAAGTTATATAATAAAAATGGGTTTGAATATCGTTCATTCATTCGTTAAATACAATTCTTAAATAATTTCAAGCACATGGTGCATCAAATAAGTACATTTTTGTTAGCAACTATATGTTTGATAAATTAGAACAAAAACATCCTTATTATCATTATCCCCAATAATTGGGAAAAAATGTTGGGGTTGGGAGACAAATTCCTAAAGTTTTTTAAATCTTTCCCTACTGGATAAAACACAGATACAATCAGAAAATGCAGACTGTTAGGCGCATGTAAGAAGGCGGATATGGTCGTGTTTGCAAATTTGAATCGTATTTAATTTTATGTTCAGTCAAAAAATGATCTATTTCACCTTTACGTTAGTTTATTTTTCATTATCAGTAGGCAAATTTTGGCCCCATCCCTCCTCTCTTAGTAGTGTTTCAACTAGATGTAAAGCTCATGGCAGATGACTTAACAAGGCAAAAATAGAGCACTTAACTTTTCCCAAGACGTTTACAAACAATGACAAGGCATAAACTGTTTCCATTCAAAGGTATTATAGTTGTATAGGATGTTTTCGAAGAAGAACGACTATTCGTATGGTCTTCTGTGTGATATTGCTCTTGGCGAGGTTTAACCCATTCAAAGAGGAATTGTCGAGACTCGAGCTGGTATATTCGTGTACGGACATACTACATAGATGGCCGTATGATGGCGTCTTTCCTTCATTTAAAGGTAGTTTTCATTTAAAACAAAAAATTACCTCATGATATGCATGCGGTGTCATTTCAAATAGGATCATATGCTGTCTAAGCTATACTAGATCTCACTCCACATTGTTTCTCTTGCAACGTATGGACAGCGAATGACATCTAGTTCAGTATTACTTACATGTAATATCAAGTCTTCTTTTTAGTAAACAGGCTGTTAAAGAAGGATGAACATTTTAAAGTATAATGTTTATACATTTTTTAAATAATAATTTATGCGGAAAACGTAATTAAAATGGTACATGGTATATTTTTCTTTACAAAACATTATGATAGAAAAACAAACATGAAAAAACTATGAGTAAGTAAAAAATATGCAAAATTGTACATTTTTCGAATTGATTTAAAGACCGTCACCACTACTGGGCCAGAAGGGATTAGACCACACAGAGAGCCATCGAGGTCACTGTGACAGGTGGCTATCTCATTAACTCAGCTCTCATTTAACATAAGAAAAAGAGGATCATGGGGGACCAACAGGCACCGATTGGGGAAATTTTCTATATAGAGGGAGCAAGTAGCTACAAGTATGGCAGTGTGCCTTTAAATGTTCTAAAGATAAGTGGATTGATTTAATCACGGTAAAAGTTCACAATAAATCCAAACAGATTGCTTTTCAGCGAGTCCGTTCATATTCTTTAAAAAAAAGTAAAATTAACAAAATGATAAACAATCATAGAACAGCTTTCTATATACACAAACAAACTAAATTTGATAAAAGTTAACCAAAAAAATAAATAAATTATAATAATGTATGAAAATAAATCAACAATTTGATTGGAAGCAAGTTTGGTGCATGGCAAGAATGGTTAGGAATTCCTAAGAGTTTAGTTATATAGTTACAATTCATTACTACATTAGTTTGGCCTTGGTAGCGAATTGTATAGGTTCTGAAATATTAGATGAATATATATTTAATACTTAGCTGATCACCAAACCATATCAATCACTCTAAATTAGTTTGTGTATAAAGTTTGAAAGAGTTTTTTGGAATATTGGGCTGGTGTTGATAATAAAATGACCCACTACTTATCTTTGTACAAGAGGTGGGTCCTTTTATTATCGACACCAGCCCACTCTTCCTCCTTTAATCTAATTTAATTGAAAGCCTACTCAGCTTATTAATAAAAAAAATCTCTTCAAACTTTACAGACAAAATAATTTAGAGTGATTGGTATGCTGGTTTGGTGATCAGCTAATTCTTAAATATTTATTCAGCCAATATTTCAGAACCTATACAATTCTCTGCCAAGGCCAAACTAATGTAGTAATGAATTGCAGTTCGAATTTAGTACGTGATAATGATACAGTACATATTAATTAGCTAAAGGACATACATGTAATTAGTAAACAAATTGGAAGTAGCATGACACTCCTTTCAATGTCATTTTGATTTGCTCATTAAAACGATGAGAATTGCCCTAAGTTTAATACAAATAAAAGTAAGACTCTTCATACATTCTTTTTAAACAACACTTTATATAATTGCTTAGGGTTTGTTATTCGGCTATAACATAGGCATATACTTTTTTTAAAAGACCTGTAATTATTTCTTAATTATTTTTTAAACAGTGCATATTTTATCAAGGTATTCACACAACTAGGTATAGACTATTCGTTCTTCAAATCTGACCGCAATCCAACCCCAATAATACTCCTACACAATGACAGGCGAGGCGGCTGAGAGGCTGGAGATTGAATTTTTATATTACCAATATTCAAGCTACCGCTACTCCATATTCGGAATGTGCTGCGATTTTTTGTAGCTTTTATATATATATATATATATATATATATTGCTCTATATTTTCATTAGCTCATAAAATTTAGAAACTGGGAAGTTGATATTTGAGTAAACGGCGTCAGCCTCCCCCGCCCTTCAAATGTGCCCTTTTCAGACTCACATGCGTATGGGCACACAAAAATAAATCTTCCGCCACTTACTATTTCTATATTACATCTAACCATGTGTGGTTTTGATTCATCTGGTCATTGGTATTCCACGTTTGCCCGGGAAATGCTTCATGAGTGATTCATGGCTGGCACACCAAACAGGTCTGCAAAACCTTTATAATGAATCTAATAACATGTGATGTCTTCATCACATGTAGTCCCACCCAACGGAATTTGCGTGGGTATATCAGAGTATGTTGGAAAAATGAACCCTTATCGCAAGCTTGTACAAGTATATATTGGTTACAATCGGGCAAATTTCACATGCACACTATCGATGGTTGTTGCTACTGCTGCTGCTGCTGTTTCTTGAAAAATTATAGATCAAACAAGATTGTTTTTACTAGGCCTATATAATAAAAACAATATTTTACTTTTTATTATTTGCACTTGATGTTATATTTCTAAGAGGGTTTATATTGAAGTGTTTTACGTTTACACTAATAACCTATAGACAACGAAAACACTAAACAAAAAGACTTACATTACTACCCCCCCCCCCCCCCCCCCCCCGCTGGCTAAGAGTTATTTTCTTTGGATTCAGTTTGGAGTAGGTCTGCCAATGTGACTGAGGTACTGTTGACCAGGAAATATTTTGGAATTAGAATGATGACGTATGAATTGAGACACGATTGAGAAATGAAATATCTTTTATTGATTGGCATAGTGTTACCAGCAGGTCAGGTGCTAGTCAATCAAGTCATCAAACTGAATTTCTTTCTACGTCATGTAACTATTACGTTAGTTCACCGAGAATACTAAATGTGAAACATACGACATTATCTTAACATCAGTGAACCTGGGCAGTGGAGTAGGCGGAGCAGCTACAGAGAATACACTGGGAAAACGTCACCCTACCCCCTCCCTACCCCCCCCCCCCACCTCACCGTTGAATGGCCCGCATGGGAAAATAAAAAAGAGCGATTTAGAGGAACAGGGAGAAGAAGACGACATGACCCACTTTGCATCAGTCTAATAAGTCCAATACCCCCCCCCCCCCCTCCCCATATGAGAACGGTTCCACTCAACCACGCAACTATATATTCATATTTAGAGTGATGTGAAGGAGAGAGAGAGAGAGAGAGAGAGAGATGGTGAAAGAGTTGAAGTGGGGGGGGGGGGGGGGGGATGGAGAGAGAGAGAGAGAGAGAGAGAGAGAGAAAGATGGTGAAAGAGTTGAAGTGTGGGGGGGGGAGGAGAGAGAGAGAGAGAGAGAGAGAGAGAGAGAGAGAGAGAAAATGGGGAGAGTGAGAAAGGGGGACAGGAAGAGAAAGAAAGAAAGAGAGAAAGAGAGAAAGAGAGAGAGAGAGAGAGAGAGAGGGGGGAGAGAGAGATGTGTGGTGGGGAGGGATGAGAGGGGTAGAGAGGTAGATGGATGAAGTAAAATAAATGGTGAGACAATAGAGAGAAGTAGAGAAAGACTGTGAGGAAGATAGGAACTGACAGAGAGACGGACAGAGAAAGGAGGAGAGAGATGGAGAGAAGGAAGATGGTTTCATTCTCCCTTCTGGCGCCCCGAGGGAGAAACCCCTGATCGATATGTAATCCGTGCAGTCATTCTTTAATCGTGGAAGCTATTAGTACTTCGCACACCAGGCTGGTAATATGCATTTAACCTTGTTATATCTATTGATTGGTAGGAGGGGTAAGCATCGGTCTACATGGAGCTTGCACTATCATCAGAAGGCTAACGTGGGAGTAGAAAATAGCATTGTATAATGTCTAAAACATAGTAGATGTCGTTAGATAAGGAGATTGATAATGTCTGGTCATGTAAACCCCCTTCAGACACGGCGCCGTTATATATCTCATAATACAAATAGATCGTCTTGATTCTCATTAGCATAATCCTTTGTTAAAGTTACAGTGTATATATGAATAATTTCCTGTGATATCTTTGTTTCAATTGTGAGAAATTCAGCCATTGGTTGCTGATAACTAGGTGTAACAGACATCAATAGATAAATGAATAAATGATTTTTGCCGCAAAATCTCAGAATTGATAATCTGGCATAAGTTAAATGTTATAATTACATTTTTATAGTACAATAAACCTCTCATACTTTTGTTATCAATGTAGGCTATGAAATTCATGGAATTTTGAATTTACATTCTTTTATAATGTCCTTGAAACATAATGCATATTTTTAAAGGCGTGGTACGATTGTATGACAGGTGGAAGATCTATCTACTCTCAGTTAATGATTTGTTCACCATTAATATTAAAATAAAGATTTACTGTTAATCAATAGGAAATGTTGTGGGTTATCAATTCTGGATAATGTTTTGTTATGTTCGATGCTGGAATCATGTACAATCCTGTAGGTTAGTTTCGGATTTCTTTACCAATAAGATAACATGTAAGTAGGACTCCTGAATTGGTTTTAAAAACAACCCGACAAATTATACAACCATTTTATTAAAAATGCAGAGATCTTCGCAAGTACGATCTTATTCAAGAGATGAAAGTTTAATATATCTGTAATTATGGCATAATTCTGTGGAAGGCGAGACATCTTAGGTGACAACATCCTTGAAATAAAAAGGTACATCCTACTAGGGGTACTTTAATTCTCAGAGGTGCATTTTCTTGGACTAATGCAAGTCTAATCGTTGTTTTTAAAAATGTGATATCGAATTGGATTTTTAAAAGGTCAAATTTTGAGGCAATGTGAATCTAATAATTGGAAAAATACTCAGTTAAACTCCAATGCATATACATTTCGCAAAATGTGCTTCCATCGCTATGTATCTCGTAACTGTGTACTGGTTAAAAGCAGGTTATCATTTTTCCTTTTTTTCAAGGGTACCATAAAAGTCTAGGGCAGTCTTGGCGAGATAGTCCCTTCAAAAAAATACAAGAGGAAAGTAATATGTTTAATATTCATTTATACATGTAGATAATGTAGGTTTAGTGTGACTGAAGTATTAACCTCTTTATTCATATCTCTCTCTCTGGAGAACTAAACTTAAAGTCCATGACTCGTTAAATGTAAAATAAAAAAAAAACATTCATGGAAAACATGATATTATAGTACTTTATAATTGATTGAGTATTTTGATGTCCTATTGGACTGATTCATGTGTCATACTCATTTAATTCTTAACGGCAATATTGAAATTATGCCTAGCTGCGTGGTACTAAACATAATTTTCTATAACTAGTGGATACATTTAGCTCGGCAAATGACCCCCCCCCCCCCACCTTATTGAAATATCTGATTTAGAATGATACAGGGTAGTCGAATAAGAAGCACTGATAATGACGTAAACTGGTGCAGGTATGGATCCCCCTTCCATTCCATGGACTCGCAAGCTTACATTGCAATTATGTAAGCGTTTGTGAATGAAATATCTAGAATGTTTGTCTCTCTGGCATATGTCATATTTGTCTCCGTCTGCTGGTCGAAATTTGTTCTGAGTCTCATAGCGCCAATACACCTGCTGCGATGACATGGGCGATCGATGGTCAGTGTGACCGTGGTCATCGTCAGTATCCGGCAAGACCATTACTTCCAAGGAATACGTGTCCGGACACTAACATGCCTGGATTGAGTAGGCCTCTATTCTATTTTCTACCATTCTCAATTCTTTACATTTTGTTCATTCATTTTGGTTCATTGAACGACAATCCCTTGTAGAATAGTCTAAAGACTGCTAAAAAACAAAATTCAATAGTTGCCTTGTTCAAGATTATATAAAAGAATCAAATAAATGCACCAAAATATTGACCAGAAACAATAATTAGAATAGTAAAAGAATTGTTAAACATGTTGCACTTCAAATTGATGATAATCATGAACAAATTTCCAATTATAAAGAAAACAGAGAAAAGGAAGATGACAGAGAGAAGAGAGAGGAAGAAGAGGGATCTGTTGGGAGGGGGTGGGGCTCTTTTATAGCATCGAAACCTGGTTTAAACAAATGCTGCGATGGGTTGCTAGCTTACCATGCAGAAAGCTAGCGTGATAGTTTGTGACGGACTTAAGGACAGCTCTCATACTCCCACATACCATACAAGCCTCATATTTGAGTCGCATCAGAGATCACCCTGCTGTGACCAGGCGGGGGTGGCTGAAAGGAGAGATGCTCTTTATAACCAAGTTTACGCTCTGCTCGTTCATTATCTAATTTATGCATTCCAAAAGTAAACTTAATATATTTGGCGTTTGGAAAGTATGTCGTCAGCACTCTGATCGCTATTGGTGGCGTTAAAGTGACAGCGATATCTTAATATTCAGCAATCATCCGCCGGAATTTTTGATTGTGTGATTTTTCTTCTTTGATTTTGAATATTTGTTATTGACGTAAAGGACTAAGGTACAATTGTTAACATTGAAGACGTTACATGAATACTATATCCCCTCTTTAGCGTACGTAGCAAATACGTCTTCACAGTGTTTAAAAATTGTATACTGTTTATCTCATCATTATCAACATATTTAAATAATAATCTACATCGTCGTCATCACCATCGTCATCATTATCATCATCATCATCAGTTGTCATCATCATTACTATCATCAATTTGTATCGTCGCCATCATCATCATCATCATCAACTTCGTAGTACTCATCATCATTACCATCATCACCATCATCAATTGCATTCAACGTGATCGTCATCATAGGTTGGTTAGTTAGTTTTAACTTGACTGCATGTGCCTGCTTGTAAGTATAAAGCAAGAGGACCGATGGCTTAAAGTCCTCTCCAAGGGACTTTGCCGGTTATGAGGATCAATGCATTACCAAAGAGCACTAGCGCATCGATTTGGTGTCGAACCCGGGACCCTTTCGGTTACGAAACCACTTCGCCTCCATCATCGTCATCATACAACTTTATCCAGGAACCACATCTACAGACTCAAAATCAAAACATCCAGCGCATGCATCTAATTTGATCATCTTTACCATTTTCATAATCAGTGAGATCATTGATGGGTTACTATGGTCAGACTCCTCAAATGACTTCTTTCCAAGAGACCTGATACTTCCTGCTACTTCCACTACAAATCTACTTTTCACGGTAAAGGACCCTTGGGTCGTGTCCTTAAACTTGGAAATTAAGGCTCAAGTATGCTATACATTTCACAATTCAAGTACGCCAACCTCTCCAAGGGCCCATAACACCCCTTATATATAACGCTGTCCGTTTAGTTGAAGACAGGACAAAACATAGTCGGCCTGCCTCTTGGGTGAATATTATTCGAATTTTCAAGGTTTATGTTACACTCAGCGATACCATAGTTAGGAGGCTGACACCTTCAACTGTCACGTGACCCGATACTTTCGCCCGCTGGGTGATGAACCAATATTTCGACATGGTTTTATAGCTCTAGGGTAACTGTCGTCATTACGTTTTAAAAAGTTGTAGGTGTGTGAACCCTGTCTTCGAACACCGTTTTCATTTTCATTTTATTCGAATTTGAACATAAAAGTTCGTATCAAATTAATTTACCACAAATAAATATCCAGTGGGTTTCACAATAGCGTCATGGTAAATCACAATGCTCTAAACTATATATGACAACAAGACGTATAGCGATTTTAGGCAATATGAAATAATTTATGACAAAACAAACTACGATGAAACGTTATTCTATACAGATCTAGGTAAATTCAGGGATAAAGAATAACTTATCGAAATCAATATTGTATCCACGTTTTCAACCAAATTATTATATTTTTTAACGAAACAAACTACAATTTATGGTTGTTCTCATGTTCTGTATTGACTCGTGCAACAGTCTATCTTTAATAATGAATGAGAACATTCTCTCTGCGGAAGGTGATATTATACATGTAGCAGCAGACATTCACCTGTCGTAAGCCCCATTTTCGTCACTGTTTCTTGGCCCGGTTGAAGCCCGAGCTTGGAGGCCGTCTGTTATGTCAGGTGGTGCTTGCTTCAGCTCACGAGCTATTAGCCAATTAGACGCTAGATCGGAGGTGACAAAATGCTGAGAGAGATCACACTCTTACAATGTCTACCCCAATGATAAGGTGATGACATTTCATCGAATCTTTCTTTCAATAATCTCTTTCTCTACTTTTTTGTGTGTATATAATTATTTACCTAACCTGGTTATGTTAGTACAAATTGTACGTGTATCGTAATTACGTGTTTATGATATTGATATTCATTTGAGGAACATATAAAGAATATAAATCGATTTAATTGTAAGTTATTTTAATGGAATTCTACTGTATACTCATGTCAGGGTCCCATTCGTGTTTATCTATGTACTGTCGCTTTTGAATACCTGTATGTTTGTATTTCTCTTTTCATTCCATCATAATTGTCCGTTCACCACTTCTCAAGTTAGTTGTGGAACCTCCTTCCCTCTGATTCTAAATTCCTCTGTATTATTAAACATTTTTAAAGAAATTATTTCGGTACGACATTTTATTGAGTAAATCAATCTGGATCGAAGGAGTCCTCCAAAATCCCAGACATCTAAAGCTATCGCTATCAAATTGTACGAGTCATCGTCGAAACTTTAAACAATATCACTAAGTGTGAAACATTTTAATTCGATCATTGAGAGAGCCCGCATTGGCTGACGTATACATCACGTGACCCTAAGCTTTCTGTCTTCATGACCTAGTTAAGGTAAGTCAGCATGTGTCGTATCTAAACATGATCTCATCCACCTAATGAATCCAATGCTATTCAACTGATGGCATGTTGTGAATGGACATTTTCCAGATTTCTGCTCCCAAACTGTGAAGGAGGGCGTGAATGGTATAGGATAATAAAACATTAAAAACAAGCCATACCATGGGATAAAAGCGCCAGTCAGCAGCATGACAGGTGCGTATACACAGACACATATTTGACAGTTTTCTTTGTACTTTAATCATTTCCACAGATACACACTTACAGGCGACATATCCGAATATGAGCAATGCAGGGAGAGATGCCGAGAAGTATACTGGAAAATTTGCACCTAGACAACTTTCAATTAGATCAGTTAGCAATGCATTTTCATCATGCCAACGACCCATCGAGGATATACGCCCTGTCTGAGCCTTTATTTGGCTTGTGAGCGAAACAAACATCCATGTTAAACATGATGTACATGGACAAATAAATACATAATATTGAGTTGAACGAGTTGGGAGATTCAGTAAGGAGTATATATCTTGGTGTCATTCCCCTCTCATGTCTTTGTGACTAGCTACAAACCAAATGTATGAAAGTTGTCATTTCTGATAAGTAATATCAAAACTATGTTCATGTCTAAAGCCAGACGGCTGCATTTATGCGTTTTAATTATCACAGTGGGTTAAGATAAATATAAAGTGTAACATTAATTTCACGAAGGAGAATTTTTTGATGAGCTACGAGTAAAGCAAAAGTCCATTTAATAGATTTGTATCAGTATCTTTGCTCCAAATTCAAATAGTACATGTACAATTGGACAGATAGACACGTAATTAGTCATTACAATTTTCCCTGAAAGATACTAGGGGTGTATGTGTAAAAAAACACGTGTCACATGTCAAATGTTAAAGTAGGCGGCTATTGTCACTGACATGTTGACGCATAACCGTGTTTCATATTTCAACAAATTTATCATCTTACGTACAAATGTACATGTACTTAAAAATCTCTGTACTTAAATCGGCGTCTGATCAGGGAGGTGAGTCCCTGGTCTGATATATCCTTCCACCTATTGGCCAAACTCTGAAGATCTCACTTTCTTTTCATAATAATGACTCGAGTGGTTTGGAGGTCATCGAAGTTATGATCTATATCATCGATAAACTAAATAATCTATATTTTACTGTCATAACCATTCATAAGATATACACCAAAAATGAAGTTTCATAAAACTCGTTATTCAGAGAGCAGAATAGTGCACATACATAGGAGAGTTCCTTTGGGGTGGTTCCGGAAGTATTCTTGATTTACCTTGTTGACAAGGACGAATCTATTGATGCATTCGGTTCCGTTTCTAATAATGGAGCAACTGTTGACGTGGAAATCTAATAAATCAAATAAAAATTCAAGGTGGGGAGGAGTAGGAGAAACCATGAAGATCAGAAGGAGAATAAAAACAAAAAGAGACGCTGATGATTGCGAATGGCTTCCGAATTTGAGTGAAGTGGTGACTGGTCAAAGGTCAGTTCTTACCGAATTGTATGGCTGGATCGGGTTACATGGTGTTTCATAAAAATATAAATAACCATTTCTATACTTATTGCTAACAAACACTGAATTACCCCCTCCCTTCCCACACTAAACGCTGAGTTTTTCCACCAACAATTTCACGTATGCTTTTTCATATACACTATTTAAAGTAATGAAATCATTCAGTCATTTCTATATTAACGTTGAAATGCACTTTTAGTTACAATGGACATTGTTTTCAAATCTGGACTTGAGAAATGGTGGAAAGATGCCCCAGATAAATATGATGACAACCCCAACTAAACGAAACCATGGATAGGAACAACAGTCTAAAGACTGAATAATCCTGGATCAAGTGAGTTACAAGTGAGTTTGTCACGTTTTGGATTCTGTGAAATTGATAATATGTCCGTTTTTCCATTTAAAATATTTTTGAAGGGCGGTTTTTTGTTATTTTTTCTTTATTTTGGAGCTGTTGTTTGTTTGATTGTGGATTCCCTTGTTTTTCGACCGCCTTCTTTTTCTGGCGCACTGAGAGTACTGCCCTGTCATTCATAGAAACAATCATCTCCCCTTCATCATCAACTCAACAGTTCAATTTATTATCCTCTTCACTTGGTCGTCTTTCTCGAAAGCCACTTTAAATGATGAGATGGCGTCCTGGCGGCTACGTAGGAGTATTTCTTCAGAAATCTATTCTTTGATCTGATGTCTGGCAAACGAATTGTTTTATTCCAATATCTTTAAAACATCTTCTTTAACAGTTCCTGCAAGGAAAATGTTTTGTCCGTGATAGTTTGTACTTAATCAGCATTTCCTTTAAATTATGTCTGTACTTTTCACTCGCTCATTTCAAACGTCTCCACCCCCGTCTTTGATATCTTGCCGATTTGTTATTATTTGTTAATACTTAGTTCTTATGTATTCAATATGCTTCATTTGTGTCCATCTATGTTCTATTATGTAAGCATGTGTGGAAAAGTATTGCTCAGTACTCAACATGCACCATAATACAATTGATAAATATCATTTCCCATTTCCGAGTTTAACCTCGCCAAAATAAATCTATTCTCAAACGATGTATCTCACCCATTTCACACTGGTCATCACCATTGGTCAGATAATAATGACAAGTCCCAAGACAATTTTAGATGAAATTCTAAAGCCGACTATTATGAATATTTCAAATTTTCTACAATTTTAATTGCTATCTAGGCGCCAAATAAATGATGCATAGTATGTTCCAATCTCCCAGAAGCCGCTTATGAAGTGGGAGGATTGGAAGAAAAGAGAGAGAGAGAGAGAGAGAGAGAGAGAAAGAGAGAGAAGGAGAGGAGAGAGGAAGGGAGAGACGGAGAGAGACAGGGGCGGCGAGAGGGGGAATGGGAGAGAGGTTGTGAAATAAATAAATGAAATTGTCTCGAGAGGAGAGAAGGTACGTACGACAGACAGAGAGCTTTAGAGAGCACTAGGGAGCAATGATGAATAAATGAGTGGGAATGTGTGGAATGGAGGAAAGAGAGAGAGAGAGAAAGAGAGAGAGAGAGAGAGAGATAGAAAGATAAAGAGAGAGAGAGGAGTTGTGAGTAATATGTATACACAAAATAGGTACACATGTATGTAGAGAGAAGGAGTGAGATAGGACGAGGGAGAGTGAGAAGAAAAGATTGGATGTGAAAGGGAAAGGAAGAGTTTAAAGAGAGAGAGAAATTATTTATTCAATTCATATATTAATCAGTTTATTGAGTAACGTTTCGACAAGATGTCTCCATCAGGGTCACAACACTGTTTTAACTGATGACCAGGAGGTGAAAAAGATATGACCAGATGAATGGATAAAGCTCGTATAATCGTGTCAAGAGAGAGAAAAAAAGACAGAGTATGGAGTACAGATAAACAGAGAGTAAGATAGAGAGGAAAGAGAGAGAGAGAGAGAGAGAGAGAGAGAGAGAGAGAAACCCATAATTGATGAGACCGACTTATTCTAATAATAATGGTTTGCCGAGCTAGAGCTAATCATGATTTCTATTAACCACTATGGAGGTGGCTCCTAATTATTAAAAGGATGCAATGGATACACAAATAGTTATAGATGACATGAATATGGCATTTCCTCCAGACGATTCGGTATTGTATTTCACCACTAACAGTTAGACGGGTTATGATCCTGACAAAAAGACGATCAAAACATATTTCTCTTTCTTGATGATATCTCGAAGGAGACGCAGAAGCCAAGATAAGAAGGGTATCAAAGATGAAAATAAATGTCATGACATCGTCTAAGGGAAAACCTGAGAATCTTTTTTCCCCGCCATTGACATTATTTGTAAAAGGGGTATCTCACAGAGCGGCGAATGCCTCCGAAGTAGCGAATTTGGGTTCTCACCAGGGTTCGTAAAAGGTTGCAAAAGGTTTGTAAAAGGTTGCAAGAAAGTTCGCAAGCAGTTTTTCTTGTCGCAAAGAAATTTTGAACATTCAAAATGGCGAACCCTAATTTTCGCCAACATTCATCAGAAAAGTTGGCGAAACCAAATTCGCAACGTTCGCAAGCATTCACCGCTCAGTGAGATACCTCCGGGCCCCCTAATGAAACCTGATGATATTGAACAATTATGGGATATAATCAGTGGCGAATATGAGCTTATAAACATGGCTACTGTTCATAAACAAGACTATTCATGGTAAACACGTGACCTCTTGTTTGCACCTGGGGAACAGCAGGGGTTGTTGTAATGATGTCGGAGTAACAAAAAAGGCGGTAATTATCTGCTCCTTGGCATTCGTAGCCATTGCAAGACATACGCTTTGGCGCACATGCCAAACATTATCAATGCAAAAGATCTCTTACTTTACAAGATTCTCGTAGCAGGGGATGGTTTCAAAGGTGTATCCTTAATGTCATAGAGTCTCCCCGTAGTACTCTCCGGTGGAACCCTCAAGGTCGGACCTTCATATTAGCATTCATACTCACGTCTCACTTCTCATCTCCTTGATAACATCTAGTAATGTGCTCTGTCAGTGGTAGCCCTTGAGAGTCATCTGGATGCTTACAAAATATCAATTATTTATATTACCTTGAGAAAAAGATACAGCGCGCGTACCCTTGATTATTCAGTTTGCGATAGGTCTAATTCAGTAGAAAGTTCATGATTGGAACCTCCCTGAAAGGAGGAGTTGATTGAAAAAAGGACGCTTGCCTCTTTTTAGGTCTGTGAAATCATTTAGACATCGGGCTTGGATATGAAAAACACCTGATGTACATGTACCTTTCGAAAACATATATGTAGAGAGAGGAGAACATGATATCAATTGGAATACTGGTTGTCGACTGCAGTAAATCACTATTACTATCAGAATATTTGCCAAAAGAATGGCTATACAAACATTAATGGATATTACGTATTAGGCCCCTATATTGTAATTTTGCTATAAGATTTCCTTTCCTAAAATATGTTTTAATAATTTTCAAAGTCAGTATAGACCTCGCTCACAATATACAGGGATATTATTTATCCTACAATTATTTCACTCCACTCGGAACGATATATCGATGATTAAATGTTGGGTTGTACGCTTTTAAACAGATCTTTAATCCGGTCATCGGATTCAGGCTTGCCTGCACACACTGCATGCACATACTCCACTCCATCGGGAGGTTTTCGGCCTCGCATCCTTGCACGGACGCTCACATTGCAAACTTAAATAATTTTCGTATCATATCTGGTACCTAAACTTGGATGGACAGGAGCAATGTAGATAATATGCCTTGCCTTAAGACATATACATGTCGTGCCGGGTATCGAACCCACAACCTTTGCATCTCAAGACAGGTGTTTTTACCACTCCACTACGACACGTCTGTTTTGGATCACTTCTTCACAATATAACCTCGAGAAGTGATCAGTTTTTCAGACAGCTCATTAGCTATCATGGACATTGAAAAATTATAGGAATAACGTTGACTGGTCGTCTGCACTGGACAGTATTCTTATACCTATATATACATGCTCAATGTTTCCTAGGCGCTTTTGTATTCATGGAAACACGAATGTGTGGAAATGTGAAAGTAATCCATCACTGCTCATATAGCAGACCAAGAATCATCGTGGCCAAAAGAGGAGCTCAATATTAAACATTCGTATCGTTTGCCAAAATGAGTAATTGATTCGATGACAGAAAGGGAGAGGGAGAGAAAGGGAGAGAGAGAGAGAGAGAGAGAGAGAAGAGAGAGAGAGAGAGAGAGAGAACTAGACAGAGAGAAAATGAGGAAATGGATGTGTGGGTGTAAGGGAGAGTGCGTGGGAAATAGTTTAGTGGGTGTGGGTTAAGGGCTAGGTGTGTGAGTGTATGTGGGTGTTCGGTTGGGAAAGAAGGGAAAGAGTAAGAGAAGAGATAAAGAAAAGAAGGTGAAAGTGGAGGCGTGGAGGAGAAAGAATGATAAGAGAGATAAAGAGAAAAAAAGAGAGAGAGAATGGATTTTTGATCTAGAATGCTCATTTTGTTTGAGAATTGTCTTTAAATAGAGTATAATATACTTCTCCTTTAGATGTGTATTTAATTTGAAGAATATTATAAAACATTATCATACATATGAGATGAAAATGCGTAGTAGGGAGATAGACATGCATGCACGGAGAAATAAACGAGAAAATAGGAGTAAAGACGCGTTAAAATATTGAAGGAGTGTGAAAGCAGAGAGGATGAAATTACAGAGGGGCTCCGTAACGGATGACATGTCATAAAAGTAGGAGGTAATGCCGCCATTTGTGTCACCTGATCAATCATGTGTCACGTGATTACCTGCAATAAGAGACGTTGCTATAACAGTGCTGGCAGAGTATAACTTGTTGTTTGAGTCAGAGAGATTGAGAAGAAGCAAAATAGAGAGAAGAGAGGAGAGGTAAATATTTGTCTGGCGTGGTCGTCTGTGTGTGCGTGTGCGTATGTGTGTATGTGCGTGTGTGTGTGTGTGTGTGTGTGTGTGTGTGTGTGTGTGTGTGTGTGCACAGAGAGAGAGAGAGAGAGAGAGAGAGAAAGATAAACAAAATAGAGAGGGAGAAAGAGCGAGAGAGTGCCTGAGAGGGGCAAAAAGGAGGAGGTGGAAAGAGGGAGAAAGAAACATACACACACACACACCCACACACGAATACATCAATTGAACAGGCAGAGTCACAAAAGGTGAAAGACAAAATGGAAAGAGAGAGAGAGTATTCACAAACATTTTATTAATGTCAAATCTGAGGGCGCCTAACAGTAATTAACATGACAAAGTTGACAACGTAAGAGAGTATAAGCGTACCTATCTTAATATTGGAGGAACAAGATCGTGTTTGTAAATCATGATTTGAATCAACGGACCTTTTCCTGCCGCCTATATATAACTGTAAAGAGTTTCTTAAAATACAAACGGCGGCGACCCTGTATCCCAATCGGAGAAAAGGCCGAGTCTGCTACTAATTTGTAGGTCAGTTTGGCGACCGGCATTAAAGACGTCACTAAGATTTGCAGCTTTTGGGGGATTTCTCCCATCTTACTACTAATGAGGGGACTCAGGACCTCGATGTGTGGTATATACATAATTCATATCAGCATCTAATCCGATTTCTATTTCTTTCGAATTCTAGTCATAGTCAAATCTTAAATGACTCTTAGGAAACTGTACTTGCAGTAACAATAATGATAATAAGGTAATTTTTGTTTTTGCGCATATTCCGTATTTAAACATCATTTAGCACGAGAAATTATATCACACGAATAGTTAAAACTAACATTTTGATATATAAAGCACTTCTTGGTCAAGCTCCCTCTTATATCAAAGAACTGTTGAATTTCAAACCTAATCAACACAATCGCAACTTGCGCAGTTCCCGAGATACTTTGTTGCTACAGATCCCATCTATCAAAGCAAAAATAACGCTAGGTGATCGAGCATTTGCTTGTGCAGCCCCAAAACTCTGGAATAACTTGCCATTTGAAGTCAGGAAATCACCATCTGTAAACGTCTTTAAGTCAAAACTGAAAACACATCTTTTTAATTAACTGTACCGTAAACCTAAGTATATCAGGAGCTCTTGTAGCGCAGTAGAATATATACTTTAAGTTGGATAGTTTCTGCGCTCTATATTATTATATGATAATACACTTTAGGTAATAGTAATACGTTCACGAAGTTTGATAGAGCTGTGTGAAATCGGGAAAACAATGCACAATGAAGATGATTATAATAAATTGTATAAACTTATAAATACAAGAGTCAATACATACCAGATGGTTTAATAATTGAGATCTTAGCTTAGTACATGAACCGTATAATTCCGCATAACTAAACTATTAGGAGAACATGAAGGTTTTCAGAATGGACTCGGCTGATTCAACTGTTCGGATGGGGCACTAATGGAGGGGTATAGGCTGTTCCAAAGGGTGTGTCCGCGGTAGCTGAGGGATCTCTCTATGGGTCCGTGGGATGTGTAGACTTTGTATTTGAGACTGGAGAGTATGGACAGGAACATAAGGGTCGATAAATTCACATATTAAGTCAAATAAGGACTATACAGCTGTATGAAGGGGCTTTGGCGTGGAGTATCTTGTGTGTGAGAAGCATGTCTTTGAAGTCTAACTGCTTTTTTTACCTGTAGCCAATGGAGTCATTCGAAGAAACCTGCGTGATTTGTGTTCTGACGGTCGGGATTGCTCAATCATTCTGGCTGCATTTTTTTTGGATGCCGCGTTATGACTTGTTAACTTGACTTGACTTTTCTGGTAGGTTGCTGAGTAACGTGGGTCTTCTTATAGTTTGTGTTCATTGCTCCGAAGTTCAAACAGTCTAAACCATATGCAATTCATTTATTGTTAATTTCCGTCAATGAGAAATGAATATGGCACCATTGAATATCTAAGTCTGTCTTAAGAGGGACACACCAACTTGGTTGCGACGAAAGAACTGTAAGCACATCTTCCTGGCTTCTGCGTTGGTCATAAGGTACAAGATGGGTTGCACCCAAGTACTGCTAGAAGATATCATGTCGAATTTAAAATTAGAATTCATCGGTTTTACGCCCCAGGATATAAGGCGTGGTGTCCATACGAAACAGAACGAGCTCGTTATAAGAATGATTGTGAAGAATCCTTTTGGGTACATCTTTCTACGTCGTCGAACAACGTGTACGTTGGGTTTGCGAACGACACCGGTATCTTCATCATCGGCTTGTTTTCCTGAATGCTTCTCCGAGAGACCGGGATAATCTTTCATTTTTTGCCGCGCAATAAGCAAAATTCGGATGTAGATTGTTGTCGTAAATGCCATAGTTGCACATATAGGGATAACGACATACAGCATATTGATAAGCGATGCCCAGCTTTGTGTCACGCCAAATTCATTGCGAAGGCAACGCTCTATCTTTATATCCATTGTGGGTAAGTTTGGAATTGGTAGATATATTCCACCGGCCAGTATGGTATACTGCTAGTGTTGATGCGATGGTGACGTAGAATCGCTTTCTGGTAACGATGGTGTGATAGCGCAGAGGCTTGGTGACTAGCAGAAAGAGGTTGGTACTGATCCCACAAAGACATGCCATGACCGACCAGAGCGTTATGTGATGCACAAACGCAAAGACCATAGTAATGATGGTGCATACTTCTCTGCTTTTATATGAGAACCAGAGAAGGCTCCAGAGACTCCAGTTGATGCCCAAGATAAGATCGCAGGCTCCGAGACATTGATAGAGAACTCGCATGTAATCCTGGAGCTCTCTCTGATGGTGGATAACACCAAGCATGATCAGATTGAAAATGCAGTCGAGAAGACCATGCATGCAGTAGAGTATCACAGTACCAGCGTCGATGTTTGCGGCTTCCATTCATACAAGATGACTTGTATCCAATATATTACATCAATTCCCTTTAAAATGTCAAGGTAACGTTGAACTCTGAAATATTTGAATTCGCTTGTTACATCAAGTGAATGAAGCTTTGGCATGTCCAGTCGAATATTGTATGATAAGAAGAGTCAAATCAAGGTTAAATGGTTGCTTCAGGGGCCCAGTTTCAAGGAACCAAGATTGATTTAACAACAATGCACACCTCCGAACTTATTATTAGGTTCCTGATCGGACATTCAGGGGTCAAAAAGAAGATAGGTGGCTTTGACAGGTAGGCAACATAGGAAGAAGAAATATTTTCGATATTCCGTCCTTGTAGTACAAAAAGTGAGGAAAGATTGAAGTCAGGAGCGGAATCGAGTACTTCGTTATACTCTTCTCCTTCATCTATACATGTTACACTTCTGTGTACCCATTTATGAGCACATAATTTGCAAAGTGATGGAGCTATCGGAGCAATATATGTTGTAAATGGCGTATAGACACATGACAAGGAGGAAGAGGAGTTCTAACTTTCAGAAGTGTCACTGATGTCACGGATAAACAGTTTACATATTAGAAATGGGTTCTCTCTCTTTTCACCAAAATTTACTCTACGTTGTAATGAGTTTAATAATGTTTGTACTGTGGCACGTTTGAATCACGCAGGTGACATCAAGCTTTTAAGCAGTAATGAAAATGGATGATCACGACATGGGACACTTCTAGAAGAAGATTGTTTGTTTTGTTTTGTTTTGTTTTGTTTTTTTTGTTTTTTTTTTTTGGGGGGGGGGTATTAAACTGAGGACCTGAGGATTCTTGCATTCACTTTCTACATGTACGTCGCTTGAATTATATTAAAATAGGGATTTTGTTTGGGGGTGTAGAAATTAAGGAGGGGGATTGAGCGCCCCTCTAGACTGATCATGACATAAAGGAAAGGCACAATTACTTCAAGGGGCTTACCCCTATTTCCATTTTAAATAACAAGTGTATTAACATGAATAACCGTTGAAGTAATTCTATCGGGGTTTGGATCAATCCTTATGTTCATATCATTCTTCTTATGAATTCGAGGGTAGCTAGCGGATAGTGATTTTAAGATGTGTTTTCTTTACATAAAGTCATTGAAGGCGCTTTGCCTATATCCATACGATTTCGATGTAACTTAATTATAAAAGTATAAATGAAAACAGTGCGGAATATTACAATAAGACCATCTCACTGTCGCCAATACGATGTAAGGGCTACCCAGATATTGGGAATTTAAGATTTTGAGGGGTTGCAGTCCCCTAGCCCCCTACTCGTATTATGCCCCTATGGATCGTTGTATTATTATATGTCACATCAAACTAGAAGACATCAAACATGACATTGTGATTGCTTCAGGTTAAGAAGTGATCTGGCTTGCTCAATTAGCTTACTCCCCCATGTTTGATTTTAAATCCAGACAAAAAGTATGTGTGATATTAAAAGTATATACAAATACAGCAACACAAGCTTTTCCAAAATAAAGGTCAGGAAGAGTTAACCCCAACTAAAATGTATTCTTGAAATAGTTTCACGGCTTTATGGCTTTGTGAAACAGTAACATTATTTTTATATAGCGTAAGGTATTTGTTTTTGTATTATAAAATATATTTATATAATAGAGAAAGCGTTTATCTTTATTCTCTTCTTCTTTCATCCTTTCCTCCCCTTTCTCTTTTTCTTTTTTGCTTATTGGGGGCTGCACTCCAAAGTCCCAATCCCGTCCCATCCGCTCACCAGTAGTGCACTGCCCCCCCCCCCAACAAAAAAAATGAATGGGGCCCATAGTACCATTTTATTGCTGAATTATGTACTTCGAGCACAGTATTGAAACTGCGATGTAAAACCTCTTTCATCGGTAAGAGTGATGATTTTCATTGCTCTCACACATCAATAGATGCAACCACTAGATATACAGGATTAAGTTTTAGCGTGTTAGAGACAAGTTGAGTCGATTCACCAGCAACTGCTCAGAAACAGATTTAGACATCTTATGCTTCTCCTGTAATGTATGATTGAAATAAGTATAAGTCAAAAGATCTAGAAGTGACCGTCATTTAAATATACCATGTCCCTTTTGCAGCCAACATCAAATTATGTAGAACTTTGCAGGAATTATGAATATGTCATGTATGTCCTATCTGTAAAATTTCAACGTTAGCAGTGTCCTAATATTCAAATTATGCAAGGAAACCCGTTTACGTGCTAGGCTTCACTGTCAGACACTATTGAGCGACTGACTGGCTTTTCTTCATCTTTGGTAATAACATACATAAATTGAAGTGTGAAGGGTACATGAGCATTTGTCTACATCAATAACCCACTTCTTGCAATGGACAAAATTAAACTGATTGAAACTTTGCGCAGCATAAAACATACGACCATTCGGTACAACGGTCTGAAAATCAGAATATTACTTACTGGCTCTATAGCTCCTAAGTCGATTCGACAACTAATAGTCGTTATTTTGCCACTTAAAGATATTTTCAAGCCCCCCCCCCTTTTTTTTTGTAGGGAAGTTCTAAATTAGTATTGTCTTTCAAATGCCGCTGGAATTTAACCTTTTTTTTTTTGGGCCTGCAAATGGGACATACATGTAGTACCTTTAAAGCGAATAATTATATAGTTACCAAAATTTAGATCATACAAAATTCTTAATATTGACACTGTAATTTCGTATCAACATTTCTTGCTACTCTACTGGATCTACACATATCTTTAAAATGTTTAGTTTCTCTTTTGATTAAAATGTAAAATTCCATTATAGTAACTCCATTGCTACAAGGAGTAATATATTGTTGTATACATGTACCATACAATAATACTTTATCAAGTATAGCCCATAATTATTTAAAAAACGTCTCTGACTTTTACCTACTACTCAATACAAATATCAAACAATGTTCATGATGATATCGGGAACATCCATTTGTATTTCTCTTTCAATATATTTTGTCAAGGACGATTTCGTCTAGTCAAATAAGGAAGGAGTCGAGTATACCCATGTGAAATTGATCGTTATTTTTCAGCAGTATTCATGGGAACCTCTGAGACTTCCATCAGTTATACAGCCAAAGGTTATCCATGCTCGCACTTCTCATATTTCTCCCCCAGGTCGATGTCATTCACGTAATGATAGATCAGAACGATGACGGGTAGGAAGAAAGAGAGCTATAACGAGTCCCTTGTCGATATTATATCGGTCGTCGATTTGATGATCGTCTGACTTCTTGGAAAACTATTAATGAAGAAGATTGTTTCGTCATGACCCTCACCATTCCCCCAGTAGGTAGATAAACTTTATGAGATTTGTGTTTGTATCAAATTTTGTTCTCGTTGGAAAATAATCGGAAATAGATTTTCGGCATATAAGAAAAAGTGGCATTTATCGACCTTTTCCAGAAAGCTATTTAAACTAGCTATGAATGACTAAGAATATTAATATCAAATTAAGTTTAAGAATAAGCATTTATTGTCCATTGGGAACACTTTGTTTTTTCTACGGTATAAGTAATAATGACTTTGCAATTTAAGTAATCGCTGAAAATGTCAAATCAATTATTTATTGAAACGGTTTCACAGCAGAATATTAGCAATTGAGTGAATTGGTAAGTAATTCTGCGAAAATCTGATAAGATATTGGCACATGAGAATGGCCGAGATAGTTAAAGTGGCGGAATGAGGTTAACTACTCTAGGAAGAGTATGTTTGACCTATTTTTATATCCATAATAGCAAAAGTTTCTCTTTCATATAATAATAATGTCATTGAATTATTTTGATACCCATTTCAAACAGAGTCACACAATAACTCATTCGAGAGGAATAAGTGCGGATTATTTTGTTTAATAAATAACAAAACAAAAAATTAAAACGATAATCAAAAACGTAGAAAAAAGAAATGAAACCACTGTCCCTATTTATCTAAATCTCCGAGTAGTAACACGAAAATGTAAGTATCATAGGCCTTTAAACAAAGGAAATTGCCCACTTTTTCTTATATGAATTATGATACTCCAAATTACATTTACCTGGAAAGTGTCTTTAAACACCATTTGACATTCTTCCGAAGCATCTTCCTTACGCATTTCATGCTCATATACCGATAGCTAATAATCATCTTCTTAATTCTCTTTCCAGATCTTGTAGGACAAAGTGCGTCATAATTGTGCTTTTCTCTGATGTATATACCACGTGGAAGCAATAAGTGTCTTTGTCTTTAAGCTAAAGTAATAACATGTTCTGAACTGGTTATGTGATTATGCCGCGACAGGGTGATCCAGAAAAAACACCAGTCTAAACAGAAAAATTTGGAACTAATCGACTAAAAATATGCCTATTCTGGCAGAAACTTGTGTGTTTATACTGTAAAAAAGGGGGCTTTTCAAATATTCCATACATTTTTTTTATTCTTTACTCATTTTGGAGTGTTTCATTGGGTTCGTTAAAAAAGAATTTCCAGTACATCCAATCCTAGAAATAGGACAATCTGAAGACTAAAAGTGGGTCAATCTAATTTATTCAAGTAATAATAAAGTTCAAATCAATAAGTGAGCTCTTGTCTCTCGTCATCGAGAGAGGCACATTATTATTTTTTCTAGGCCATCTTGTAGTGTATCTGACATTTGAGTGACATGATTATAACCAGTTTTTAGAGAGGCCTAGCTCTTGGAGTTATAATTGCTCCTCGACTTGTTTTTTGATTTATTTCGTAGGATGGATGGTAAGATTCGGAGATGCATTCGATGTGGAAGTGAAAGTGAAAATGAAAGGAAATTACAAACATTTAACATCAAATCTACATGTACATGCATGGGTATATGATATGATCATGAATGTATGAACAATAAGAATACCAAAATGAGACAAGGTTACGGAAGAATAATAACATCACGCTTCAGACGTACATGTACCTTACGATACTTTAAATTAGCTTTTAGTTTAGTTTTTTAATAACTTACATGTAAGTTATGTAAATAAACATCTAAACAAATTACTGTTATAAATTATACTACTTTACTCCAGCTCCATACCCCCTTTTTTACGTCTAAATTGTGAAAGCACTTCATGAAACGCGACATTTAAATAATTGTACATTAATCTTATAACTTTTATTCTTCTTTGTTTCTCTTACTTTTTTGTTTTCT
The DNA here is from genome assembly GCF_000002235.5 of Strongylocentrotus purpuratus. Taxonomy (NCBI): domain Eukaryota; kingdom Metazoa; phylum Echinodermata; class Echinoidea; order Camarodonta; family Strongylocentrotidae; genus Strongylocentrotus; species Strongylocentrotus purpuratus. The sequence goes on along the minus strand of NW_022145607.1, from coordinate 3,925,129 downwards.
TTTCCTTCTTCATCATTGTCATCATCGTCGTCACCTTCTTCTTCTTCTTTTTTTTCCTTCTTCTTCTTTTTTTCCTTCTTCTTCCTTTTCTTTTCCTTCTTCTTTATTTTTTGTTTGTTCCTTTTGTTGTGTCAGTCATGAAGCTTGTCCCGTTTCCATCTATTTCAAAATTACCTGTTCTATTTTCAATTAGTTGTTACTTGTATAGGTCTGCTGAAATATAATAAGCCCTACTCACAGTACGTACGTTTAAACAATCATATGGAATACAATTAAAAGAAATAGTAACGAAGCAATCTGCAGCTCTCATGAGCGGACGGCTCACAAGATGATTAGGTCTAATACTTGGACCAGGGAGGTGAGACTATTAACAAATGTTCAACATTCTAACGTTGCTTAGAATGAAAACCAATCAATGGCTCGATAAATCCCCGATAAACATAAACGAACAGCTATATTCCTTTAATTGAGTCTAATACTGTAAAGCTATATTCCCAAAATACTATGATTGAACGGAAAAAGATTAAAGCCATTGTTGACACGTTAATACCATCCCATCAAATTATCTTGGTCCACTAGAAGTCGGCCATGTGTAGACAATTGGAACAATTAATATAACGAGATGAAGGGTTCAAGAGTGCGGCGATTCTTTAGAGAGGTCACACAATAATTATTCATCGTAATAAGGGTAGCAAATATCTTATTCACAGTTGATTTATATTCAGTTCAATTATCTGCCAATTTAACTATCAGTCATAAAAAAGAGGCTTTGATTTCACCGCTTAACATAGAAGCAGGCTAAGATTTGTTTCTTTCAATTCTTAGATTAATTATGACTTTCTTCGGTTTGCTACTGCAAATATTCACCAAGAATATTTAAAACAGACAGAACTTGATAGAAATGTACGTGGAGTAGAGTACTAATGATAATAACGATGATAATGTTTTTAATAGCGTAGATATCCAACACGCAAGGTGCTCAAGGCGCGCCAATGTCACCACAGCTCTGCTAGTCTATCGATACCGGTACACATTTAACACCTGGGTGGAGAGTGGCAAATATAGACTAATGTCTTGCCGAAGGACATCAGTGCCACAGTCCGAAGTCTTATCCACTAGACCAAAACACACAAATACGAGTACAAATATTATTGCAAATTTGCTCATTTATCCCCTTCCTCTTTCAAATTATGTTAATGTTAATTTACAATATTTGGATTTGCATTTACACGTAGATGCATGGAGTAAAACAGCGAAGACTAAATTATTATTTAAAATCACATGAAAAGCCATTACATTTTGCTGTAACACGAGAGGAACAATTATAACCCTTCCTTTACGGGTTCCTCACAATATTTTTCCGTTTACAGATACAGTCCTTCTATTTTACATATAAATTGTAGATTGAAAAGGTCATTTCCTTGTCTTACGTCAGATTTGGGCAATTACAGCCCACTTGCGTCTCACTTCCTACACAAGGCGACAAGTTCTGCAGATAAATGTCTTGTGGAGATTCATTGGGTGTGGGGTTTAACTCTTTATTTCAAGCGCCATTCTTCATAAGTGCCGTGGCGGATAGTCTAATCTGTTTTCTTTTAGACTTAGTGGCGTATACTAGGGTACGTGGGCACTCGCCCCCACCTAATGGTAGAAAAGTAGATAGATAGAGAGACAGACAGAAAGACAGACAGACAAACGGAGTGACAGAGAGAGAGAGAGAGAGAGAGAGTAAGAGAGAGAGAGAGAGGGGGGAGGGGTAGAGAAAGAAAAAAATATGAAACTGGAAGACAACGTAACAGGGAGATGATAACATCCTTTCTTCACGGTTCCTTCCCTTGCGGATTACCTTGGTATTTTACACCCCATACGACCCCCCCCCCCCCCCCCGAAGCAGTGCCCCCCCCCCTAATTGCAGAACCTTGTCTACTCCACTGTTCATACTCACAGTTAGATACATCTTTACCAATTATGATTACGGGTAGGACTCCTCACATGTTTCATCAAGTTGAGATTACTTTCTGATTTGTTTATATTGAAGAAAGCAGAGCACGAATGCATTGTAACATTCTATATCGAATCCATGTACACTCTATTGTACATTATCAAGCTTACACGCCTGACATATACTTATCTTCTCTTCACCGTCGAAATTATAACTATTTACCGCTACATAATATATTCCATGTCTATATCCTTTCTGCATTTGAGCATTGAATGTTTTCTTTTTGGTATATCTTTACTTCTTGTGATATTCACTTAATAATACTGTATAATTCATTGTGAAGATATATAGCTTTCTATATACTGTATGTTTATTATTGCCGATATCACTAAATATGTATTCGTCGTTAAATCACCATGATCACTTCAAAGATTATGTGCATGATTACTTCCTTTCCTTTTAAATATTTTTTTGCGCTCTAAACCTATATGACTGGCATGAGCGCTCGGCACCTCTTTTACCTTCTGAATCTTGTGATTATCCTACATTTTCTCCGACGACAATTATTGCTCCAGGATTTCTACTTGTCAAAAGTATATGTTTAGAGTAAGGTTAAAGATAAAGACCAGTTATGGTCATGCGATTGCATTGTGAAAGAAACGTTTGGAATCGATCAGAAAAGGTTGACCATCATCTAGCATATAAGTATTGGTGTGTACTGGAATCATCAAAATGATAAGAAATTTGGCCCAGTCCTGGTAAAGTAACAAGCACTGTACACAGAAATATGTATATGGGACTACGCGACACGTGTGCGATATCTATCAGGTCCAAATAGATACATGTATAATAATATACCAAATATATCAATTAGTAGGCGGTTTCTCGGCAAAATTTGTATCATCACGTATTAGTCAAAATATATTCTTTCACATGATTGGTAATAAGACCTTCCATTTCATTTTTTGAGAGGGGGGCGTTTCCAAAACTGATCTTTACCTTTAATGTTATTGTTAGTGGTGTATGTTGTGTTGGGTCTGGAGTTGAAGTTGACCACTTGCATGGAGAATTAATATAGGAATTATTCCGAGCAATTGTCGCAAGAACATGTTTCGTACAACCATCTTAGAAAAATCTGTCGTTCCTTAGTCTAAATCATCGCCATTGCTTCAGTGTGAGCAATTGAATAATAATCTAAGTCAATATTACCTTGAATGCTCACCGCAAGTCAATTAATTCATTCGCCGAGGAGGCAATAAACGCTTTTAATTAAATGGTTCCATTACCAGATTAAGGCGTCCTGGATTACTTTATTTGTTTTATTTTGCTTTCAGGCTTTTTAACGCTAACGTTTACACAATCCGAACCCGTCGATTATGCAAATATGCTTTTATGATTTACTCAGAGTTTCCACCGTATTCGCACTTTCCCGTTTTTTTAGAAGATCGGCGTCACATACTCACATTAGGCTCGGGGGTGCATCGCGGGTCCACAAAGAAGCAAATGCGTTCTTGACTTAATCATGGGGATGAGATGGACTATTACCTGCTGGGGTCGGAGAAGTTACTGAGAAAAGATTCGTGTCATTAACCATGAACTCTCCATGAAAGCTTCTAGATAATTTGCCATTTACCTTTTTCGTCAAGAAACCATCCACCTACATCTTTCATTTCTCGACATGTTTGATATTTTTAGAGTGCCCTCAGAGGAAAAGCTTGCTTAACCCAATCTTTATGAAAATCTGAAGACATGGGGTCATAAGCATTTCTTGGAATCCATTCTCATTGGTTACATGAGCGATAAACTATCTCTTTCCATTAGAAGGTCTTATAAACAAGATGATGTTTTTCCAATCTTCTTCATGATGTATTTTCTAGTAGTACTACGTAGAAGCAGAAGTGATTATGTTTTCCTCGCACTGGATTCGTAAACATTTTACAAGAGATTATGATCTGACTAACAAGATAAACGAGTGGGAGGATTATGAATGTCAGGGAAGAGATAGTGATGGTGATGAGGAGAACGAGAGAAGAGAGAGAGAGAGGGGGAAGAGAGAGATAGAGAGAGAGAGAGAGAGAGAGAGAGGAGTAATGGAGAGAGAAAACGAAAGAGAGAGAGAGAGAGAGAGAGAGAGAGAGAGAGGAGTAATGGAGAGAGAAAACGAAAGAGAGAGAGAGAGAGAGAGAGAGAGAGAGAGGGGTGGGGCGGAAAGAGAAGAGATGTATATTTATTACATTCTCTAAAGAAGAGTTTCATGAATATAAAGATGACACGTACTCTCGTGAAAATGTTAAAAGGGTGAGAATATTGGGGGTGTAAGATAATTGCAACTTCTGGTACATGTCATATTTATGGTGATGATAAGAGCAAATTTTCTTACTTATTTGCAGTCAAATGAATTTATCCGTTTTCTAACCAGATCGCAAATTGCACATTGAAATAATATATGCTGCGATACTGGGTATTTGCAAATATTCTATACATCCTATAGATGACTGTTGTTGTAGAAAATGTTACACTGCTTTCGGGTGATAATGATATCCTTTTTACTAGAAATAACATGTCTTATTGTGAAGACTAATGAATTAACCAAGGGGATTCGGGACAAATGGCTGCTCTTTGGAAAAAATATTTCTATGCTCTCAGATACAAAAGTGGTATTTTGTTCTGACATGTTTGTATGTTCTATTAAACTTCTGTTTCTGTGTTAATTATACGGATGCTTTTATGTGATTTTTTTTCCTTCTTCATATAAAGTGTGCCTTAAGCCTTTGATTTCAAGTGGATTCGGTGCCTTTTAAATCTCATGTTATAATTATTAGTATTATCATTTCGGACAAGAACATCGAAAGCCAGCTAAATTGTTTCCAACAAATAATATGGAATGACTTCCTCTTTGCCTCCATCAGCACTTAGCATGAAGACACGACTGCTTCCTGTCATTCTACATCCAATTTAGTTAGATCGCATTAGCAGCTTTCATTACTTCATCGACTGACAAAATCCCAAGATAATTGGGCGACTTCATGACAGCATATCGACAACGGGGTATTGATCTTAGAGATGTCACACATATGAACACAAAAACCTCTCACAAACATCTGTCTTATTATCCTTGTTATGCTTATTGCGCCAAATGTTCCACTTGAGTGATATCTTCTTACAGTTGGAAGAAGCATGACGTTATGATTGGTTAAATAGGGTGTCCATTGGTCACCTGACTGGTGAAATCGGGGTGTCAGTAGTCACGTGACTTCTTAAATAGGGGTGTATGTAGGTCACGTGACTGGTGAAATAGGGGCGTATATAGGTCACGTGACTGGTGAAATAGAGGTGTGTCTGTAGGTCACGTGACTGGTGAACTAGGGGTGTCTGTAGGTCACGTGACTGGTGAACTAGGGTGTAGGTCAGGTGACTGTTGGAATAGGGGTGTATGTAGGTCACGTGACTGGTGAAATAGGGTATCTGTAGGTCACCTGATTGTTTAAAAAGTGGTGTATGTACATGTGTAGGTCACCTGATTGAGCCTGTCTGTGTAAATAGGGCATGGTTAGATCCCGATACACTCAAGAAAGTCTCTTTCGTTGTGAGCGACCTCTGACGTTGCAGTTATGAGTAATCGTGCATCAATTTATGATTTTATTCCTTTGTTATCAAATATCGTTTGCTAATAATTATCTTGCCCACTAAACATGAACATACATGTAAACAACCGAATGCCATACTATCCCGTACCATTTTTTCACTCGAATTCCATCAGAAAACCGTTTGTCTTCTCTCCGCATCATGTAGTAAAATATTTCGTCTAAATATAATTTTTCATTTGTCAGTTTGTCTTTGGTTTATTAAATTTTCCCGTCAAATTGCCAGCCTGAGTATCCATAATGGTTTCACGCTGACTAGGTCTATAAGCCTCGTGTTCTGATATCAATACCCTTTAATAAACTAGGCAACGAACACTGGTGTGCTTTGTGATTATTATAACAAAATGTATTCAGTAGACGAAATGATTAGTAGCACAATCGCCTATTAGACTAGATGATCACTTTAACAACGAATGAATGACCATAGAGGTACTGTGAATGGACAAACTGAATTATACGAGGCAATTAGAGGATGAATTGGCACTGATTGTGTAATCTGAAAATTTATTTTAATTAACTTTACCGATCAGATGAACTGCTTCAAGTAAAGACTATTGGCCCAACACCGGTTAGGTTTATCGTACTAGGATTATTCGTCGTCATCATCATTATCATCGACGTCGTCGTCATCATCTACATCTTCACCCTGGACATCATAACCATCTTGGTTGTCATTGGAATCAGTACTGCATTATTCATCCACCTAAAAATGGTTCTTATTGGAAAGTATGCTCAAATTCAAGATTACTTACTTTCGAAAGAAGAATTTGAGTCATATAAATGGACAACACATCTTCCACAACTAACGAAACCCATATTTTCCCATTTCAATCGTCTCTATTTTCCATGAATAAAAATCTAGAATACATTATGCCGCCTTAAATTAGAGTTGACAGTTCAATTTGCAGAAACTCGGACAAACTAAATGCGAACAAACATTCTTATCATGACCTATATTCGAGTATAAGTAATTCCACCTTCAACACAGATTTGCCTTATCAAAATTGAATACAGATTTTGCTTTAAAATCATCGGTTTCCGAAAAGTCTCAATAGATAAATTTTGATAGTGTAATGTAATGTAATGGAATGTATGATTATGGTGAACACTTTGGGAGAAGAACGACAGGGAACAGGGTTGAAGGAGTTAGCTATGACAAGATTTTCGGTTTGTTTTTCAATAGTTAAATAATTTCCTACACAGTAAAATCGTTTTCACATTGACCAATAGGATATAGGTATTTCAAAATTTAATTAAATTTGTTTTAATGCATGAATATATCAGTGTCTGAAAACAAGACCATGTAGCATAATATATATTTTTGTACATTCATCAATTGAACCGGTAAGAATGTAATATTGTAGTTTCTAACAAATGGGCGTACAATAAAATATCTTCAAAGTGTCACCCATAGGATTTCCCTTTTCCATCCTATTCTCAAGAACAAACCTTTCCAATTTCTTTGCAATTCTTGCAGTATGACTTCATTATTTGAAGTTACATCAATATTCTTTCTTTCAAATCAAGAATTTACCCTTTATCATGCTTACAATTTAAGATCCCAAATGACTGCCCAATATAGAATTCGCACAGTCGATATTCAGTGGGAATGTGGAATACTTCGATTTATAAAACGTGACATTAACCTACCTTTCTTTAACCCTACATATGGTATACAAAGCCATAATATAAGTTGAAGAAGTAAGTAAGAGAACACTTGGGCTACGGAGTGTAAACACAGTCTGTCTATATGACCTTCTTCCCCCTTTCTCTTTATTGGCACTCTCTCTTTTCTCTTAAAATAAAACAATGTATCGTCGGGAGAATGTTTCCTCGTGATTAAAAGGGTGTTTGCCCTGAGGCCATGTTCGACTAGTCGCCATTTTCATCTTCCTCCCATCTCCCTAGTTCTACATTCTTCATGACATTTTCAATTCTGTCGAAGGTCCTACGTGACTTGTCTGTTCATTAGAGTTTAAGCTTCGTACACTCAAAAATATATAAGATGTGTATTCACGGAAATATCTTCTTTGTACTTAAGTATTTTTATTGGAACTGTAGCATTCTCCAACACAGTACTTGGACGCCCCCAATTTCCAAAGTGTCTGATATTAAAAGTGATTTTTATCATATTTCTACTAAACATGATCAAGGGCCGTTTATTAGGAATTCACATCCACACTTTGCAATGAATTTCAATTTCTTAAAATGTCAAACATCTTGACTTCAGGAAAAAAATATCGACTTGAAAAATTATTAGTAAATTTTTGCAAAAGTCCTATTTTCAGTTAAATTTGTTTTAGTCGGGCATTTTTTCATATTGTATTGTTTGCTTGTTCAGTTTTATTTTGCTGTCCATTGGTTTGTATATACGTGGATATATATTCTTTGCAATTTCTATATATTTCTTTTTATATCCACTTTTAAAGAAGAAAGTGTGTATTTTATTTATTTGTATTCTATACGTCATTTGAACTTTAAAACATATGTATATTAATAGGGGAAAAGGCTTTACCTAGCATCAGACATGATTAATTATGATATTGGTAGAAACAATTAATTTTCGAATTGGGCTGATAATTTTAGCGGTTTACGGTTAATGTTTTTAGGTAAATAGCAAATACATAAAGATTACACTTCACTGTGTAGCTTTCAGTGTCTACTGTGTATTTCCGATACAAATATGAAGAAACGTTATGTTTTGTATAATTATGAAGCATATTCGATACCACAACTGCTTTCCAATTATACCGTGCTGTAAGACAGACATTATATCAAAGGGGATGTTTTGATGGGTTTTATAGTATCAAGGAAAAAATAACTTAAACCGCAAACAGACACGTAAAGTAGCGAAAGCTGCATCAAAAGCCGCTTCATTAAGGCTACTATCAATATTTCAATTATTATTTGCAAATATTTACTCTGAGCCCGAGGCTCTCTTAAGTCTGAATTGCTTGCATCCTTTTCATTTGAGCAGTTAGCATTTCGACCCAATTTAGGTCAAATTGTTCTCTGTTCAAATCGCAATCACTGTCATTCTAAATTAATGTTTATATTATGTTGCCTACCGCTGTCGATTGTACACTCTTGAGTGTAAACAAAGAATCAAGAATTTCGTAAACGTTGGTATGCTCTAGCTATTATATCTTTCATGGTAAGAAACAGCTACGAAGATTCAGAATTGCATTGCAACTAACTGAAAGAAAAGGATATTGCTATGGATTAAAGAAAAAAGGTGAATCAAGTATTTAAAACATCCACTTATCAATAATGTGGTTTTGCATACACGAAAATGCATCATGTACCTTATTGTAAAGGTTGAACGAAACAGACAAGTTCACAAATTTGTTAAAATGATATGTACATAAGGGCAAATTTAAGAGATTTAAAAAAAAAAAAATTTTTTTAAGGTGGACACTGGTGGATATGCTTACCACAGATTACTCGTCATTTTTCTGGGAGCCTTGAGATCAGATACAAAGTTTTCAAAAGAATTGTTAACGTCAGTATAATGATGATACTTACATTACTTCATTTTACAAAGAGGGGGTTGAGAAGAATGGCTTGATATATGGCATTTGTAGTCACGATAAAATGGCGGATCAAAGATCCTCAGTGGGGGGGGGGGGGGGGGGGGTGAGGGGAAGGGGCATAAAATATATACAAAAAACTGCAAAGAACATTTTACCCTATTTCGCCTTATGTCCAGTGCCTCTGACGGGGTGGGGGGAATGTTCTGTTTGTTTTATTTAATGTATACATGTATGTGTACATAAAGAATGTCATACTTCATTCTGCCCCCTCCCGAACCCCGGGTCGTCCCTGGTTGGTTGTGGATCTGGATTGCGTGCGTTCATCCTTATTTATTTAATGATATAGAAGGGTGCCCTTTGTAAAGCATGTTAGGTATCGTCTGTATCTCATTATACAGCAACGCAGTGCACCGAGGCCCGCTAACGACACCAAGAAATATAGGGTACATGAGAATGACTTTACACGTTGACGGTGAAAAGGTAGAGGATTTGGGATTAATAATTTGACAATTTGAGCTCAGATTTCACAAGCATAGTCTTGGGAGGATTTACTAACCGGTGTGCAAAGTGCATGGAATATGTCATTAGGTCCCCCAAGACGTCCACTCGCCGATTCTCCTTTCCTTCAGTCATCCGACAACATGAATAGCATTGAGCCAAGATTTGGTAAAAATGACACGGGAAGGAATTTCGGGGGTTACAAAACAGAGCTCTGATATTGGTTTGGTTTGCATTGAGATGAGAAGATCCGGAGAACAGAAAAGATTTGAAATTGGATATGATGATGGGAATGGTGTCTAAGGGAGTTGTCGGATTTAAGAGGAATCTAAGGGGCGGGGAGAAGGATTGGAACAAGTTCCAGGTATATATCGAAAGTGAAAACTACGCAGGGTATAGGAAAGAGATAAGACAAAATAAAGAAAAACGGGATACATAGAATAAAAGTAATATGGGAAAAGAATCAGAGGGAGAAGAGAGAAATAAGAGAGAGAAGAGAGAAATAAGAGAGAGAAAAAGAGAGAGAATAGAAAGAGAGGGGGAGATAGAGACAGAGAGAGACAGACAGACAGAGAGAAAGAGATGAGAGAGAGAGAGGGGGAGAGAGAGAGAGAGAGATATGAGAGAGAGAGAGAGAGAGAGAGAGAGAGAGAAGAGACATGTGAGAGAGTGAAGAAAAAGGTGGAGGGATGAGAGGAGAGGGGATAATATTTGTAATCATCAAAGCAGAAGCCGTAAGGGACATGATTCAGCTGTTATTTTTAGAAGGTGCAATGTTGAAAAATGAATAATAACAAAAACAAATTAGAAGCATTAACAAAAGACGTAGTAAGGCTTAGATAATCTATTGTTCTAGATTAATATTGATATACCAGATCTTTCTTTCACCCTTGGCCTTTCTTTATTCTGCAATTGTCTCTTGGGTTATTTCTGAGTGTAGCCTGACGGATCCTTAAATAAATCTAAAAGCTTTAAAACATATCCGAATTTGTGCCTTAATCAGTAATTCTACCAGTGTACTTCTAGTAAATATATACATTTAGAATTGTCTGGTTCTGTTTCCACCCTCCCATCGCCGCCTCCATCGGGCCCCTTTCGACCAGCGCAGCTATCACAGCAGCATTTCGAGTTGCCTCGTAAGTGCAGGTTTATACGGAACAGATCCCCGCGGACAACCAAGTCTTGATCCAACAAAGATTTTACGTCGCAAGTTCTGAGCAAACAGGCGCCGCAAGATCTAGGTTTTTCATCACGGAATCTTTTGAACCACCCAATCCCGTTGTATTTGCTCACATTTTACAGTAACTGCTGAAGGATATGCTGTTAAACTCAAATGTCAACATGGTCTGTGTGTCTCCCTATACGATGTGATATTATACTCGATGAATAATACCTTATGGTGAGAAAGTGTCGGGTAATAATGCAGCGAGACTGATAATAAAAGGACGGCGAGGGCGTTTTATTTCTGGCACAAGACGAGCGTTCTCATTTCCGTTTCCCACGCAACTACTCCAGACAGTAACCTCGAAATTGTATCTCACAAACAAAACCAAATAGAGATTGATTTCAGTTTGTGAAATCTGTTTGCATTCTATATTAAAAAGAATTTCTCCCTTTGGACATGATATATAATATGAGAAGCCTTTGTGATGTCCCCCCCCCCCCCTTTGTTTTCATCGAAATTAATATGTTTGATAGTTTGCTTATTGGGATTATATATTGCTTTTATGAAAAAATAATGTTTCCTTGTAATTAATTTGTGTATAAACAACACTTGGCATTTTACAAATAGAGATGAGAGAGAAAGAGATGAGGGAGAGAGATGAGAGAAAGAGAGAAAGCGGATGAGAGAGTGAGGGAGTTGGGTTTGTAGAGAGAGAGGGGGAAAGAAGCGAGAGAGTTAGAGAGAGAGAGAGAGAGAGAGAGAGAGAGAGAGGGGGTGGGGGGTAAGATGGAAAGAGGAGTGAGGGAGAGATAGTTATCACTAGTGTGTCTAGTGGGGGGGGGGGGCTTAAGGGTAATGTCAGCATTTCATGCCTGAAGCAGCTAATGTCAAATCAAACGTATTCAGGTTCTTTCTGATTTGACTGATCGAATCTGTACAAAAGATTTGAAAATATGTTGTTTTCAGTAATCATGTAATGGATGGACGTAATCTGTTTATGCAAACCCGCGAAAAAACTGTACATCGATATCCATGGTAACAATGGTACTTCGGCTAACTCTCTCTCTCTCTCTCTGAACGGATTTGATGATTCCGACATATTACAGGTATCATATGTCATGTAATTGACATACAACAACAAAAACATGGAGTTTAATATTGCATATCACCTAATTTTGAGGCAAAACTTGTTGGAGAAGGGAAAGAAAAATCATGTTTATGTGTCCTTAATTTCGCTGAAAACGAAGGAGCTTCTGGGGCTCTGCCTCCTGGACCCCACCCTGTTAGACGATGCCCTCGTTGCGCTCTACTGGGACACAAACATTAGATTTCAGCCCCCTTCATCACAACATCCTGCACATGCCCATGGAATTACAATGGCATTTTACAATATTCCCTTTTCATGATTCGACGGTAAGTTCTTGTACACGATTTGATTTTATCAATTTCAGTGTATAGGTCAGGTTGGTATAGGTTATAGGTTAGTGTATTCCATCAGTCTGTGTTCACCGCTTACACAACCATGTTGACTCACCCAGCATGAAATTAATAATTGATCACAATACTAAGGAGGTGTCATTATCAAACTTAGTCATGGTGGTAAGACGCTCTAACTCTTAAACATTATTCGGTTATCATCCCACAAAGGAAGATGCTACGAAAATAAACGTTGTCGGTTGTGATGATGGTAGCTTTTCGATTAGCCTATTCATACTACTTATTTAATACCAAGTTACTTCCCCATGGTGATGGCTAAATGCACTTGTCATGATATTTCCATAGATAGAAACTCTTTCGTTTGTATTCCATCCTGGCTGAGAGCGGCAATGTGAAGGGGGCTGTTTCGCGAACAGATCGAGCCTCCTCAACGTGACTCAAGCGGTAATCTAGTCACGCCTCTCCCCGTGTCCCTGGGGGCGAAGGCAATAGCGGGGCGTCCGACCCAATGCCATGCAAGCAGTTAGATCATGACTGAGATGAGATAAATGGCAGGTCAGATAGATCATGAGCAAAGATGAAAGAAGACGTACCCCCAAGTCCCTAGTGAAGGCGTTTATCTATTGCCCACATTCATGTATCCCTGGCGAGCTCAACTCTCCTTATTACCATCAGCGGAGTAGTTTAAGGGTAGGGTCTGAGGGGTCGCGTGTCCCATCCCAACCCCAATCGAAAAAGAAAAGAAAGAAATAACTTACAACAACGAGAGACAGGAACAGAAAGGAACAGGGGAAAGCACTACGCAAAATAAGAGGATGCGACACCCCTTCCATAATTATCATCCCCATCTATTTAGCCTCAGTGTTCTCTCTCATTTTATCCACCTACTAATAAGTACGCCACCTCCCCCCCCCCCCTCCTCCTTCTCAATTCAACAGAGTGTCCCCTTCCCTGAATGGCTCGATGCATGCTTCCCACCCCCCCCCTCCCCCTAGCCCCTTACTGCCAATATCTGAATAGGATACCGTAATATCCAAGCGTCGTTTGTGAATTCTGGGCCCCGTCTTATAAAGAGTTGATATTAATCGCAACTTATTTGTCGATACAGTATTACAACCCTAACCAGAGAAATCACTTCAATAGAAGAAGAAAAGATGAAGAAAATACATACAATTTTATATAAATTAGCAATTTTTATTGAATGAGGATAATATTTGTCTGTCTAAAAGAATATTGTGGAAATACAATAGAAATAATCATACTATTAGAACCACGTTGTCCTATAATCTACACAAGTTAAATTCGCTAGTATAAGCTAGTTTCCTTCAACAAAATCAAAGGATTTGAAGAGATGCTTTTACTAATCACAACCAATAAGTAAAGTTTTTGTCATCATCATTGGACTTACCTATTACCTATCATTTCAATAACAGTTTTCTATGTACATGATAACTTACGTGTGTGGCCCGAGTAATATGATCACATGGGTATTTTGACCATCATTTCTCACTGAAATACACCTTTGTTAAACATGTATGTGCATCATAATGATGAATATACTGATTATCAATATCTACATATTTTTTTATGTTTCAGAACAAAAGTATATACTACCGGCGAAAGGATACAAATGAAATCAAATAGTTTTTTGTACAGATGCATTATAAATAACTTTGTTTTACTTTTGAATCGGTTCAACGAATCACTTTTTTTTATTGTGTTTGACTTTTAATGTCGCACACTTTATACTGAACCTGTCAGTTTGACACAAATTTAGTTTCAAGAAATTGTAAATTGCTGTAAATATAAATTTTCCATGATTTCAATAAGCCTTTGTAGAGGAAGAAGGAAAAAAATGCACATTTTTTTTTAATCACTCTAAAACTATTACAAGCCCTATGTCCACAAACGGCTATACCAATATGTTGCAAAATAGAAAATAAGTATATATAAAATTGTAACAGGTCAAACAGAACACAAGACGAAAATATAAAAATGAAGAAAACACAAATCGAAAGAAGTTAAGCATTGATCATTAAGCATCACACAGTGGCATGTCAGCATTTGATATACACACAGGAAAAAACAAATATTACAACTTGTAATGGGTTTATAAGGTGTAGCCCAAATACATAACGATGCCGACGTCACAGAAACGCTCAAATGCTAACGCTTTAATTGTTTTATGTTAAAAAGATATAAGACAGATAACGCATGACATTAATGAATATATTTTGATAATTATGCCTTGATTTGCAACTATTGAATCGATTTTACAATGTGGCATCAGTGATATGTCATGCTATTGCCAATTTAACTTTATTATTGCTTACGGTACCAAGTTTTGATAACTTTTTACGCTAATCATGTATATTAGTGATTTGAACACAAATTTCATGTAGATGTTCTTAAATATATTACAGTGCAGAATGTATGTGTTCTTTCAGAGCATGATGAAATGGCGATTCTAATCATTTTTCTTTTTAAACACAAATGTCCATATCTTACATGTACTTCATATACATAGTACTTTTCATATTTTGTCTTTGTCAGTTATAAAAGAAAAGTAGGAGTATGGGAGTTTTTTTTTATTCATAATCATGATTACTAGAATAAGTAAAACTTCAAATGAAGTAATGTTTATATATCCATCAATCTTTTTATAAATCAACAGATTCATAAACGGATAAAATTCAATAAAAATCTGGCGAACAAATGATGACAAATATTTTGACCACAAAAGACCAAGAGTGTTCTTATAATATCAAATTTCAACAAGGTGTATTAGGTTATCATTATTGTGTAAGTTTACAATGAATTGATATTAATAGAGTTTAAAAATACATGTATTAATATAAATTATTCATACTCGCATTTCATATTAGCAAAACCATGCCCAACTCATATCAATCACTAATTCGATTAACATGTTATCAACGATTATTCCCATGAAGTATCAAGATTATTTATAAAGTGATACACATTAGCACAGTCAGCATCATTCTTCATCATGTTATACTTTATAGCAAATAGGAATTGCTTATGATCATGATTGCGATTAAACGAAAAAAAATGATTGTTTTTAAAAGGTGCGGAAATTGGTCATCATTTATTTCTAGGTTGGTCTAAGCTTTTGTTGATTACACCCATTTCAAAATGTGACGTGGTAATGGGAATTGCAATATAACCGCTGTGCTGTTGAATAATGGCTCTCTCATATTTTTTTTGTATTCAAGTCCTTTCTCCCTAGATTTACATTTCAACATATATGTATAGTACGTATGTGAATAGACGTGAGGTAAACATTAACGCCTCTATATACGACACGTCATAGTACAGGAAGTACAAGGACTGTGCACTCGTAAACTAGTAAGTGAACACATATTATTATTGATATCACACAAATAGATTACATCCTTAAAATGGAACTATAAAATAGTATGAAAGCACATGAGACTTGCATCAGCCCACATAAACGGACAGGATTAGAACACCTGTATAATAAGAGATAATACAATAATTTACAGCTTTCTGATCACCCTGTTGCAAACACTTCGCGATATCCATTTTTGTTAATGTTAATAGATATTACTTGTCAGGTACTTAACTATTACTTGAAACATAGCAGTTTGCAAGTCCTGAACTATATAGGGTCAGAGACCGAGACGAAGAGGACAACTTTGAGTTCATAAATAGCAACATGACACATGATTCTAGGTTCTATATAGTTGTTTTTGTTTTGTGCTTGTTTTTGTCGTAGTGTGGGATACCACGAAAGGAGATGTGAATATTACTCTAGACAACACATACAGTATTTTTAAGTCGATATCAATGTCTTTTAAAATCAAGCTGTTCAACCACATAAACAGGTCATAAACCTGCGCAATTTGGTTAATGAAAGCAAACTTACATTTGCGGCCTAAAGTTAAATGATGAAAATGATTTATAATTTAGCAATCCTACATGTACGTGATGTTTCTGTTTTTAATTACCCTCTAAAGTTTTGGTACTCGTATTTTGCGTAATTTACGAATGTGTAAATGTATGTACCACGAGCAAACGAGTAAAAACACCGATACCCGTTACAAGGAAGGTATGAAGGAGGTAAATAGTGTCCAACAAATAGCTGACAAACACACAATAATAAATACCGATATGTACAAGATTAATACATAGAATATCCCGGCAAATCAAAAATATGAAACAAAAGAAGAATCACATTGAATGTTTGACCCTGAATGAAGTACGTTTTGTTGTCTGTCCAAAGTTACATTAAAACTCAAACATCAAGATTTCAACATCGCGACCTTTGAACCATAGATAAACGTCCCTGTCATCATTATTAGTGTAGTCTCGTCAGTAGAGCTGATTTATGATTACGTATACATCACCAGGATGCTTCTCGAGTTAAACTGTTGCATAGCATGGCCACTACTATGATGTCATAATGGAAGAACTATAACAAAGGACTGTCTGTCCATAATATATATTCACGAAACCCACACTTTCCATACCATACACAGATTATATGTAATACATAATCATTTCATTTATGATATAGGTGAATTTGGCATTGCTTTATGATTACCAAAATAATGGTGAATATACAAGGTTCCTTGAGCGTTATGGTAAAGTGTGCTGTGACTTCATCAAAATATCAGTTAACATTTAAATATGTTTTTCTCAACCTTCCCACATTGAATGGAAGTATATATATATAAATGTAAAATATAATTTCTCTTCTTCAGCAAGGTCTCCATAGCACAGATAGATGTCTTCCACGGCCCGTGTCGTAACAAAAGAATTCGGGGCGCCAGTTTATGTTCTACTTTAAACTAGCTCAAGATGACTTGACTTTAGTGCTGAATATACCACAAAACCACGCCCTTGGGGAGCCATGCAACACGCAATACTCCCATTGATGTAGATCTCAAGTGACACCAGTACCCAGATACCATCTTTAAACTTTTTCTTCATTTTTTCATTCTAGAATCAATCAGAATCACTTTGACGAAAAGCGTAAGACTGCAGGGACACCGTCATCACCATCGACACCTTCGACGGCCATGAACGTCGCATTGGTTTAATTGAAACCTATTAGTTTGCTGGTTATGCGACTGTTTCTGTCATGGGTATCATTTGTCCGTTTATTCCAGAAGGATACGTTGAAGGAATATATTTATGTTCCATCGAAGGGGGCGCCTTCTTTTTACCGTTGCATCTAAAAGCGAATCGGATCCCAGCCATCAGCTCTGCACATAGTGATTTCTACAATAAAAAACAAAAAGGGAAATCAATAGGATAATATAGCTCATGGATTATCTCATAGATCATTACAATACACATAATTCATCTGAAACGATTAACTCATTTTGTGTGCAGATTATGAAATGAAGGGTAACAAATATTTCGATGATGAAGGGTTTGAAGATAAAAAATTATTGGCTTCTGATATGATCCTCATACCAACCACACACAGTGCTGAAGACCAAGATGCTACAATAATTGTCAACTAAACTATTAAACTATTAACTATCAAACTTTTAACTGTCAACTAAACTATATGATAGTTAACGTGACAAATCAAATGGTGATGTACATTATTCTTTTTGCAATAACACTATGTTAAAAAACCGAGCCTGAATTGAGTTTCTCTTTCTAGGGAAATATCTTTCTAGTTGACGTGCTTCTCATGACCATGATGAAGCCATGTGAAAGTTGTTTATGAATTTCATCCAAGTAACATGATCGTAAATGCATTACAAAATCATCTCAAGGGCAATCGCCTATCCTATGTAAATCATGTTCAGAATACGTAATGAAAAATATGTTCGCATATTTTAAAAGGGGATGCACAAGTCTATTGAAATCGCCTTAAGTTGATTTTTCGACAGCAGTTGCGATCGTGTAAGTTGTACAGTGTGGTAAAATAGATTACCTTATCAATTTCTGCGTTTTGCTTTGATTTCCAGATGAACTCTGCGATCACGGTGATGACTCCGAGAATGAGTCCGGCGACGAGCACGAGGAATATACCCCCTATGTTCTTCAGACCTAACTCGCTTGCATCATCTTTGCTGTTATCGTCTCTCACACACTGGCCAGATTTCCACCACTTATTCTTGAGTTCTAGGAGGACGTCATCTTCCTGGAGTTTCAGGATGGCTTTGGTGATAAGGTCTCGGTATCTCGAGCCTTTAGGGATATCAAAGGAATAGGTAACGTGATATAGTTACCTCAAAAAGTACTGGTCAAGTTAGGAGGAATAAATTCTTAGATTAAGAAAAAATGAATGTTTGTTGGGAATTTATTTTGTATGTTTGAGCTTGTTTTTTGTTTTACAACATCTGGCTATATGGCAGGAGGAGTCTAACATACTTTTTGAAAGCCCAGGGCAGACTGTGATTCCCATGTTATCACAATCTAGTTAGCCAATACTCTGTATGCCCCCATCTTTTACAGCATCGTGCCAATCGAGAAGTACTTTTGAACGCCATCTTAAATTCGTAACAAACTGATCCTCTGCATTTCAGGGTATGTCTTTCGAGCTTTCGTCCCATATACTTTATTCTATTGGGTATCAACATCATGACAGTCATGATTATGTTGAGTACATAGGGCAAATGCCAGTTCGGTTTAAACATAGATCCTACTGCAGGGTCCATGGTTTAAAGGGGTGCATTTGGGCAGGTTGTACCCCCTCCCTCCTAAAATCCGCAACCTTAGTCCTTTACCATTGACATTATTCCGCACGTCCATCCCAGGGGATATTCGAGGCGCATACAAGTTACAAAGTACTACTACCCTAACATTATTATCAGTCATTAGAAAGCTTAAAAATAAGGACTTTATTTTCATCAAGATATTATTTTAAAAAAATCACAATCAAAATGGACTTCAAATAATTTGATCAGAAATTAAATTATGAATCCCTTTTCTACCGATGCACTTGCCGTTGTCGACATTACCTGACATTTACAGCAAGGTTGATATGAGTTTTAGGTAAGAGTGGGCTGACAAACTCATTATTATTGTCGGTCAATGTTTGAATGAAAGGACAACCCTACGGAGCTTTACGATGTCACCTACCTAATGGAGTGCCTACACCATATCCCCTTGAGTTCATGAGTCCACCGATGATGGTAAGGTTTTTACAGTGTTGCGACACCTCGTATTCAGCCATGGTTGACTCCATAAGGAATGCATAGTTCTTGTTATTGAGAACCCTATCGATGCCTTCCCTGTATGTCTGTACGAAGACGTGTGGCTTTGAACTCATAAACTCCCACATGGTCTTGTACGTGTGTATTGTAGACCGCTGCAAAAACAAAAATATAAAATCATCCAGTTACGATGAAGATAATATATAAGTATCGGGTTCCCGAAAGAAGGGCCATAACGAGCTATTTTTCAATTCGATCTAATGACCTTTTTTTGCAGGAAGGCGATGAAATATACTAGGATCGTTGTTGCTATGAAGCAGCATGTTTACCAAACAAATAAGTAGGGATATTAAAGGAAATTAGTTAATCTTTCTTGTAATTAAAGTCATATAAATGTGCCCTCTAATGGTAAGCTATCAAATTAGTATTGTGATAGTACTTTTTGTGGGGGGGGGGGGGACAGGTTTGCTGGAGTTCACGAGACGGGAAAATCATTTGGAAGCGTTGACTACTCTCACTATTGGTCTCCTACATATCACTTTGTTCTTCATTATGTTTGACTATAATACATAAGATACCTCATGCTGTCAAGGAGATAACATTCATGCTGGTAAAACAAACAGCACCATGATGAGAGAATGATGTTAACATTTTAAAACACCTAACCCAATGTGATCCTCTTTAACACATCTTTATCGTTCGTATTGTCAGTGCGGGTGTTCCCCATTAGCAGCATAACATAATCAGGGAATGTACGATGGCAGAGAGAAGGACTCAGCATGATAGCGACGGAAGCTGACACCTAGAGTATGTAGAACAATGCTGGGTTTAGAAGCAGCAACTGTTTCGACCTAGAGGGGTGTCAATTACAGTGATGCCTTTCACGCTATGGGTCGGCTTTTGTCGGAATGACATAACTGCTGGACTTCTTTGAGTCTCACTTACACCATCGAGATGCAAGCGTTTATATTGAAGGTAGATGTAATCAACGTCACAGAGAATTACCTTAGTTTGTCGTGACCTAGATTATCGAAGTCCTATGTGATAGCATATCTATTAAATACATTCCGGAAATGGGTTCGGAAAGACGGAAATCGTTATTTGAAGCAATATATATACTCCTATCTAAACTACTAGATTTTCCTCACAAACTATTACACACTAGAAATGCACACGGGGGCGGTGGCACCCCATCCCCAAGAAAAAGGGATATAGTATGACTCAACGCTACCTAACCCTATTAACATTATTAAGGTAAAGGAGAAAAAAGTATGAATATTAAAGTCAGACTTTAATATTTATAATGCAAAGTTCCAGTCTACAAAATATCAAGATTGTCTCCATAAAAGACGCCATTGTGTTTTCTTCGTGACTGAAGCATTAGAATCATGATAAGGAATTACTTTGAAAAATGTGTTGGTGGCCCCACTCGTTCTTGTGCCATACTCTATCGTTGTCTGCTTGGCTAGGTCATCCGCGTTGGTGATAGGTGAGACCATCCTCTCGACTGTGAGGAAAGCAGCCAGGTTAGCGGTGTAGGAGGATACCAGTATAAGAGAGAAGAACCACCAGAAACCACTGAGGACCCTGGTGGAGAACGCTTTCGGGTTCAGCTCCGATCCTTGTTGCATAAGACCACCAAACGAGAACCAGAGACAACTGAGCAAGGTGAACTGGTTCTCGACTGCATCGTATTCGGGGTTGATGGGGTGAGAGTTGTACCATTCGTACGGGCTGAACCGGGCTAGCATGAAGAAGGAGAGACTCACGGTCAGGTAAGCCATGATGATGTACATCCAGATATCGAAGGAGAGCGGGTTCAAGAACGAGAAGACGCCGGGGTTTTGAGGTTCAGAGACACGGTATAGGATGCAGACTCCTAGGTACATGAAGGGCTTCGAGAAATCAATCACTTGCTCTCGGACGTAGGAGATGGTCAGAGGTGCCACGGCCAGATCAGCTTTCTAAGGAAGACAGTAAAAATCAATCGCTAATTATTTAGTATGTGCCATTTGTTGACATTGTGAATAAAATCAATTATATAGATTTACATGATAGTAAATAAATCATTGGGATTATCTTAATGGAGCTTTAATTTTACACGCTTGCCTTTCTGTTTTTTCTTAAAACTCAAATTTTCTCAACATTTGTGTTCATAGAATGCCGTACGAGAAAGGTACTAAGGAAGTATAATATTTCACCTTAATTTTCTAAACTAATAAGAAATTCGACTTTAGATCATTGTAGATTAGGCAGTTAGGCTGCCGACGATTCACGTCATTGTCTTCTGTTTCACAATGACCTTGTTAACATGTCTGAAGGTTGTTTTTCCGAGACTGGATCTCATTAAGCATTCCAAATCATTGTCATGTATTTAAATTCGAATATATCTTTTTAGAAGTAATATTTAGAGTTCATAGGTGGAATACATTATAGCCAGATGGAACCCCTTACATCATGTATTGTGGTATGGTGGATAAGTCACCGGCTGTATATATCAAGGTACTGGGCTCAGATCCCAGCTCGGCACTTATGTCCTTTGGAAAGACCTTAATCTACATTTGCCACTCTCCACCCAGGTTTAAATGGGTACAAAATGTAACTTTTCTGCGTACAGCAGAAAACCCAAATGTTGCATTCTTTATCAATATTTGACTTCAACCAAATTTGTTTTAAAAATTCTTGCAGAAATGTGTCATAAATGACATCCTATTTCACATTATACAAGTTATTGCACAAAATTTTGTCAAAAAACGTTTTGGCGAATTTGGGACTCCTAACACTTGAGAGGGGCTCTAAGCTTTCGTACACGTTGTAACTGTGCATTTTACATATTTTTCAACGCAACTAACAGACAGCGATTAAAAACAACTGTTTTTAAACATGTTGTCATTTTGCTATGCAAGGTTTGAAGGAACCCATTTCATGCATCTTACAAATCGTACGATATCAGAAATGAGTTCACCCATTTCTTAATCATTATGAATTTATGAATTTCATTCACTAATGAATAGATGGAACGTACGTACCCTTTCCATAAGCTCGGCCACCATCCCATCGAACGAACCATCTTCCTTCTGCCCACCGTAGTTACCATCTTCAACCAGCTTGATCCGGTAATCGAAACCGAGTTTGAGTGAAAGTTGATGAAGGAGGTCGATACAGAAACCTTCAAACTTATCATTGCCTTCCAGTGTACGACCATCCTCGGTGGTCTTGAACATCACAAACGGCTTCTCCTGCGTGGGACAAGAAGGCGATTCTGGTTATAATGGAACCTAAGGCAATTTTAATAGCATTGTGCGTCACCTATTGAAAAATTGTACGAACATGACAATGACGTATTAAACGTAATCTGAACATGATGTCTATATATAGGAGGTTTTTATTACAAAAATTCTATCGTCGCAGTCTTACAACTGGATTGCCATTGGAATGCAATTAAAAAGTACATGTATTTACAAGTTAAAAGTACAATAGTCTTAGAACTATGACATAATGTATGGAACAAACAAGTACATTTTGCGAAAATAGTTGCTTTTTAGTTCCAAAAAGAAGCTTAATAAAAAATCAACGACTTGAACTTGGTACCCATCACATTTCTCATCTCATGAGACAAAAGCAAGGCTAATTAGGGAATCAACCGAGTTGTTGTGAACTAGGCATAAAGTGTTAGCAACTTGTAAGCAGACTACTTGGCGCATCCGTACGTCCTCAAAGCCCGCTTGGAATATGAGTCCCATTTGAGTTCCTTGCGCAAGGTTTTAAGTTATTCTTTATTTTCGTTACGCTCATTATCCGTTAGCTCACACGATGCCAGATAACGAATTAAGAGTTTACATTCATTAATTCTTGCTATGCAAATTAATCTTGAACATTTGGTTTGATTTCTCAACACCATGCATAGAAATGCGATGTCCTACCAGTACAGTTGTAACGACAAGTGTTCTGTTAATTCCTGCTCTGGAAGCTGCAGAAGATTTATACAGAACTGGGTACATGTCGATGCCGTGTTCTCTTGTCCAGTTACCGACCTAGAACACATAGAAAAGAAATCACTTGGTTTATAATGACGTTTCAGTCATGCATTTATACCTTACAAAGTAATTGATGAAAAGATAATAATAATATTTTAACCTTGATTAAGCTTTAAACTGTGAACACTCTGTCATATCTGTAGGCACCCCCATCCCCTCACAATATTTCGCAATAATAAGTGATCATGGACAATTTTCTATAAATAATTATTTTAAGAGAGAAATTTGAAATGTTTAGGAATAATACACGATACACGAATTGTGACTGATGATAATTATATCTATCTATGTTCCATAGCTTGAAGGCTGTTGGGGGTGAAAATGAAATGGACCTTGAGACACATGTTCTCCATAACTTCCTGTCTCCAGCTGTTCTAGTTAGCCGCTCAAATTATATTGCTTTTCATTGCTTGATATTATCAGTCCATTCCTATAGTTGGTCTGCCCCTCTTTCTTCTTCCATCATACAGATATACAACGGTAATTGCATCTGTTTCCCTGGGGGAACCGGTATTCTCTGAGGGGGGGGGGGGGGACTAGTCCGAATAATCTTTCGCAAGAATGCAAAATAACGAGGAGTAATTATGCGATGCATTTCTTCTTCTTCATCACCTTCTTCTCCTCCTTCTTCTTCTTCTTCTTCTTCTTCTTTTTCTTCTCACTTTAAACAAAATCTTATCTTGATATGTTCTTAATGTATGCCAGATTGGGTTTTGCCCCCATTGTTCCCCTTTTGGATCTGCCTGATTTATCACAATAATTTCTTGATATTTCAAAACCCTTTCGGGTTACTTGTTTTCTTACTTGAAGCATCCCTTCTTCATGTAAAGATGTTACGTGTAAGACGACATTGGATCTCTCTCCATCCTCAAATTCAACATCTCCTGTTAATCCTTTCATCACCGTCTAGAGAAAGATTGAAACAAAAATCAAAATTAAAAAATAATCAAGCTTTAGGGTTCAAGTTTCGTTTATTTGTACAACAAAATGTCTTCTTTTGCAGACCATTAATATATACACAAATTGACATTACAAATAACAAACACAATATAGAATTGATTGGTGAATTAGACAGAGATAGAGGTACATGTATGAACACAAAATGGTCCTTTACAAAGTGTAAGACTGTCCAAGAGAAGAGAAAAGGGAAAAGTTGTTAAGAAACAAACGTCTGCATTTCCGATTACGCGGCTAAAAAGAAACAAAAAAGCTGATAAATAATGTCGGTTTGTGCATATTTTGCCAGTATCTCATTCTGAGGAACCTCATCGATCAGTCCAGGACCGAATAACCAATTCTGAAAGCTTGAAGGCCTGTTAAATATGATTAAATACAGTAAGCTGTGTTATATTTCTTTCTGAGGGACATCGCTGAAGGTTGTGAAAGGTGGAATGGTTGCCCAGCTCTTCTAAAATTATAACCCATGAAATATTTGTTATGTGACGAACAGACGGTATTTAACCGATCATGCTCTTGTGCAAGCAGGACAATCAGCATGTAGGCATATTGATGATATCTTCCATTCCATCTCTGTTACTCTGCACTCCAAGACGCCCTTGACTAGCTAAACGAGGACATAGGATTGCCTGGAATATTCTCATATTCTCATATTCTCATCAGTGCTATGGTGGCCGCGAAGGGTCAATTTCAAAAGCTGTCAAGGTCGACACCTTAAAGCTACCATAGCAGTGTCCGCATTTTTCATTCGATCAGCGTCGCATCCCGCATTGCACGGTCAGCTGCCGGGCTGCTGTCCAAGGTGAGAGACACTTCAGTGATGTTAGCACAGTAGGGGTATGGTTTTTTGCAATGGTCGGTGGCGAGTCCACTGTCGTTGTGAATAGCAATGGCTAGAGTTATCTCGTTATGGTCATAATTCAGTATGTAGCCGTCATGGGGATAATATGGGTTTCTTGTTCATGCTTCAGTTGGCTGCCAAAATATTACTTTATTTTTATGAGCAATTCCTGCCATTCGTGGTGCCACATTACATTGCGGGATGCAAGCAATTGATCTACATTTACCACACTCCACCCAGGTGAAGTAATTGGGTACCTGGTAAGAATTTATTCCTTGAATTGCTAGAGCGCCGTATGGCAGCCGTGCTAAAGCCAGGGTAATAATCGGGAGCGCCAGGAGGGTCAAATCTGACAGACATGAGCGCTATACAAGAACCCATTATTATTATTATTTATTATCAAAAACCTTTCATATCTGTAAATAATTGCTCTTTTTTTTGTATGCATACGAGAGCAATAGAAACAAAGAGAGAGAGAGAGAGAGAGAGAGAGAGAATCAGTGAAGCTACCGGTGAGAGACGGTCGGAGAAGGAGAAAGGGAGGATGATAAAGTTGAGAAAAGTACGCTAATCATTCAAAGAGGGGGCGGTACAGAAAACAGGAGACAGGTTTGGGCGAGTTCTAACTACGCAATCTTTCTTACCGATTCGATATCATTGTGAAGTGTAAGTCCTGTTTCCCATGGCTGGTTGCGTTCACATGAGAGTGCCTTGACCGCCAAGTTACTGGTCTGACGGTTAGCATGGTGTAAAGCCTTGGATATGAGATTGACTCCATCGAATGTGATCACGCCCTCTGTCTGTTCGTTAAAGTCAAGGAATTGGAATTGAAGAAAAGGTTAACATTTAAAAACATGTTCACATCTACAGTAGATGTTCTTCTATTCTCATATTGTATTGCCTTGTAAAGGACTGTGATCTTGAGCAACGAATAAGTAGGAAATAAATATGATTTCCTAAATCAGATGTTACTTGCCCATGTGTCACTTCGAATGGTTTCATACAGAGAGGTGCCGTTCGTTACTACAATGACGCTTTTCGAATCAAATACATCACATTAAGAGTGTTAAAAGCTTCTAACGATTTTTTTGTCTGTAATAAGCGGAACTGCACTACGTGTAGCTACTTGCGCCCTCTATATAGCAAACAATGCCTACGCGGTACCCGTTGATCCCCCAAGATCTCCTTTGTTATGTTAAATGAGAACTTATTTGATGAGATAACCACCTGTCAGTGACCACGCAGGGAGTTCTTATCCCTCCTGGCCAAACTAGTGCAGACAGGCTTTAAACCTTAGTTCGATTGCTTGTTGGATGGGTTGTCTTACCGTCATGCCTGCATCTTCTGGTCCGACTCCGTTCCTGAGTGCATACTCCTTATACTCCCTTAAGAGTTCCATATTCTCAGGGACCTGCATGTCAACCAACTGTAGAGCAGTCATGTTCACCATGTCACCACTGTACCGGGTTAGATCCAGGGAAAACGTGTCCTAAAAAAGAGATTATTACAACCAGTCAAGTAAAGAACTGTAACTTCTTGAAACAATGTCACTAATGTACCGGGTTAGATCCAGGGAAAACGTGTCCTAAAAAAGAGATTATTACAACCAGTCAAGTAAAGAACTGTAACTTCTTGAAACAATGTCACTAATGTACCGGGTCAGATCCAGGGAAAACGTGTCCTAAAAAACAGAATATTACAACCAGTCAAGTAAAGAACTGTAATTTCTTGAAACAATGTCACTAATGTACCGGGTTAGATCCAGGGAAAACGTGTCCTAAGAGAACAGAATATTACAACCAGTCAAGTAAAGAACTGTAATTTCTTGAAACAATGTCACTAATGTACCGGGTTAGATCCAGGGAAAACGTGTCCTAAGAGAACAGAATATTACAACCAGTCACGTAAAGAACTGTAATTTCTTGAAACAATGTCACTAATGTACCGGGTTAGATCCAGGGAAAACGTGTCCTAAAAGAACAGAATATTACAACCAGTCACGTAAAGAACTGTAATTTCTTGAAACAATGTCACTAATGTACCGGGTTAGATCCAGGGAAAACGTGTCCTAAAAGAACAGAATATTACAACCAGTCAAGCAAAGAACTGTAATTTCTTGAAACGATGTCACTAATGTACCGGGTTAGATTCATAAAACCAGTCAAGTCAAGAACCGCAATTTCGTAAAACAATGTAAGCATTATCATATTATGTAACCAACCAAAAATAGTATAAAAAGATCATGAAAAAAAATCGCAGAAACTTATGAATTAGAGGTACTTTGTAAGGAAACGACATAATTTTACATTTTTCTACATTTTTTCACATTTTTTACCATATGATTTTAAAACACATTCAATGGAATACAGAGCAGATATTTTAAAGGCCTATCGAAGTTTCGATGAACGTGAACCATGGTCTTGTTATAATAGGCATACATGCAAATGACAATGCTGATCGTGAAGAGAGAAACGGGTAGGGCACGATGCTTCAATTCGTGCAGCAAGCTATGATATGCATGACAATAGCAGGAGTGCTGATGATTATAACGAGGAGAAGGAGGAAGAATATGAGAAGGAAGGTGATGAGGGCGATGAGGATGATGACAATGTGTGCGCTCATAATGATAAATGTTACAACGACGATGGTTTGGGCGATAATGATAATGAAAATGATTGGATATAAAGATTATGATGGAATACTAATAGTCACAATTCAAATCGGAAATTAATGTATCGTAATGGTGGGTGAAGAGTTTACACATTATATTCTGCAATAGAATAATGGAATCAAATTAATAAAGAATTAGCTCATTAAAAAGTTAATGTAATTGAAAATTACTCTCTTAGACTGTGTGAAAATGTGGCTGAGCTTATACAAGAAGTGCGCTTTTTGCATCATTTTGAGGACCGTTTTCATAATTCTGAATATATTGTCAATAGATAATGGAAAAGTAGTCTCTGGTTAGTAGTCAGGGACGTATACTTATCGAATTTAATGACCAATTGCGATCGTGCCATTGACAGAACTCGAGCACAAGACAGGATAATTAAATATATCTACGGTGCTCTTCGTGCTTCAGAACCCTTTGATTGCTGTTCAATTTTGCGCCCCGGTATAAAAGGGGCATACACCAGCGACATCATGTGTCGGATACGCCACCCGGGGTGGGGTGGGGTGGGGACTCTCAGGCAAGGTAATAGTCAAGTAAGGCATACGAGAGGCTAGCTGTCGAAAGCGTGAGAAGTGAATTAGCGTAGACATCGTTATCATAATACTAACCAATGACGTCATGATGTAGCTATAGCCACGCAATAGCATCTGAGCTTCCAGGATCTATTTATGACAAATGATACAGGAATCATGAAAGACATTGTTGGTGGGGTGGAAACGAATACTCACCAGTGGTGTAATAATGTAGTGGTAATAATCCATCATCATTTGAAGCTGCATCATCTGCTCCCGGGAAGAAGATGAGCGAAGAATAGAAACATGACAAGAAAATAGAGATCGTTATTAAATCACAAGCTTTTGTGTCTAGTACTAGCAGCTTTTTCGGAAGCCCCAAATCGTTAGAGTAGAAAATACTGGACGTGATCTATCCGAACCCCGAATTCTCTTCATACATATGCAATTGGTACAATGATTTGCAAGTATGAAGATTCGTTTCAATGTTACTATTTCTTCTAGTCAGTGCCTGTCGGTTGAAAAACTCAAAATTATGAAGAGAAATAGGAAAATATCGTGGACAAAGCCTTATTCATAAGTTAAATCATTACGCAAACCCTTTATAAACGTTCTTATGTTAATACATGGGATACAAATCATCAGTTGATTATAAATAATAATACACTGAACTAACCATAAAAGTCTAATCAAACTGCAGTGGAAATGAATATGTTGTTCAGGTTAGTTTGTATTCTGTGGTGGATTCGCTGTCTACTATAAAAACAGGTTGATGAAAGTTTGCTTACGATATTCCTCTCATGGGACTACCGCAGATGAATATACTAAGGAATATATCGCAACGCTATACTAGCAAACCTAGTCTCATTGACAGTGATTAAGCTACAGAGAACATTTTTCCTCGCCCCCACCCCCCCCCCCCCCATCTCGATAGAGTGAGAGAGAGGAGCAGATAGAGAGAGAGAGAGAGAGAGAGAGAGAGATAGAGAGAGAGAGAGAGAGAGAGAGCGCGTGAAAAGAGAGGGTATCAGGACCGCCCTCATGCAGAGTCAGCCTGGTTTATTTACATTAACCGCCCTTTAAGACCAGTGCCCCCCCCCTAATGATGCCGTTCCTCTTTCGATTTCAGTCAGTTTGCCTTACGACTTGTCTCTTTCTTGCTTTCTCTCTTACATTTTATAGACTCTGACTCCTCTTCTTCCATCTCCATATCAATCTCTTTTTCTTCACCACTGCTTACATTTATCATATATATATATATATATATATATAAATACGCTCCTGCCTATAGGCCCCATGAGTTTACCCCTAATGGCGTTACCTTCTCACGTTTTTTTTTTTTTTTTTTTTTTTTTTTTTTTACTCCAATCCAATTTCATTTGTATTTCTTTCAATGTTCTCACAGGGATTCATATCCCCCTATTTTCTCAGTGGATATGGATTTTGGTGAAAAGCATGTAAAAAATTGGTCCTGGGTATTTTCGTCCAGATGATGCAGGGGGGGTCGACAATCTCTGTGAGTATTCCATTACTAAAATCATGGCATTTGGCACCGAGTTTGTTCCAGAACAAAGAGATGTTCTTCTAACCTTCTCCAGCAGTTGGATTAGAGACTTCCTGGAGCAGTCGATGATGATATGGTTCGCTCCAGAACTCTTGATCCTCTTCATCATGGTGCCAAACGGCATGGACTTGGTGTAGTAGATGGTCAACTCTATGTCCCTGTGCATCGATTCCATTAACACATCCTTTAACCTCGTCAGACCTAGAAAATGACCAATGGAAAAAATAAGAGTAACATAGAAGGGGAAATGAATTTGAACATTAACAAAAAGGGGGGAAATACTTGAAATAATTTAAAGAGGAATTAGACTGGGAAAAAATGAAGCTGAAGAAAACACATGGTCTTGTCCAACATGATTCAACAGTGGACCAATTAAAAAATGGGAAGGTCGTTCGTTAAGCGAGAGAATATGGATTTTTATATGGCTTTACTGTCTCTTGTTCTCTTGAAGGGGCCCTTTATCTGTTAGAGTGGACCGAATACGAACGTGGGACAATTATTGTGTAGCGCTCTATGATGGCAAGAAGCAGAGCCATCTATACACAGAGTTTGGCCAACCCGTTCGAGTTGGACACAAAACAAAAGAATATACGCCATGTTGTGATCCACTGAAACCAAGTTGGTCGAACTCTGTTTATAATGGCTCTGGCAAGAAGGAAACAAATCACTTAATCGAAACTGTGCTCTGAAAGGAAAGAAGAAGACGAATGGGGTTAAAAAGTATACATGGAATATTGCGTTCATACTACTTATAACCAGGTTTGTAAATTATTTTTTCCTGCTCAAGAACCTAACATCCAGGAATTACGAGATTATTGAAATGTATTTATGATTCAAATATATTTATTTACCGTTGTTATTGATGTATGAAACTAAATGTGAATTTACCATTGAAATCATCATAGATGATTGATATCTTCTTCCATCGAAAGGCCTTAACGAGATCCCTGATGGCTCTACTGACGATATCATTGGAGGGATGCATGTATATGGTGCTCTGACCAGGGAGGTGAGGTTTCGGCTCCCAGTGGGTCTGGATATGAGGGATATCCATGACGTCACAAACAGACTGAACTGCCAGGGAGTCCTGGAGGGAGGTGGGGCCAAACACAGCGGCCACGCCCACACCGAGCTGCTGACATACTGCAAAGAGAGTGAAGACAAATAAATCTTTATATAGAGTTAATTAAATGAGATATTAATCAGTTTAATGTGGCGTAACTTGAATCAAGGTCCCTCCTTACCGTTGTACCATATCCTTTCAACGTCTATGCACTTCAAGAAAGCTGCCACACTATCCTTATATTTGGGCAACTACTATATAAACCGTAGCCCTTCTGGACCGTCGGCATCTCTCTCGTGTGTTCACTCGTGTTTTCTCGCTCCACTTGCCCAACTCTTGATGTTGTCTAGATCCATCCTGCAGGACGTCTACCAACTCGACACTTCCCTTCACCTTCGTCTTCGATAGTTGCCAATGCAACATTTTTCTCTCTTGGTCTCCAGTGACTATATTTACCATCTTCCTTTTCTTGACTTATTCCACCATTCCTTCCTCGTCTGATACCATAAATCTGCATCCCTTCCCATCAACTGACCACCTGTTCACAAAAGACAGTGGAATGTCCTCACCCACTGAGTACCTTGTTGCATTAGCATAGTGTGTTTTCATATAGTAGCCCATTGAAACCCTTCTTTTCATGGTGTTGCTTGGGGATTCCTGACATAGCAACTGCTTACAATGGTATTGGATTTTGTGAATGGGCATTGTATAAAAACATGCAATGCTATTGCGGACCGGTGAATGTCTGTTCATCGAGCTGACTGATGAATGACTGGCATGGTGATGTCACAAAAGTCATTTGCTTTTGGAGGGTGTTTTTAGGGGTTGAGCTTAGCAGGTAGAACAAAAGTAATAGAAAAAATAATATACAGTATATATGACATAAATATACATCAAAAATTAAAAAGATTTGTGATGTATTCAGTATTGCAGATCAACAAAAGCTAAAATGATTTTTTTTAAAAATTTAGTCACCCTTTAAAGAATATAAAAGTCATCGTCATACATGATACGTTATAATTGACCATGTTGGTTATTGTGCACATTTTGATTGTGTTTAATATGCAACCGGTTAATACTTCTTTCAAGAGTGATGGAAGGGGGAGACTGATGGAGCAGAGGGTGATTGATATGAAAGAGTGGGTGGTACTTAGACTATTCTAATTACATTCAACACTCCAAGCAAGAATGACCAATCTATATAGCAACATAAAGATTGATATGGCCCAACCCATGAAATTGGCGTCGGTACTCTGAATCCATGCTAAAAAAAAAATCCACAATGTTTGTATTTGTAGGGAATGTTGCTTTGCTGCTTCTCTCTCTCTCTCTCTCTCTCTCTCTCTCTTAAATATCTCTTTCTTTTCCTCCTCTCTCTTTCACTCTCTTTCCTTGTTATAAAAAGTCATGAAATGGTGTACTTCACACCATCATCATGCTTTATTACACGATAGCAGACTTCAGTCTAAAGCCCGCTGGATCAACATCAAGTCAATACACATTGAGACGTTTGGATTAATGTCACTTAGTCACAATACTCCACATCCCATCGATTCATTTCATTGGTTTCTCATCCAGGGTGAACATCCAGAAAATGAACATTCAGGGCATCACTAAATAAACATGTAGGCGTGAGGGTGGAAGGCCCCCGTTCAGAATTTTAAAATTAATTCCTTTATTGTCTAGTATATAATAATAATTTAACCTTTTCGTTGGAAAATTCTGATGGTTTCGACTTTTTCATTTTTTTGTTTAGTTCGTTAGTCAATATTTTGCACTTTTTAATGGCATCTTGATTCAATCGTTTTCAGTTGGCAAATATAATCCTGGAACCCATCTCCGATCTAGCGAAACCAGATTCTGATTCGATTTACTACTTCAATATATGTTGGCATAAAGATAAACCAAACTAAATCCTTTAGGGGTTTATCTTGTCAATCGATATAGATTTGAACAGCTTAAATGTATGAAAAACATGACAGATTGGCGAATACTTTGATCTGGAATGAGATGATGTTACTATTACGTGGACTCGCTTTTTTGTGTTCTTTTTACAATTTACGTCTTTCTTCGATGGGAGTATGTTATAAGAAAAATATGGACTCAGATTGGACATTCTGCTATCCTGTATTAATGTGTTATTATTGACGATGACAATTGCATACCAATAAAACTTTCTGGCACAGACACAAATACTGAAAATGTGAAAGCAGGTGATGTCTCACATTTCATCGATTTGAAGAAAACACAAAACAAACATTGATATTAGAAATCAGCATACGTAAAGTGATTGATAGAGGACCTCTCTAGTACGGAATGGTTTGATGAAGCAGACGAAAAGAGGGGAAAATACCGATGAAACGATATATTTAACAAATGCGTAATTAGCTCTCCCGGAAACCGCTCATCAATTAAGATTAAAGATACGCGAAAGTCGGCGCGAATCACCGCTTCTGGAACAAGTTAAACCAGTTTGAATTATTCAAAACCGTTCTGAACAAGCGCGACGGAAGTCCTCATCCATTCTTGTGATAGAGTTCGCTTCGTTTTAAATGTTTTAAGTGTTGAACAAAATGCAAAATTCGTCCCACAATCAAACAAATATCAATCTCAATTAGGAAAGGCATCTTGTATTGAGGAATGGTAATTTGATACTAGACAGAACGAGTTGAAAGATGAAGAGGAATTGACACAGGGAGACTGAAATTAAGCAAACTGGAGGAAAGAGATTGGAGCAGGGTCAAGGAAATCTATTAGAACAAGCCTCTTCACTTAGGCCAACAAACTTGGTTTCCTGCACCTTCGGTTTCGTGGACATTATGGGGCTTCATTCAGAATTAAAAATATAATTTAGCAAGAGACCGAAACAGGAAACCGAAAGACGCTGGGGGGGGGCAGGAGTTAATCGCTTGGCGAGGGATTGAAGGCTCAATGTGGGCCGAAAACTCAGTCTTGAGAACATTCCTTTTCTGCTTAGTAAACCTCGAGGCTAATGGATCAATTGTGATGTCCCCAAGAGGGATTCTCACTGATACACAAGACAAAGACAGGTAGAGAAATACTTTGAAACCAAACGGTGAAAGGATTCCATCGTCTCTTTGGCACACCTTGCTTCAGGCTGTTTGTATCGTTAACCCTACACCCATAACTAGAAACAGTGATCTTCCATGGCGGAAGTGAGCCATCCATCTAGTCAATCGGAAGGTGAGCAGAGTTCTTCCAATGGCTCCCTGTGACAATGCACTCTGATCAGGAGGTCACGTGATCCAAGAATGCTACTACTTTAACTTTAATCCCCTTCAAACGTCCGTCCCTCATCGTAAAGCTGTCATATAAATCCGTTCATGTTTTCGTACTCATACATTAACATTTAACTAACAGGGAGCCTGTAACAATTTAATATGCGCTTTGATTTGGATATACATGCATCTTTAGTCGAGCCAAGCTCAAACTATCTTGTAATTTATATTCAAGGGTTTCATGATATTAGTGAAATATTCGAGAAAGTAAATAATGCTTTCATTACATAACTCCTTATCCCTGAATAGTGTACTATAACATCAGTACGCATGGGGATACTCTAATCAAAGGTTAAAGCCGTTGGAATGACCCCATAGTCTCACGTATCCAAATTGTATTAAGTGAATTGAACATAACTCGTACATCTGGCCAAGCAAAGCAACCAAGACTGCTTTTAACCTGTCTGACAACATCAGAGAAAATGTTTACAATTGTTAGTTAGGTTTATCAGTATTTGTATGTTTATAGATAAGCAGTGATCTCATTCAGTAATGTAAGTAGTGTTCTTATTCAGTCCC
The DNA here is from genome assembly GCF_000002235.5 of Strongylocentrotus purpuratus. NCBI lineage: Eukaryota > Metazoa > Echinodermata > Echinoidea > Camarodonta > Strongylocentrotidae > Strongylocentrotus > Strongylocentrotus purpuratus. Next base: position 3,890,281 of record NW_022145607.1, on the reverse strand, counting down.
TGAAATTTGCATTGCACTATGAAAGAGAATAAACTGAAAAGAAATTTCACAAAACGAAGTTTGTAAGATTTTCCTTTCAAGATTTATGAGAACGACAGGCAGGGATGGCTTATGTTGTAACATAATGACAGCCCAATGGATGAAACAAAATGAATAACCTACTAGACCTAAATATAGACGAAATATTAAATTCGCCTTGTCTATTTGAATTTAGTTATTTTTTTAAGTTTTCCTTTAAATAAAACATAACTTCTTCAAAGGGTTGGACCAGTTATTCATGTCAAATTGTACTTCAAAAGGCACTCACGACTTTAAAGAAATAGACATGAGCGGAAAACGGTAAACAAGTTAGACATGAGGATTATCACAACAAATACTCTAAAGAAAAACCCGGTCTTAGTGTACCTTAAAAATGGAATGTGGCTTACTAGTTATGCCAAACATTATGAATTCCGACAGCTGTAATCGAATAATGGGAAGCTACTGCTATATCCGCCTCGATCAGATAACATACACACACACACGCACACAAGAGCACACGCACACGCATTAAAGTCTTGTTTTAGATATGGCGAGGTAAACCGCAATTTCAAAAGTCGCCGCGATTTTCTTACGTGTAACTGAATGGCAACTGCGCGCAACATCGGACTTGCGCGTTTTCGCTGAGCTCTGTCTTAGAACATTAACGCCGCGAATTCGCCACCTCCTATCTGAACGAGGCGTTACTTTCTAAATACAGAAGGAAAACAAAAAACGATTTCCCACTTTATTTCAGTCTCCAGCGGAGTCACGTCAGTGATCACTTATTCTTTAAATTTTTGTTTTAAATAGTACCATATCTGGGCAAAAGTCGTTAAATTCTTTGGTTGATACCCTTTTATAAATATTACAAAACCCTTTTATAAATATTACAAAATCTTTGCATTTTATACAATTCTATTTTCACTCGAGGATGACCTAGTAAAAGGCTTTGACCTAAGCCGCTTTATTGATCTGTTGGTTTATTTGGATTTTAGTGTAGATGGTCCTGAAGAAGGGTCAGACCAATTGAGAAAATAAAAGAGATAACACCGGTGATTTTAATCCATTTTCCTTGTTTTGCACTTATGAGACGCCAACTGCACTTTGCACTTGATATATATTTCTATATTTCTTTATCTGTTTTCCAAGCAGGTGCCTGGAGAAGCCTCCCAAAATACACGAATCAATACTCTAACATGTCACGTGGGCCATGATAAATCTCCTTCCCTCGTCCTCATCTAATATTTATGAGTGCACAGGTTGATGATGTATAAACGGCAAAATCCTTCAAGATCCTTCCACTGCATATCTAACGGACGTTCTTTTATTATGTTCATGTTCAGAAGAAACCGAGCAAAAAAGCACTTCTAACGTCAACATGATATTAAAGACAAGAGGATAGTTGTATTAAATTTTCAATAACGTCGTTAGGGTTTGCGTTATTCTCGTTAGTTTAAGAAAATGCTTCATTTATATGAGGATTTGGAAATATTATTGAATACCCTCCCCATGACTTTCACTTTTCCTGGAGCTCCTTTTATAAAACTGCTCACAGTCAAAACATAGTCTTCCAAAATCAAAACATCAAGACCAGACAGCAACCGAAATGTCTACTGGTCGCATGATCTTTGATGTGACCAGGGAGAACGCCATAGTTTACATGAAACAACTCATGACATTTTAAGTTACAGATGTCAGATGTACATGCATAATGAAAAAGAATTGTGGTCTTTTCCTGATTTAGTCAATTTATGACAATTTTATTTATACTCTACCCTTTCATGTCTTTCAAATGTTGATGCAACCGGGGCTTCGTGGTTGGATTTATATGTGTTTTATAAGTATTCCCGACTGCATCGAACTATTCAAAAACTCTCGTTCTGTATTGTCAATAACCAGATGCTATTTCGTCAAAATGTAAAGTGGGGAATCAATGGTATAATAAAATTGACTTTTTTTTTAAAATTGTACATACATGTATGAGCAATATTAAATCAGCGGCAGCCAACACTCCCTGCGAAAAATGATAAGTTTATGTTTAAAAAATGTTTATTATTTCTTCGTTAAATCTTGGTAATAATAATAATAATAATATTCGGTTCTTGTATAGCTTTGGAAATTACTACCCTAGCTTTAGCTCCGGCAGCCGTAATCAGCGCACAGTGCATTTCAACGAATAAACTACCGGGTGCCCATTTACCTCACCTGGGTCGAGTATGGCAAATGTAGATTAATATCTTGCAAAGGACAATAGTGCCGCGGCGAGACTCGAACCGCGGACCTTGTGATCCACAGTCCGGTGACATATCAAATCGACCACGACACCTCTATACATGTTGTTAGGAAAGCGTACGTGAGTATACTTTGCTCTTTTTTTTGCAATTCATGCGTACTGATGTCCGACTCAGAAAAATCATTTATTGATAGACCACAATACCATGATAAAAATGAAATGAATAATATATATATATACTTTAGCACCTTCCCTCCTGATTGACCCACATGTCCACTATGGATGTCCGCCTTCACCGTTTCGTTTTATGGACAGCCCTAGCAAAACGTCTCTCAAAGTGGAACAATTTGTAAATGATACCAAAAGAAAGATTTGAAATATACATATGTATATATACATATTATAATAAATCGGGTCTCTACAACTATATGTTCAGCCAACTGTAAATGTAATGCGATGTTATTGAGTAGCCTAAAATATGATGATTTGTGAGGATCCCACGAAAACATCAGTTGACATTAGAGTTTTTGGTGCCTGGATATGGACAATCAATAAATACAATGGATATGAAGTGGAATTGACGGCTTCTTATTTTTGCAGCAGAACGAAAAATGGTATTTTGGTATCGTTCATAATGTTCTGCTATTAAGTGTTCACAACCCCTGCAACCATGCACCCCTGATCGACTCTTTTTAACCACCAATATCATAAGCATGCGATAGATGATCAAAGACGCAATCACACGAGGGCTAGGAACATGCTTATTGATGTTAACCCGAGACTATTTGGCAGTCATAACATGACATTTTAATGATCGTCCTGTATGGCTTATTCTCCAGCACGTCTTAAGATAACCAATGAATTCACTGTCATGCCTACGTATCGGAAGCGTTTTCTAGATAATCGATAGCAAGAGAGGGTTTGTACTGCAGCTATTTGAATTGGTAGAAGGTGCAAATGACCTTTACAGAATCAGGTGAAGTTAAGGTCCCTAGAAACATATCAATCTAGATCATCTGTATCACAGGGAGGTGATCTGTGGAGCATCATTAGTCATAATCTCAGTTTCACGACTAAAATGCCAATACTATACAGTACACGCCGAAAATCTCCGCAACACGATTTACACGATTCAAAATTTACACGATTCGACTGCTCGCGGGAATCGTGTAACCATTTATTTTTACACGATTCGTTTTTTGCCAATGAAGCAAAATTTGAATCGTGTAAACGTGTAATCGTGTAAAATTACACGATTCCTCAATTCAGGTCGAATCGTGTAATCGTGTAATCTGCCCGCCGAAAATCTCCGCAACACGATTACACGATTCAAAATTTACACGATTCGATTGCTCGCTGGAATTGTGTTACAATTTATTTTCAGTGGTGATGGTGAGCAGGTTAAGGACGTCTAGTTCAGTAAAAGCAAGAAGTTACTTCTTGGTTGAACGAGGACAACGTGGACGATACGAGGGGATAGCGAAGATTACGCTTTCTTTCTCTTGTATATATTTTTAATTGCAGTGTCTTGTCTCTAGTTTTATTATAGAATGTTTGAAAGTTAAAAAAATCAGTCCACTTCCCGAAAAGCACTCTCGGATTTAATCCTCGGTGAGAAAAAAGAAAAAAGCGATGAACGACGAAGGAAGGGGGGAATTTTGTTATTCCTAAGTTGTAAATAAGTAAAAATGATTACAAAATGTAAAGGAGGGCTAACATAATTAAGTATGTTGTGATACTCTTACATTACAAGGCTGTACCAATTAGAATTACGGTTCACCAGCTCATTCGTTACTATGAATATTATGGTGGCCCTGAAGGGACATCGCGAATAGACTAAATCGTGTAAAATATGCGATAAAATTCACGATATCGTCAATTTTATCGCATATTTTTCACGAAGAAATTCACGAAATTGACGATATCGTGAACTTTATCGTGAACTTTTCACGATGAAATTGACGATATCGTGAATTTTATCGTGAAAAGTTCACGATATAAAGTTCACGATATCGCCAATTTTATCGTGTACTCTATCGTGTACTCTATCGTGTACTCTCCTGACGGGCGCTTCGTAAACAAAACCAGCCCTAGCTGGGGGAGACAGAGAGAAGGAAAAAAGGGAAAGGGAAAGAGAAGATAAAAGGAAAGAAAGAATAAGAAGAAGAAAAGAGGGAAACGGGGGGGGGGGGGGGGCGAAGGGCTCTTGCCTCCTCCTCACTCCCCCCCCCCCCCCGCCAAAAATAAATAAGGAGAGAGAGAAGGGAAAGGGAAAGGGAAAGAAAATATAAAAGGAAAGAAAGAAGAGGAAGAAGGAAAGAGGGAAACGGGGGAAGGGCGAAAGGCTCTTACCTCCCCCCCCCCCGCCAAAAAAATAAATAAGAGAGAGAGAGAGAGAGAGAAGGGAAAGGGAAAGAAAGAAGATGAATAAGAGGGAAACAGGGGAAGGGCGAAGGGCTCTTGCCTCCTCCCCCCCCCGCCAAAAATAAATAAGAGAGAGAAGGGAAAGGGAAAGAAAATATAAAAGGAAAGAAAGAAGAGGAATAAGAAGGAAAGAGGGAAACTAAGGAAGGGCGGAGGGCTCTTGCCTCCTCCCTCCCCACCCCCCGCCAAAAAATAAATAAGAGATAGAGAGAGAAGGGAAAGGGAAAGGGAAAGAGAAGATAAAAGGAAAGAAAGAAGAGGAAGAAGAAGAAGAAAAGAGGGAAACAGGGGCGAAGGGCTCTTGCCTCCTTTCTTTTCTTTCTTTTCCTTTCTTTCCTATTCTCCCTCTTTTTCGTTTTTCTCTTTCTTTCTTCTCTTTCCCTTTCCTTCTCTCTCTCTCTCTCTCTCTCTTATTTATTTTTTGGCGGGGGGCGGGGGGACGAGGCAAAAGCCCTTTGCCCCCGTTTCCCTCTTTTATTCTTCTTCCTCTTCTTTCTTTCCTTTTATCTTCTCTTTCCCTTTCCCTTTCCCTTCTCTCTCTCTCTCTGATTTATTTTTTGGCGGGGGGTGGGAGGGGGGGGCAAGAGTCCTTCGCCCTTCCCCCGTTTTCCTCTTTTCTTCTTCTTCCTCTTCTTTCTTTCCTTTTATTTTCTCTTTCCCTTCACTTTCCCTTCTCTCTCTCTCTCTGATTTATTTTTTGGCGGGGAGGGGGGGGGGGGAGTGAGGAGGAGGCAAGAGCCCTTCGCCCCCCCCCCCCCGTTTCCCTCTTTTCTTCTTATTATTCTTTCTTTCCTTTTATCTTCTCTTTCCCTTTCCCTTTTTTCCTTCTCTCTGTCTCCCCCAGCTAGGGTTGGTTTTGTTTACGAAGCGCCCGTCAGGAGAGTACACGATAGAGTACACGATAGCTATAGAGTACACGATAAAATTGACGATATCGTGAACTTTATATCGTGAACTTTTCACGATAAAATTCACGATATCGTCAATTTCATCGTGAAAAGTTCACGATAAAGTCTACGATATCGTCAATTTCGTGAATTTCTTCGTGAAAAATATGCGATAAAATTGACGATATCGTGAATTTTATCGCATATTTTTCACGATTTAGTCTATTCGCGATGTCCCTTCAGGGCCACCATAGAATATCGTTATACTTTTTTTTATTCAATCATTATCCATTTTACAAACCTGGTTTGTAAAAACGCGTCATATGACGCACGAAAACCAAGGTTTGTCGACAAACCTCCTTTGTGAATTCGGGCCTTAGACTTTGATCACTTATTGCTTTTTTAGCGTTCCTCATTTTCGTAAATTACCTTTTACAACATTGCATTATTCAGCTATATGTATAAAGAGCTACGGTCAAGGCTTAAGGGCACACTTCCTGTCACATACAAAAGAAGCTTACTCTGAATGTGGCCTGCCATTGACCCTCGCCGGGGACAAAGGTCGTTGCCCTAGCTACAGGCAGAGATCCTTACATAATACCTATTGTTCAGGGGGTTCCCCTTGAACATAGGATCCCCCTGAACAATAGGTATTACATGTATGTAAGTATGTAAGCCACTGGCTACAGAGTGTAGGGAACAGCTGCAAGCCGAGAATGAATAGAATAAGTGAATGGCCAACTGTCTTTGAGTTACGTTTAGCTAGCGGCACAGTGTCCCCCCACTTTTTCAAGTTCCCCCAAAGTGCCCCTTTGTATGTAGGAAAAGTACCTATTTTACTTTGACAAGTGTCCCTATTAATTTGTAAGTGCCCCTTCCCCTTTTCAACTCTGATAAGTGCTCCTTTTCTTTTGACACACACCCCTTTTCCTTCGACGAGTTCCTATTTTCCTTTACAATAAGTGTCCATTTTCCATTCTCATTAGTGTCCTTTTAATCTCTAGTAAGTATCCCTCTTTAAGTACGAGAAGTACCCCTCTTCACTTTTGATAAATGCCCCCATCAACTCCGATAAATGCCCCTATTAAAATCTGATCGGTGCCCCTTTTCTTTCAACTAAAGCTTTTTTTATCTCTCTCTCTCACTCTCTCTCTTTCTTTCAATATCTTTCCATTCCCCCATATCTTTCTCGCCTCTCTTTCCCTCATTATGTTCCCCTCTTACCTTATTAATTCGTCTCTTTTCCTCTCCGTTTCATAGCCTTCTCATTTCTGTTAATTTTACTAGGTTTCGCCCTTCTTTTTTTATCACTCTATTTCACTCTTTCTTTTCTTCCGGTCAACTTTTTAGTTTTCCCTTTTTTCTCTCTTTTTTTCTGTTTATCTTTATCGTGCCTTTCAACCCTCATTTTCCTTTTATATGTTCCCTTCTCCTCGTAGCTATCTTTTTTCCTTTACTATTTCATCTATCATGTCTTCCTGTTTCTGACGTTTTCCTACCTTGTCTCACGGATTAGTATACGATACATGTTAGTGGAAAGTGCTGAGGTTTATACACGAATATAAAGTACAGTAATTAACTGATGTACACTGAAGGTAAGTTGTGTATAAAGCAATTGGTGTCAGCAGGATAAGATTTAACGATTGTTGCAGCTTGTCGCATCGTTCTACCAATGCCCTTATAACCCTAATAACTATTTACACGATTACACGATTCAGAGCGACATTCTTCAATCGTGTAAATTTACACGATTACACAGTTACACGATTGTTACATCTGGTCGAATCATCCGACCAATGCACTTAACTATTTACACGATTACACGATTCAGAGCGACATTCTTCAATCGTGTAAATTTACACGATTACACAGTTACACGATTCAGGTGAATCGTGTAAACCGTGTAATCCTAAAAATAAATCGTGTAATCGTGTTGCGGAGATTTTCGGCGTGTACTGTATATGATATTTCAACATGACTGGATAGTTCGGTTTCATGAAATGCCTAACGCAAATGGCGTACAGATTTCTGGCCGTTTGGGAGACACATGGCTCTAGTTGAGTCTGGTCATTTGGGAGAGCCACTGGTCTTTCTTGAACGGAATATATAGAAACGTGTTTAGATGTTGCAAATATGTCCCTCGCTCTCTCTCTCTCTCTTTCTCCATTTCTGATTCTTTCCCTTTAGCTCTCACAAACATTTGTACACACACGCACACACACACGCACACACGACAGAAACAGTTTCTCACGATTTTCTTCTTTTCGTGACACGCAGCCCTCCCACGCCAAGCCACTTTAATATTGCGAGTTTTGCGACGGTGTTTTAAGTATCAACATTTCACTTCTTCGATGGTATAAAACAAGAAAATTCTCAACCCCATACTGGAAACCAATGTGAGTTCATTCTTGATGAATGATGACGCTGTTTTTCCACTGTCTCTTTGTTTATTGTTTATTGATTCATTTCCTTCGGAATTTGTGAAAGACGCAGTGTCTCATGGTTTATGAATAATAATCAAGTAAAAGAGACAGGCATTGATACTAGTTTTGAAGTCCTGTCTCTATTAGTTTGTCTGACTATATGTCTGATTGTCTGTCTTTATCTCTCTCCCTCCCTCTCTCTCTCTCTCCCCCCTCTCTCTCTCTCTCTCTCTCTCTCTCTCTCTCTCTCTTCATATTTTTGCACTCCATACATCCATATTTTGTATTCGGTATAAATTTCGTATTCATTACAAACTTCACCTTTACTGTTAAATGCGTTCTACGTATTAGACCTTACATACTAGACATACGTACATTTTGAACTTGGTATAGCTTCAAGAACAGTCACCTTGATTCAAATCGGCTACCCCATTGCTTTTGTAATGTCTTTCTTTATTGATGTAGCCTTTCATACTAGCCTGCGGATCTTCAAGTTCGAATGAGAAGTCACGAAAGAATCTTATTATCGATTCATCGCTCTAGGAAGTATTTTCCTTGGGCTTTCGGATGTCTTCTAAATCAAACAAGCATGATGTCGATGTATTTCCACGAAATGATATGTCGTTCCAACGGAGGAGCATACAAATGTAAATCTTTATATTGCAGTCGTTTCTTTCAAGAAAAGTGAGAAATTTCAAAAGATTGACAAGAAAACACCATAGGCCTATATGTATTAACTATATGATCGGATGGTGGATACAATATAAATTAGATACAAGCTTCTCATTCTTTATTACATTAGTTTTGTGTACAGACAATTACATTGCCGGATAGTAAATAGAAATGCCGTAATGCTTACGTCCACTTCCTGGTGGGAAATAGAGGGTGGGTGTGAAAGTGTGCGTGTGTTTGAAATTTGCTGTTTTTTGCAAGAGCTTGACCGTCTCATTGTGGATTCGCATCGTGTCAGGTGCTGAGTTTATAAACTAATTACGAAGCAACAGCACGGTGTGAAAGGGGTCAAAAAGAGCATCGTGGAACAATGTGAGAGAAAATAAATACTGTAGAGACAAAAGATTTAGAAGGAGAAAAACAGGAAGAGATAAAGAAGAAAAAAGAGAAAGATAAAAAAGACACAATTGGGAAATATAGAGATCAGGAAAGTACGAGGTACAATCACGTGATAAAGAACAAAACAGAGAAGATGCGGAAAAATCAAGAAAGAGAAAGGGAAATGGGGTAAGGGATAAATAAACAGAACGCGATCAGAGTAACGAGGAAGAGTAAAGAGTCGAGTTAGATGAAAGCTGGATGAAATATGTGAAAAAGAACGTAAACATAAATAAAAGAAACTTGTTCGCGAAAGATAATGTGAGGGAGATGACGATTAACAGAAAAGGGTGACTTGAAGATGGTAAGCTATTCAATTGCACTTAATAAAAGTCTGGTAAATCAACACTGTATGGATTTTACCATGATGTACTACCTTTCTTGCTGAGTATGTGCTCAAATTACTTAGGATCAAAATAAATACGTAATGATCTTTACTGAATGTCTCTGCACGACTTACGGTTAAACGATTGAACATAATGGAAGACAGACAGAAAATAATGCACTTTAGTAAGAGGGGAGCAAGATGAGCGATTGATCTACCAGTTTTCTATATCTTGATATGTCCTGCTTTCTATAATTCAAAATCCGTTACATTCCATAGTGCACCACGTACAGAATCACTAAGAACAGATGGAAATGAAAGAAGAAACAATTTGTTTTGTTGTTAATCCATGTGTTCTACGTTCATTCTTATCATTCATTCTTCTATTAAAATGAGTCTTTTACTTTTGTCTATTTTTGTATTTTCATCTTCCACCCTTCATTTTCGTAAGTATTATTTCCCACGGGTTATTATATTCTACGGCATGAGGGACATTAACACGATTGTTTGGGGACCAGAAAGACGTTAACCCATGCCGATTTACAAAAAGGTGATTCCTTTATAGGTCGAAACATAGGATGAATAGGAATTGCAGCGTAATTATCATGCAAAGTAATACATGTACTGAGGAGTAATGCCAAGGGCTTTCTCATTATCCGTAAGTATCAAACCCATCAAATTCAGACTTTCAGTGCGATAATGGTTAGTTAAGATCTCTGTGCTGTCCACCTCACCCTGATGCTGATTGATTGAGGTATGCCTGTCATACCACATCACTCATTTCATACATCGGTTACTTCATCTCACTAATGGTCATTTGAAAATTTAAAAATCGCCTGCCCAACCGATTCCATCCTGCGATCTTGACCATTAAACCGAACATTCTTGTATCAAGTGCGTGGGAGGAGCCGTCAATCAAAAATTTGGCGGAAAATTTGCGCACGAATTGTGGCGTGGAAAAAAAGCAATACACATTCCCTTCTATTTCGCCTTTCGCGACTACTTTGCTGATGAAAAGATAGCCTTAAAGGTTGGCGAACATAATTTATCACGATAATCCTGTGCCAAAACTTCAAATTGGTCACGACGTTTTGTCATTACTCTGCAAAGTAGTAATGATGTTTTGAATCCCGCTTAACCACTGAGAAACATTGCTTTGTGAAATCGAAATTTTCACAGAAATAATGTAAATTTAAGCTCAGCTATGCTCGGTTCAGTTGAGCTCTGTTCAGTTCAATTGGGCTCAGATCGCGAAAGTAAGTTGTTGTCCTCTCTAACCTCTGCTGTGCTATTAGGCATACATATTTGTAACAATGCAAGCATATAACGTTTTGAGTCCCAATATTTCAAATACGCAAGAAAGATTTCTTTAAAGGAGATAGTTCATTGAAAATACAACAAATCCAATCAACAAGATTATATTTACATCTAAAATCTGGTAGATATAAACTTATTCTGCATATCAATATGTTACTACATTATTTCTCTCACAGTAGTGCCCATTATCTCATAGCATTTCTACCAGATATATCAATGACCTTCAACCTACTCTGAAAGCATAAACATATAATTTTTCACCGTGATTTCTAAAAATGTTGGCATAACCACGTACAGCACGTCACAGTGATGTCAACAATATAATCCAATCATTCCTGATGCTACAAATAATGTACAAACATTCCATCCTACAAAGGTCATGTTAACCTCACTGAAATCATACGAAATAGAAAATACATCTACGTGGGAGTTTATCGCTATCTGATACAAGAGATGTTGTTTGAACTCTTTTCTCCTCAACGGCGGCACATGCCCGTATTCCTTAGCTGTTGAATTATGTTTATGTTAAACTGCATATATATCATTGTTTTAATGTTTTGAACAAAACGAAAAATATATATCTCTTGAATTAAATAGATTTCACTTTGTATTAAGTTGAATGGTCTTTTTTTTTCAACTTCACATGTATACAGTTTGTGAATGAATAAGTGAAATCACACTTTAACAAAACGATCACTATTATGAAAATATATTTTAAAGATTGCTCTGTTAAAATATATATTCATATCTATATTAAAGAATAAATCAAGAGCAATTTTAAGGAAAAAATCCTTTTAGATTTTAAATCATCGCATTACTAAGAAATCAAATTACATTGAGTAAATTCTAATAGCATTGGATTAATTTGCCTTTCCTATGAAATTCTAAACGTGTTGAGTTCGATGTCGAGCATTCTCTGTCATTCCTCAAAATACAAAAGGCCAAAGTGAAAACAGGAAGGCAATACTTATCCAAACCTTTCCCGAATGCATGCATTTATTTTAAGACTGTGTGCCCTTCTTAACGTGATTGCTTTTTGTTTGTCTTTTCATGTGCCAAAACGGCGAGGGATATTTTACAAATACACACGACCAACACAAGCTTATGACGCACTTAGAACACGAGTTGGGCGACACGCGAATACCAGTATACACGCCTATTACCCTCAGCGTGATTCACGCGCTGCGGCACTGCAAGTTGCAACTAGTTTAAAGAGCATCCGGTAGATAGCATCATAATATTGCAGGGGCTTGTACGAACACCTGTCAATTACCTAAAGTGATATGTGAGCGGCCCTTAAAGTCAACCTGGGACTTTTTGGAAGCAGTGTCATTTACTCGCGGTAGTCGTGGAGAGGGTGAATAAATGAAATCGAGGTTGTGAGGAAGAAGAAACATAGCGAAGTGAGCGGGTTGTAATGTAATGGAATATCAGGTTTATTTCCATAACGTCGGAGTTGTGCCATATTTTGTTCAACTCATCTGCAATCTTCACAGAGGCCCATTATTCATCGTTTCTTGTTATAAATAGAAAACTCTCTTCTGTCTTTCTTGTACTTATAATGAATATGAAGCACTGCACTCTTGGAGTTGACTTCTAGCATTACATTTCTTGTTGTTTGCTTGTTCAATATACATGTAGGATACGCCAAAAAACTAAAGACATACTGTGCAATAATTATGTTCTGGTCATTGGTCCGCTTCAAGCACTTTCTGATTTTGGTCGACAACAAGTCTGCCATGAGCATATTCTTGGCTTTTTCATCAACGCAATTGTATATTAATACTTTTTTTTAAAGGGAACCACTTGAATTAAGTTCCAAACCCTCATTGCTATGACAGTATACCGTTGGTTTTGTTTTCATTTCGGCAAAAAAATCGTATCAACCTGGCGTGTATCCATGAAATATGTCAAACACATACATGCAAGTAATGTTTCATGGCTTGTTTTCATACTGGTACGTTTAATATGCATCTGATGCATATTATGCGTTACGGACGGCACGGCCAAAGAAGTGTTAAGTTGTTTGATTGTTTCGATTCAGGTGTAATAAATATAGCATTGGATAGGCAGGTATGTGCAAACATGCAGTATTGGAATTGTGTCGTTGCTCGTCGTAAATGACGTTCTGTCTCTATCGCATTCCTATATCTATCAATTTGAAGATGGGTGAATCTCATATCTGTCTAAGCTTGACGAAGGTAAGGGTGTAGTGTAATCTCACAGCAATCTAGGTTAACATGAGAGGTGGAAACTTGAGCCAATGCCAATCAATCTCTTCTTCTCTTTCTCTCTCTCTCTCTCTCTCTCTCTCCCTTTCTCTCTTTCTCAAAATTTCTCGATCTCTAACTATCTTCCTTTTTTTCTCTCTCTTTTAATGTATGTTTTCCACCTATTCTTATCTACAATTTTACATCTCAGCTTAAAGGTCCCCCCCTCTCTCTCTCTCTCTCTCTCTCTCTTTGGAACACACACCCTTATTATTTGCCTCTTTGTCATTCTCATTTTTCGGAACCCTTTTTCTGACACCAAGTTGTTCATCACTTTTGCAGACGAATAATACAAGACGGGAACAGTTTGCTAGAACATATAGTGGTCTTGGCAACATAGGCTAGGAATATTGTGTCTTTTTTTAGGTAAACGTCAAACAAATTGCAATAAAATATTTTTCACTGCAATGCATTTTAGTAAGGTCCCTAAAATGACATACTAAAAGTCCAAAAAAATCCAAGTAGTGGAAGTGTCCCTAATTTGCATAAATCGAATATGGCCGCTCTTTCGAGGATTTTTACATATATTTTATCATATTTGTCAGCTTGTATAGGCTGTTGTGGCACTAAAGGAGTAGGAAAAGTGATCTGCTGTACATTTTGTATCAACTTAAATACCCATATACTACAGGTACATCACATATCTGAAACAAATCCCCCACACACCCACACCCACACAATCCAATATGTAATTTATGCTCAATTTATCACCTCAGCAGATGTTATTTCATTATGCACTAGACAAATATCATGTCATTTTAATTATATTGAAACAAACTAAAATACAAATATTCAGAAAAACTGGCCCTTATGAGTATCCGTACAAACACAAGAGCTGTTGGTAGGGCTTTTAGGGGTACAACCTGTACCTTACATTATCCTCATGGTCATTGGAATTAGAAGTTGTTCTCAGTGCAACAGTTTACTTAATTTTAGAGACCTGACAAATAGAAGCATACATTGTATGCTAATGGTTCATCACAGTACAATTGTCCATATTACTGCGGTATTTGTACTCTCAAGTCACTATTTTTGTCAAATATTCAACTAAGTTAGACCCGTAAGCTTTCATTATGTGAAATCCATGCTGCCTTATTCATAGTCATTCATTGCAAAACTTTAAAGTAGAACACCCAATAATAGTTTCATTATAATATCAATGGAAAGCTTATAATGTGCAGAATACAATACATTTTTGTAGTTAAGATATCAGAATTAACTAAGGCACAATAACTAATCAAATTTTGTGACTACACCCCCTCCCCTCTTTCCTCTAAGGTCATTCAGAAGTCAAATTAAGCCTGTAATTCATGACGCCACAGAATGTACACCTTTCTTGATCGCCGACATATGCAGTGCTACAAAAGGCAAGCCTACACCTGAGCCTAGTTACATCAATAGGAAGGGGGCTTTAGTTGTTGCTGTGGTACTGGTTGTGCTATTACTGTAGTTGTAGTAGAAATATGCATTAAAAGAAATGATACTTGGTCGCAAAATGTGTCTGGAAGACTTTCGCATGTTAATGATCTTCCCGCAGTTGATGCAGTATACCATAAACTATGCATGGTGAACTTTAAAACTAAAAAACAGAAATACCAATGGTATACTCTGTGAGGACAAGCACTTCCAAAAAGGCTAAAACTGACCGACCTAAACTAAAAGCATTTAAGTCCCTTGAGGAAAATGATGAGGAACAAACAACAGTAGTTGATTTTGTTACTAAGATGCAAGAGTATTTTCTGGATACAGATCTTGATGCCGACTGTGGGGTATACATGAAAAAGAAAATACAGGGGCACTTCGGTGAGAGGGTTGTATAACTGAACTGAAAGGAAAGCATGATGTAGTAACATTTCATAGCACAGCTTGCTATTCTGTATGAATTCCACAAGCAGCCAAAGAACAACAAGAGCAGGAGAAAATGAGGATCATCAAGACATGCTGCCTCACCGTATAAAGAATGACGTCAAGTTATTAAAAGAAAATTACAAGTGATGCGTTTACCTGCATTTCTCACAGATTCCCTGCAACTGCTGTTGAGGAACATGTTTGTTGGCCAAAAATACGTCCAAGGGTTCTCCTTGCTCCTCTTCAGCTTGGATTACAAATGCATGATCAATTCTCATCTCGCAATGCTTCTAATGCTCTTATCCGGTGGTTAAGAAATATGGAAGAAGTGCGGCAATTTCTCAAGAGTGCATTCAGTGTCTTGAAAATAATATCGACACTCCTGATGAATCAGGTACTTTCCACAGATGGGCACATTGCTACCCAAAGCCAGGGATAAAGTACTGTAAGCCTGTACCGTTTATCTAGAAAAACGGTATCCGCTGAGGACTTTGCAACTGTTGGACGTATCAACATTGAATACTTAAAGGTATCTACAACTGTACAACCTCTGGTTTACCAGCCGATTATGAATCGGGGACCAGAAGATCCAACATTTGACCTTGATGTGTTGTTGAAGACATCTTTACTACTGCGGTCCCCAAGGCCTTCATAGGTCCGGAACGATACAGATAATAAAAGCAACGGCAAGTACCCTGATCAGTTATCTTCTTTGTTTCTCCCCATGATTGACATGAGTCCTAGTGATCCATCCTGCAGGTGTTTACTACACTCTGCGTTTTGATTGTACCCATGCTAAACGGTATAATACTATACAATCGTTTTGACGTTTGATAAGCTGCTATGGTGGAAGGCACTCACAATAATCAGGAGCCAGCCAAGTGACAGTGACTTGAAGCAGATCCTTCTGCAGGGCATTTGATGACGGGCTCAGGACCCAATGAACTTCTTGAAGTATAGTGTATGCCCTATATATGCTGGGTGGAAAGGCGATTTCTAGAGCTGCATGTGCGGGGCCATTTACTCGTTGATGCTGCTCTAAATACCATGCTGATACCAAACGTGTATAATGTACATCTGCAACGAGTACAAACAACCTCCGGAAGCTCCTATAGTGATCGCTATAGGAATTTCCAGAGGTTGTTCAGCAAACAGGTACTCCATGTGGAGTAGCTAATTTCGGAGAGCAGCCCACTTAAGTTCTCTCTTGAACAACTACTAACGGACAGCATCTTCCTGATCTTCATTGTGATGTAGCAATTGAGGAAGAGCAGATCCTGGAATTAATTGTGATGCAACAGAAGTTTAAAGCAACAGTTCTTGTCGATGATGACACAAACCTTCTCATCTTGCACATCTTCTACGCTGATCTGAATGCAAAGGACTTCTTTTTTTGCACCTGAGCCAAATTAAGGCAACTCCAAGAAGAACCGAACATGGAATACCAAACAGCTGAAGGAAACTCTAGGAGGTAGTGTGTGTGACTACTTTCTCTTTGTCGTGTGCTTCTGGACTGCGACACAACGTCTCGCATATTTGGACTAGGGAAAGGCGTAGCCATCATACCTAAAGGAGGCCATTATTCCAACTGGAGAGAAGGCACTTGTATGCCTGTATGGTGGTGACTCAATAGAAGATTGCGTAAAGGTATCACCAATCTTGTCTGCCTTAGAAGCAAAGACTTTGCAACCAACTTCAGCAGCAGGAAATTTCCACAGTCTGCGTGTGTACTATCAGATATTAGAATGGAAAGGAATGGCAGACAGCCTGACATCGGGAAACTGAGTTGCCAGGTCATGGATGGGAAGTATCTTTCCAATAGAAACTGATAAAACACCAGCATCCGCATAACACCTTAAGGTCATCAGATGTGGATACAAGAAAGATTGTGAAGCCAAGAAATGCACGTGCCGGAAGTATATGGCCTCCAATGTTCAACAGCCTGCACTGATTGTCATGGCACTAGTTGTAGGAACTCACCGCCATTATAGGCCTACCTAGAACTTTATGATACTACTGATCAGCATGCCACATAAATGTTTGTTTGTTGGAGACTACCAACTCTAATCAAAATATGTATACTTAAATGTAGGCCTCATGACCTGAATCCTGTAATAACAACTGCACTGGGATTGTAAACCAACATAGACATAGCTGCTCTAGAATGCATTGTAAGGTGAGAATCAACACAAAATTTATTAACCCACTTTTGAAAAAATGTATGTGTATATAAAATTATGCAAATTAACAAAACCTTATTATAAAACATTTGAAATATAAATATATTTGTACAACATATATACGTGTTGTCGCAATTAGTCTGAATGTAACATGAGACAAAACATATTATTATAATAAATTCTCTACAAAAATGTTTAATTTAGCAGCCATTTTGAATTTAAGCAAATTAAAACACTCAACAAGGCATATGAAACCTTATGCAAACAAAAAAATTATTGGAAATAACATTTTAGACATTCAAAGTACACTAAAAGTGTGCTAAAAGATATGTATGGTGAATATTTTGACCAAATCTAGGAGAAAACCCTAGAATTGGCGGCCATTGTGGATTTATGGAAATTAGTCACAATACAAAAATGTATGTGTATATATGCAAATTAAAAAAACCTTATTATGAAACATTTGAAATATAAATATATTTGTACAACATATATAAGTGTTGTCGCAATTAGTCTGAATGTAACATGAGACAAAAAATATCATTATAATAAATTCTCTACAAAAATGTTTAATTTAGCAGCCATTTTGAATTTAAGCAAATTAAAATACTCAACCAGGCATATGAAACGTTATGCAAACAAAAAAATTATTGGAATTAATATTTCAGACATTCAAAGTACACTAAAAGTGTGCTAAAAGATATGTATGGTGAATATTTTGACCAAATCTAGGAAAAAACCCTAGAATTGGCGGCCATTGTGGATTTATGGAAATTAGACACAATTAGTCCACTACACGGATAATGTAAGGTACAGGCTGTACCCCTATAAACATAACCCTATAACAGCTCTTGTGTTTGTACGAATACTCATAAGGGCCAGTTTTTCGGAACTGATATTTTTGTTTTAGTTTTTTTCAATATAAAATAACATGATATCATTTGTCTAGTGCATAATGAAATAACATCATCTGCTAAGGTAATACATTACATGTTGGATTGTGCGGGTGTGGGTGTGCGGGGGGATTTGTTTCAGGTGTGTGATGTACCTGTAGTATATGGGTATTTTAGTTGATACAAAATGTACAGCAGATCACTTTTCCTACTCCTTTAGTGCCACAACAGCCTATACAAGCTGACAAATATGACAAAATATATGTGAAAATCCTCGAAATAGCGGCCATATTGGATTTATGCAAATTAGGGACACTTCCACTACTTGGATTTTGTTGGACTTTTAGTATGTCATTTTAGGGACCTTACTAAAATGCATTGCAGTGAAAAATATTTTATTGCAATTTGTTTGACCTCAAAACACAATATTCCTAGCCTAACAACGGACAAATTCAAAGACACATAGATAAGCATTGGTGGGAGTATCGCTTTGATCTCCCATGACTCCACTCCTGTGCATGTGCATATATACACTCAGTAATAAATCCAACAGGCTAAACCTAGAAGCAGTGACCGGGAATTATAGGCCAACGCCTTCTTCCCGTACCAGATGATGATGATGACGATGACTATTGTTATGCAATCGCTTTATCTATTTTTTTTATGTAAGTTATCGTCCCATTTTATGTAACCATGTACTTTATGTAAATTAACTAAATGTCTTTTTCCTTTATTGTCTAATTTTCTATGTAGTAATATGTATTTTCTGTTTTTTTTAATGAGATGTGGAACAAATGAAATAAACTTGAAACTTGATGAACTTGAAACTATTTACACGTACACCTTGTATCATGTACATAAGAAAATGTGCAATAAAAATACTCAACATGCGTAAGAATATTTTAGTTTGCATGACTCTTTACTCGACTTCTAGACAAGTAATGATGGCCTTTTTAAGGTTCTGATGAATCGCAACACTTTCATGTTAATACATGCACACATCCCTTGATAAAGAGCCATCTTCCAGGATGAGATGTCATTTCTCTCTCTCTCTCTCTCTCCCGCTGGTCATAGATGGGTGCTGTCCCGTCGCGATATGAGGATGATGGATGGGTATGCTGCTAATCCACGTGATATGAAAGCTATCTACGGTGAGTAGAGTCCTTTGATGATCCGCCGTACCCCCATCCATCATCCTCAGCGGTATCCTTCTCACACCTGTATCTATACTATACCAGAGATACAGGTGCTCCGAGCCGAGCTAGCTCCCTCTCTGATAGATACACCATACTCATTTCCTGATGCCTGTTAATGGCGGGTAACTCCATTTGCGCTCTCATTCGAATCCAAATACCAAAATTGAGCTTGATGGTTATCATGACAAAAGTAGTGCGATTACCTCCATGAGCTCAGATATCGCTATCCTAAATAGTATTTTTATCGAACAAATACAATCGTACAGAAAAAATGTATTTATTCAATATGCATTTCATGAAGAAAAGAACTGATATCTATTTGAATTCAATATAAAAAAAATGGTCATCATTGCAATTTGTTAATTTAAACTTGATGAAACTCTAATAATTGCAGGGCCCTCCGAGGTAAGAAGAGCATTGATGCTGACGGAGCTTTCCTGGGTATATCACTGTGATAGAAAGTTCACCTTTGTCACGTTTGTGGGACATGGATTAGAGACCAATAACACAATGAGTCTCTAAGGCCCCCCCCCCCCCCAAAAAAAAAAAAAAAAAAAAAAAACTTTTGGTTTTCCTCGACCGCCCGCTCGTCATTTTCGGGCCGCTCGTATTTTTTTTTTTTTTTTTTTTTTTGGGGGGGGGGGAGCAAACTTAAATGCCAAACATACCATTTTATCCATTTACAATGATCAAAATGCCTCCCGTTGCCAGTTTGGTCTTTTCAGTACGCAATTAGGTATTTATTAAACTTGCCATTTTTATTTTTCTATGTCAAAATGCCGTTCATTCAAATCAGGTTCTGAGCATTCTTAAACTCATTTTAAAGCCCATCTGTACTAGTTTACAGGAGGCATTAGACCACCCTGCAAGGTCACTGGACAGGTGGTTATCTCATCAAATCAGCTTTCAGTTAATATAAGATAAAAAGGATAATGGGGGACCCATGGTCACCGATTAGGCATTGTTTGCTGCATAGCGGGCGCAAGTAGCTGTAAGTAGTACAATGGAGATTTAAAAGGTGCTTTATTTCAAAGCCCAAAATACTTTCTGTGTTGGTCTTGATATTCATTGTACATTAAACTAGTTTTTTTACCATATTAAAGTGTTTATAGACTTTGTTTGTTTAAATGCTTGACAGTCCTAATGATTTTTTTTTGTGGAAAAAAAAATTATTATTAAAAAAAAAAAAATGGGGGAAAAAAAAATCAAAAAAGAAATTTAAAAAAGACACACAAAAAATGAATTAAAAAAAAATAAAAATACGCCCGCCCGCCCGCCCCTACTCCAGAAGAGCAATCGAGGACAACCAAACAATTTTTTTTTTTTTGGCCTAATCTGCTGAGAGTCAGAAGGGCGTTATATTAAGGCTCTGTTTTGAATAGCGTTAAGCCATATATACTTACATGTATATAACACGGATTTAACGCGCTTCTGGAATAATAATAATTATAATTATATTTGCTTATATAGCGCCTAACACTTACTTTATCAGAAGCCTCTAAGTGCTCTACAATAATGCAGCATAATTACCCTGGAATGCCAGATGACGTATTTTGATTTGTCTTTTTCATCTTGAAAATAACGGTTCTATGATAGCATTGGAAACGTGTACGGTCTTGACCTATATATTCAAAGCGGTGAAAGGCAATTTGCGAAGGTTGCAATATAGGTGTCATATGAAGAGATCACTGTCTCATGTTGATTGAGTAATATGTATGTACTACATGTATGCATTCTAAACTAAAGGTATTCTAAGGACTGTACTATCATCACCAGCAGTATTGTGACGTCATATATCACCTGCTTGCATCAATCAAACATCTTCATATTTTATACTACATTCAGCTTATCCTCGCAACTACTACATTTTGTACGTCATCACGACGTATAAGGCTATCTACTGTTTTTCAAGGTCATTGCTAAGAGGGTTTTCTCTTTGCCCTTCATTCATTTTTAGACGATTATGATCAAAATATAGTCCGAAACCAAAACTAAGATCAGACACGTAACCCTATTTCCATTTTAAAAGCTACTTATCTATTTGATAGCTTTTGCAACTATAAACAGCTCTCATCTGCATTGTATGACCTCAAAAACACTGAAGTCCAACGATAAAACGTTGGTGTTTTTAAAATTAGATTTTTAAGTTGACAGCAAATTTTTTTTGTTCCTAGAGAAATCTGCTATGATGTGAGTGTGTTACTTTTAGTGCTACGTATGACCATGTTCATACTTGCTGACTTGTCATGCTCTATCAGTTGCAATTTTTAATATCACAATCACAAGTATGTTTGATGTGTTTAATGTTCACATGTAGAAATAAGGCCCCTTTGATTTTTTTTTTAATCATTTAAAAAAAAGCAATTAATAGGATTGTCAAAATTATATCGTTTAAATTTAAAAGGGCTATGGGCCTACTTTACCCTATTCCTTCTGTATTTATTTTAGTATTTCTATCTATTTATTTGCTTTATTTTTTTTGCTTTAGGCGTGGCTTTTGTTAGTGTACTAATTCTTCAGTATATTTGTTATAATAATTGATTATAAATATTGTATTATTAAAAAAGTGTTATTTAAAAAGATATATGCTTATTTTGATATTTTACATGTATGTACATT
The DNA here is from genome assembly GCF_000002235.5 of Strongylocentrotus purpuratus. Classification (NCBI taxonomy): domain Eukaryota; kingdom Metazoa; phylum Echinodermata; class Echinoidea; order Camarodonta; family Strongylocentrotidae; genus Strongylocentrotus; species Strongylocentrotus purpuratus. Next base: position 3,868,535 of record NW_022145607.1, on the reverse strand, counting down.
TTAAAATGTTTGTATTATTATACTTATGTTTTTATACTGGTATTGTGCAAGGCTTTCATGAAAAGCAGGTTCACTGGTTTACATTGGAACTGAATGACACTACTCTGTTGAAAGAAACCATGAATAAATAAAGAAATAAATACATTCATGCTGATAGTGAATTAATCATCAACTCTAGGTTCCAGTCTGCTTCAACATTTTCCTTTCGGGAGTATATTTCCTTTGCATTCTTGAATCTCAAAATCATTCTTGGATTGATTACAAATTCAATTGATTTTTATGTTTTTCAGAAAAAACAAATCTGTATTCATTACACAAAATCCAGATTCGGATGAATTTGCCCACTCACAGTTAAAGTTTCATGGACATTTTGTGTTTAGAGGATTCGTGTTAGTAGAATAATTAGCCGACGCAGGAATAAGAATTCAATCATAAAATATTTACCGATATAAAACAAGTATCTAAAGAAAATCCCCCTCCCAATCCTCAACCAATCGGTAATTTTAATGACATTGATGATTTTGCATGAATGAAGGAATGTATTATCAATTAGTAACATATTTGCTTATTTTTGTTTGATTATTATGAATTTTTTATGAAAATATAGAAACATAACGAATTGCTTCAAAGTTAAAGAATATTTGTTTAGAGGTAGAAATGATTAAACATTCTGCACTCGTATCACCATGGACTTACGGTATCATATTTGTAAGTTGTTAGGATACTTATCAAGTAACTTTATGTTGTCCTTTGATACTAATGAGATCAGGATTTGAAGGAGAGAAGAATGAATACAGAACGAAACAAAACGTTGAAGCAAAAGTTTTCCGTCGATGGTCATTCACCTGAGAGGTAGGTTTCTAGGTGGTTGGCTTGGTAGAGGATGATAGATCTAGGGGATGATGGGTCTAGACCAGGGAATACACTCAGGAGGTACTCAAAGGGATGCCTGGATGGGGTGACCATGGTGACCATGGAGATGGGAAACGAATGGGGGATCATTGGGACCCAAGGAAGTGGTTTTAATCTAGAAAAACTTGTAAAGTGCAGAAAGAAGTACCATATTTGCACTGTAACACTGCTTTTGAAAGTAAGAGGATACAACATGATGACATCAGGATAGTAAAAATTAATTAAATAGTTGGGAGTTTCTGAATTTGATGAGCAAAAAACAGGACAGGACGAATAAGAGGAAGCAACTGCAACACATTTGGTCCTTAATCTCGACCCATAACGATGCAAGATTTACCAGAATAAACATGTGACGAAGATAGAACTCACCTTTCTTGGTCGCATCGAATGTATCATTGCCCCGTACATGCTGTATGTCATAGGTCAACATGCTCATGTTCTGTGACGGGTCGTTGCGAATTTTGGCATTCAGTTTCTCAATTGCAAACCGGAAGGCTAATTCCTCTTTACTGCTCATCCCATCCCGGTTGAATATTCCACCTGTAACAAAGAAAAATGAATACATAAGTCAAATTTTAAACTGGTAAACTTAATTATGGAAATGATGGAAATGTGAACAAACTATACACTCCAAGGGCAAAGAGCAGAGAGAGTGGAAACGTGAATAAGAAGAGCCACGTGGATGAAAGCCATTTATCCTGTTTATGAGGGATCGGTTATACTAAAAAGGTAGAGGTGTCGGACAAGTTTGCAAAGTGATAAACAATAAATTACTTACCAACGATTACATTATGTTTTCAGATTATATTTAATTTTGATATTTATGGAAGTATCGACAGAAAATTCGAATCCGATGTCACATCATGCAACCTTTGTAATGCGACGACCCGCCCGCACATATTGTCTCCCCTGACGAGTACGCTGAAATAGGTTTACCTATGAATTAAGGTTTATTTCGTTGACAAATTCGAACTGGAAGAGAAAACAGTGACCTGAATTTTAGTCAAATATTTTGAATTATTCATATCGTGTGGTTTTCAATTGGACCGTCCTGGGGGAGATCCCGGGAAATTGTCAACAATTATTCCCCTCTTGAATACCCATGTATCTTTGATGAGAAGCTATTCAAGAACAAAGCGTGAAGCATATTAATACCTGTACAATTGGTTTCTTTATCTCTTTTCCACTCGAGCTCCATTTCCTTTCTTAAAGTTTTTCTTTACTGTCCTTGTTCAATATTTTACTTCCAGTAAGCCTATCACAGCATGATTGCCATACGTTTTAAAGGCACACTGCATTACTTGTAGCTACTTGCGCCCTCTATATAACAATCAATGCCTAATCGGTGACCATTGGTCCCCCATGATCCTCTTTTTCCTATGTTAACTGAGAGCTGAGGTGATGAGATAACCACCTGTCCAGTGACCTTGCAGGGCAGTCTAATCCCTCCTGTAAACTGGTACAGATAAGCTTTAAAGGAATTATTATCTATACTTATACTTGTATATTTACAATTATTAGTGCCTTTTCGAAGTTTTCCTTTTGTGACATCTTAGTTTTATTTCAAGACGGATTCGAACACGTACGACTATATGATTGGTACAATGTCAAAGCTTCAATAAATTCAAGATAAGGCTTTAAAATTAATGTTTAGATCGTTGTATACAGTTGTCAGGAGAATAAGGTACTTATACAAAAGTATAACTTTCCATTCTATCGTTTCTCTTTCCCCACCCTTCCTCTCTCATTCTCTCTCTCTCTATCTCTCTCTCTCTCTCTCTCTCTCTCTCTTTTCTCTCCCCCTCTTTCTCTCTCTCTCTCTCTCTCTCCCTCTTTGTTTGCCATGCATGCACCAGTAGCTTACGCCACAGCTCAGGAATTGTCTTGACAAAGTCACATTCATGCACGAGCACGTAATATTTCCCCGATAGCCACACATGTTTTAAGTCAATGGTATATGTTTGATTATGTTACTCGAGCAAGACTCGAGCCAGACCTTTCCTGTTTCGACACACCAATCCGTTTCGCAACCTGTCATTTAAACCCACCCGTGAAGTTTGGCCCAACCTGTATGTGAAGCATGCTTACTAAACGCCACTTCATCTTGGTTTTAGATTCCTCCTCAAAAAAACTCGAGAGTCTGTGATAGGACTTAGAAAATGAGGTGCTGATTTCGACTTTCGTTAGGCATTCTCTCAATAACCCATTGTTCACACCTGTCATATCGATACAAGTTATTGAGATGGTATAGGAGCTAATAAGTTTTTAACATAACGGTTCATTTGTTTTGATTAGCGTCTGTCAATACTCTTTTCATTAAATAAAAAATTTATTTAATACCAATTACAGTCTAAAAAGAATCACGTTTCAAGCAGAGATACAGATAATGCCCGTTTTAATGTATACAACAACTTTACTTGGATATCTATTACCACACCCCCGACAAAAAAAATAGACGGTCTTGTGGAGGCGTTTTAATGAGGTTAGAGAGGCCATCATTATTTACGATTTTGTCAGTTTAGTGGAATACTATCTTCTCTTGACGGTAGGATAATCTGACATACACGTCATCGATATTGATCTAGATAATCCAAGGTCCGGAGAAGATGACATGTTGCCAAAAGAAATTGTGAATATCGCTATTGAATGACAGAGTATAAGGTATAGACGACAATTCATTTTCACTATAGGCCGAGCTCATCTATACGAACCAGAAAATTGAAACTAAAATTAAACATCTAAAATATGTCTTAAAGGGATCAATTTCAAAATTCTTGAAGTAATACAAGCATACAATGTACTATACTATTGGAAGTGAAAAGCACAGGATACATGCTTTATATTTAATAAAGGAATTACATGTAAAGGTAGATATTCGCATCTATCTCGATATGAAATGTAATCAAAAGAAATCCGAAACGAAGTAACAAAAATATTTTCATTATTTAAGTTAGTGATTATGTCACGTTAGTTTCATGTCTTGTTCTTTAAATGATATATTACAATTGCATGAATTCTGTATTTAAAAACTGTTGTAAATAGCTGTAATTTCAGGATATGAACAAATAGAGTCCCTCGAAAGAGGATAAATAGGAAAAAATGTACTGTTATAGTGCTCTGTGAAAATGTAGCTGGTAAAACTACGAAAAGAAGAAGAGCAAGGAAAATGAAATATAACCGACTAAAGAAAAGTACAAATTTGGTTTGAATTACATTTACGTATCTGTGGCTCATGTGAGCACATCCGTTTCTCACTATCTTACGACTTTTCGCCAAGATACCTGATTTGATAGAGAGCTTGAATAGACCTCTATGTTCAGCATTGATCCAAGGTTTCTCTGCGATTGCCCGGCAAACAAAGCAACAGCGTTATTAACCCGTGATGTTAAACAGACTGCTATAATATGTTGACAGTGCACTCGAAACAATCTCTCTTACAATCTATGGAACGGCGAGGGTTCAGAGTCCGATACCTTTATTACTTTTGGTAATTTATTCGGGTGGGTGTTGGAATCAGCGTTGGAGACTGTGATTATGTTGACTCAAGTCGTTTGTTCTGGTAAGAAGACACTTTGGTTATGACCACGTGATCTCTTCAATCTGAAAGTGAGCTGAGTGAAGGTCAAGGGTCAAGTTACTCCTGACATTTATAGAACGAGAGGAGGAGATGATATCAGTGGAGAGGAGGGATGCAAACTGGAGCACAGATCAAGAATGGAAGTCGAAACTGCCTTCTCATTTCCAGTTATCTTGTATTTTGAAGATTTCTTCACTGATATCCTAAAGAAAGGAGGGGAAAAGAACTGGAGAGGGATTTTAAGCTGGGAAACAGATAAAAGGTAGCGGACAAGAGAGAGAGAGAAAGAGAGAGAGAGAGAGAGAGAGGGGTAGAGAAGAGGGTGAAAGATGAACAGAGAAGGGAAAGAAAAGTAAACATTAAGCCTTGTACTCTATCACATTAACATGGTTACGCCTTTAATTCATGCCAGCACTCTGTTGCACCTAAAGATTGATCGTGATTCCTTCGGATTGGTTTCAAATCCCCTAGCAACCAATCAGGATCTGTATTCCAGATGCCTCATGTTGAAAGACTGAATGTGATTGGCTGTCTAGGGACATACCATCCATTACAAAACCAATACCTTATACACAAAACAGACGACAAACAATAGTTGTTTGCGCAAAAGACTTGAAGGCAAACTTTGCAAGAATATCGGGAAAATAGCCATTTTATCATAAAGGCTTATTACATAAATGTTGAATTTAGCACTGGCAAATCTTATCTACATTCTGTGTAAACAATGTAATTGTGTAACGCGCAGTACTAAATGTTGAGAATATTTCATATAAAAAGTATGTTACTGCATCATATTTTCACAAATTACATATTTGTTACTTGGTATCAAAACATCAAACACCTTAACAAGTGCATCAGGAGGTAATTAACTCAATATTTCTTATAAGTTATCAGGAAATGTGGTTCCAAATGTTTTCCAACAACATCGCAATGAGTAATCATAAAGGTTGTGATATTCGCGTACAATAACCTTTTATAAGGGACACAGCGAGACAGTTTCATAGACATACTAATTCCACATCTAACCAAGATCGTTCCCCCTTAGATGTCAACGTTTTCTATCAGCACAATGCAACCACTGCCGGACCCTCACTCTTGCATTGCGATCTGAAGAACATGCTTTTGGTGAATGTGTACCTAATCTAGTACAATCGTTTTTATGTGTGTATAAAGAAGTTGATGCCCTATTTTAGCCTTTTCTATGATTGTATGACGTGGAAAATAGAAATGAAGATTTTGATTGCGAAAAGTCTCATCGAAACGAATATCACCTAAACGAAGTCATGGATTATAATACGTTTTCTGATACTGTGCTCGTTCATTCGGATATTTTCAAGAATGATAAGATATTTTCTTTATCTTTCCTTTAAAAAAATTACCACGATTTTAATTATAGAATGTTCTGCTGATTAAATAGGTCACTAAGCCCCTTTAAAAATTTCAATTCACCAGCGGAAAGCGAAACTAAACGCGCGGCGGTACACTCTCGGGATATCTGCCTCATAGGCGCTGAAAGATTAAGCCCCTCGTAGTCCTAAATAGTAAGGGATAGGGGAAAAGGGCCTCTCAATAGAGGGTTTATACCGGCGCGCCGACTCGCTAGGGACAGCCCTTATTTGATTAGAGATCGAGAAGACTATAATCATACAATCACGGCTTGTCCATAGACACCTTGAGTTGATTTAAGATGTGCATACAAGACTGAAAGCAATGGGCCGACTTGACGAGATTGGATTACTATTACAGAAGAGAAAGAGAGAGAGAGAGAGAGAGAGAGAGAACGCTCACTAGACGAAATGTGAAACCATGTTGGAATGAAGGCCAATTCCACATGGGCGGGAACATGATGACATGGCTTTTTAACCTAAACTTTCGAATTGAATGGATTAGTGATTCCTTCCTATTGACTCATACAGCCGTTATTATGTCACGTGATGCACGTCCATCCATTCATGAAGAAGGGAAGGTTAACATTTCCTGGAAATGGAATGCTAACTCAAACATGAACATACAGAAACATAAATACTTTGCAAGCTTGGAATATTTATGTTTCAATAACACCTCAACCAAGGCCATACAGAAGGTACAGAATAGAGAGGATGACGAGGTGTGATTACACTCACGAAAAGATAAGAAGGTGAAAACTGACGCAATAATAGATATCATTTTTGTTCTATTGAAAAGAAAAAGAATTTTATTTGTATAGAAGTAGGTTCAGTAAACACGATTTCGATACCGGTCATACAGGTACAAGGCATATAAGACTAAACGACAACTGGTTGAAATTTAGATATGAAGGAGAAATTAAGCTCTATTATTTAAATTTTTGTGCAGAATGGTGACGAAAAGTTATTGGATAGTTTGTAAACAAAATTATGAACAGTCGGGGGGGGGGGGGATAAGGTAGGAGATAACAATGAATTCACTATTCTGTAGAGGCAATTAAGGTGGTGACTTATTAAGACATTCCCGAGAATGATTGACATTTAACCCGGCCTATGACTGACCACTTTAGTATTACTAAAGAGACAGTGTTATAATATTAAAAACGATACAATAACAATTGACCTCTTAATTCGGCACGTAAAGATATTAAGATTCCAGGGATCCTACCTGGCTCTGAGGTGAAGGACACGTGTGATGAGGTTAATAACACGAAAGGTACGAACAGGAATTCGATTGACCGCTGTGGTCTGGGATGGTCAAACCAGGGAGAGTGTAATGGATGGTCAAACTGACCACAAGTCATCATCGATCACTATCTCTTGCTCGCAAGGCAAAGAGAGATGACCTGGGAGTAACTGTTGTCGAATCGAAAACCTGTCTTAGGTTTTGGTTGGTGTTTTTTCTATTATGACTTATCTATCCAGGTGCCGTCTTATAAAGAGTTACGATTGATCGCAACTTATTTGCGATCGATATCAATCGCAATTATGTTCATGAGGATAGGAGACTGCAACCTTGCGATTAATATTAAAGGATAAATCGCAACTCGTTATAACACGGACTCCAGCTAAGGCATTGCATATCTAAGGCCATTAACATGATAAATACATCTTTCACCTCAGACAAAAATTAATACATGTGGATCAAGAACTAAAAATTCACACAAAGCACGCGATTTGTATTTCTCGAGTACTTACGTGATTATATGTATGACTTTTATTGTAGATTTTAAAAAGAAATCTGTAATAAATGTTGAATTGTATTGAATTGAATTTGTATATCGCATGTGTAGCTTTGTGCACACACTCAATATGATCACGTGATGCTGCGCAGTGACACGAATATAAGGTTTAAAGATAAACTTAAGCACTGGTCATGAAGTACATACACAAATACATAGATCTGGAATTAGTTAGGAAAGCAATGGTTATGTATATAGTCCATTAGCATTGGTGACTCCGTTTTGCTAAACAGTACCTGCATTGCACACGAGCATTTGTCTTGGGGACTAGACACGTGTCAGAAAAGGTCAGTCCAAATTCGCAGCTATTTCTCTCGTCCTCTTTCGATAATGAGACCATTGAAAGAGCAATCCCTTTCAGGAGATGTTTTTTTAAATAAGATATTCTTCCAACCAGGCATCTTGAGAAAGAAAACAAACTTTTGTTTCATCTCTACCAGACCTCTTAACTTCTCGTTAAGAGCGTTAATACATAATGCCGCAGTTTGCTATAACGCTATAAAGTCCGCTTTACGAGTGCAAAGTGGTCGTTCGAAAATAAAAGTCTCTGGTGGTATTGAACATATAGGTAAACGTTCAGTTGTGATGGAACGAAAAGCATCACCTCTTACCTTTACCTGAAAAACATATTAGCGCTTAAAGTGAAGACTTGAGCCCCTTAGAGATTATAAATATTAGATAGGCATGTGGAATGATCGTGATCCTCTGAGCATCTCGATTGTTTTAAAGGTCACCCAAAGAAGGAACAGCTACCGTGCACACATCAAGAATAGAAGCGGCTATACAAACACCTTGAGGCTAAATCGAATGGCTAATTACTCGCGACACCACCGAATCATCCATCAATTCCGAAAAGCCTGATGGATCTTGATCGTATAGAAGAAGATTCTATACATAAATAGTGAAGGGGGCTGTGGTTGAAATGCAAAAAGCTATTTAGTTGCATTATTTATCATAGCAGTTCAATGATCGCCGACTCGTTTATTTTCATCTTTCTCTTTACGTTTCTTATTGTCCGGTATAACATGAGAGGAGCGAAACGGACGCATCGTCCTCTTAAAAAACATCGGATTATAGTTTTAACCTCACACATGGTATGGCCCTTTCAAGCCCTCTCCAAAATTGATCCAAATGATCAGCTCCTTATAAATTAAGACAGAAACTTAAGTTGGGAAAAGTTGGGTGAACAGTAAATTAAAAAGAGCAGATCTTAAACAGTGATAATCACAAGGAAAACGAAAATTATATTTATACACACAATGTCTACTTGCTGTACAAAACAACATTGTTGTGAAAATATAACAGCGTAGGCCCCAAAATATAACAATGGATCAACACAAGCCTATAAAGTTATCCATTAACAAAATTATATTGCTGATATAAGCAATGAAGTATCACTTTACCAAGCGTACAGTGTGTATGATGAGATATGAAGAAAAAAAAATTCACACACAATAATTTTATTTATAGGCGTTATATGTCTCACTTTATGCGTTGAAAGCACTTATCACTGTTTTACTTGCACTGCATTATTTAAAGGTAAACTATCACGTGAACAATATTGTGAAAGAAGAGGACACGCTCCGCACATCAAAGCAATAGCAATACAAATAGTTACCTGACACGTTTTAATGTAAGTTCTTTTTTTAATTGTAATCATAAAATGCTTTTAATGATGTAAAACATCTAGCTACTATATTCATAACATGTTATTTAAACTCTATCATGTATGGGGATCTTCTAGCTTCCTCACCATAATGTTACAATCTTCTTCTTTTACCCTGTTCTGTACTATACCACTTCTGTTTTCCTCTAATTTTCTCCTTCTCTCTCTTTATACCGGTGCTCCTTGTTATCACATACACTGTAACTTGTATTGTTATTGTTAATGTACTTTGCTATTGTATGTATTGTTCATTATAACGTGCCGCCTAACCCACTGGGTTGACGGGCCTGGTTTTTGTGTACATGATCTCTAATAAAGACTTGATTTACCACCACCATCCTTTTTTATTTCTTATAAAATTATGAGAAGGTGAGAGGTACCAGTGTGAGTAAAGGTTGTCGGCAGCAACATTTACGTTCTACCAACAAAATAAACTTATCGTGTATTTATATAGGTTCCTGAACATTTCACAGTTTGTTCTTTTCTTGTCTGGGCTTCCTTTAAATGATAATATTTGTCTAACAAATTTGATAATAATTATGTAACTTTGTAGTCTGATTAATTTGTCAATTACTATAATCATTTTTTTTAATTATGACACAATATGTATTTTATGTATATTTTGTTATCTGTATTGTATCTACATGTGAAATGTGAAACCAATAAACTAAACTCAACTCAACTCAACAAAAAGCTAATAAGCATCTCTATTGAAAAAGAAAAAGAGATGGTCGTTAATACTATTTTTTTTCTGATATATTCAGAAGCCGGGGAAGTCATAGAATTTATGATACTGCAACCACTGATCATGATAGTAGAATATGAATATCTAATTCCTTACACTATCGAGAACTAGACCAAAGCTAACGTCAAATCATTTTGAATTATTCAAGCCAGGAGACACCATTTCATCCAACGATCCAAATGTTCTCGTTAATGGCGATGTATAGCGGCTATAGTCTATGAAAACAAGAGAATTCCGTCATGTTTGTTCAATACCTATGAACGACAGAGACTCCTCTCACCATCAACCAGCTTGAGGCGATTCTAACTTTCAGTGTGATTAAGGGTTACCTCTCTATCGATAGGGTGAATGAGTGTGATCAACATACCGTGGCAGACATTACCCTAGGCACATGAGGCATATATTCCTCGATCTACTGGAATTATGTCACATACGACTTTCAAGGGAGGATGATGGTACTAAGAAGTAAACACTTGGAATATAAAATGACTCGGAAGCCAAATAACGCCATTCATGGATCTCGTGGTTTGTTATGAGCTCTAAAATCCTAACTACAAGAGTACTATTTGATGATTATTCCAGATATCCTTTTTGTTATGGAATTAGTTGAAGTACGGGACAAAACGTGAAGCCTGCAATCCAGCTAACTGGATCCAGTTACAAACTGATTCAGCTGAGGACGCAGGTTCGAAACTGAGTCACGTCTTTCGGATGGTGACGTTAAAGGTCGGTCCCCAGACGTAAATAATCATATCTGATTGATACACGTCTGTAAAAACCCAATTACACACACACACACACCGAAGAAAATGAAACACAACAATCACTATGTTCACTGCCATGTAATATCATTAACTGTCATTCATTTTGTTTAAAGTGAGATAGGACGCCTGACAACGATAAATTTAGCATGGATGACATTTGATATGCATGAAAACGAAATCCAGATATCTGACGTAATGAAAATTTTGTTGTTCCCAGATAAAGTGTTTTTATGAAGAAGTTCATACGAATCGAACTCTGCTATAGTTGTTGGCATACCAAAAAGTTGTTTTCATATTCAGTGATCATTCATGTTGCATCTGTATTACAAGTCCAACTGTGATTTTTATTTGGTAGATGGACAAGATATGCCACTTATACTTTCTTTATTTGTATTTTTGTCTTTGTTTTTTAATTATCGATCGTGGAAAGGGTTCAACAAGTATACGCTGTAGAGTTTGTAGACGTTTAAAAAAGGAAAAGGCGAAAAGGAATTAGAAAAAGAAGACAAAGTAGAAGAACAAAAATAAGAAAAGGGCAAAGAAGGAGAAGTAAATAAGTTTATTAAACGGGACAGCATCATCATGTATTGGCTGTACTGGATCACATTTCACATTAAAGTATCGACTTGTCCATATTGTTCAGACAATGCTTCATGAATGGGAACTTGTTTTTTCTGATTACAAACCAGGACGATAGGAGTGGGCTGACATCACTCATTGATATCACCTGCTCGTTAAATCACGCCGTAGTACTATAGGTCCATGGTCGGAGGATGCAACAAACAAGAGGATCTTTCCTCGTGTTCGAATTCTGGTATCACCGCCCTGCATCAGTACATCTCTACGGAGAAAATAGGACAGCTGACCGGATAATCCTGCCATAAAACGCGATGCGTATCACAACATAATATATGAAGCAGGGAAGACTGTATTGGGCTTGTTTGAGTATAGGAGCTGGATGTTTGCTAGAACACTGTAAATGTGAGATGCTGACGATTATTCTAAGATTATGGTTTATTTCAAATTCCTCTATTTTTAAAAAGAAAAAAATATATTCAACTTTTAAACAAAATTGTAGTGATTGTGTTTTCTTAACAGTTATCAAGCTTGTCAATGAGGAAACACAATTTTAATGCAAATATAATATTTTGAGTAGATTGTAGATGATGCACTGATGCACTAGATGTGCTATAGTGGTGTATTTTTTCTCTCTCTCTCTCTCTCTCACTCTCGTACACTCACAGAGGAGAAAATAAACAAGATCAACAAGAAAGGCGATGCCTCTGTAAGCTTTCTCATAAAGGTCTTCCCGCTATTGATTAAAAACTTTGACCTCTTGGCTGTTTTACTCTCCTATCGCCCTACTCACTTTTCCTGCCCTACATCAGTGTCTCGTAAAACACATTTGTTCCACTTCCCTAACCCATTTATCGCATTCACACCCTGTTTCTCATCTCTCCCCATCTCCCTTCCTCCCTGTATCAATCTCAAGACGCAACCACTATCTCCCTGATTGCTTGGATGGTTACATCGGTGATTAGAAACGTGTTTGAGCGGGATGAAATCGGAACAAATTCATTCAGTAGTATTTACTCACCTGCCCGAGTGAGATCACGTTTTAATGAATTCGAATTTTTTTACTCGAGTTAGACTTTTACTACTCACTAAATTTCTTTCTTCATAACTCTGTTTTTTCTCTCTCTCTCTCTCTCTCTCTCTCTCTCTCTCTCTCTCGCTCTCTCTCTCCCTCTCTCTCTCTCTCTCTCTCTCTCTCTCTCTCTCTCTCTCTCTCTCTCTCTCTCCATCTGTCTCTCTCACTCTCTCACTCACTTTCTTTCTCTTTTTCTCTCTTTCTCTCTCTCCATCTGTCTTTTTCTGTCTCTTTCCTTACAAATATGACTACCACCATCATCGTCTCAACAACATCACAGCCACTACTACTACTACTACTACTACTACTACTCCTACTACTACTACCATACTACTACTACTGCTGCTGCAACTACTACTACTACTACTACTACTACTACTACTACTACTACTACTACTACTACTACTACTACTACTGTTGCTGCAACTACTACTACTACTACTACTACTACTACTGCTACTACTACTACTACTACTACTACTACTACTACTACTACTACTACTACTGTTGCTGCAACTACTACTACTACTACTACTACTACTACTACTACTTTTACTTTTACTACTACTACTCCTACTACTACTACTACTACTACTACTACTACTTCTACTATTACTATTACTACTGTTGCTGCAACTACTACTACTACTACTACTACTGCTACTACTACTACTACTACTACTACTACTACTACTACTGTTGCTGCAACTACTACTACTACTACTACTACTACTACTACTACTACTACTACTTTTACTTTTACTACTACTACTCCTACTACTACTACTACTACTACTACTACTACTACTACTACTACTGTTGCTGCAACTACTACTACTACTACTACTACTACTACTACTACTCCTACTACTACTACCATACTACTACTACTGCTGCTGCAACTACTACTACTACTACTACTACTACTACTACTACTACTACTACTACTACTACTACTGTTGCTGCAACTACTACTACTACTACTACTACTGCTACTACTTCTACTACTACTACTACTACTACTACTACTGTTGCTGCAACTACTACTACTACTACTACTACTACTACTACTTTTACTTTTACTACTACTACTACTACTGCTACTACTACTAAATAATAATATTTATTTGTAAAGCGCAATAACTATGTGGATATATTCTACTGCGCTGCAAGAGCTCGCAAATGCTGTGCTATACATTCTATATGAACAAGTGAGTTTTCAGTTTTGATTTAAAATTATCTAGTGATGGGGCTTTCCTTATTTCTAGTGGTAATTTATTCCATAATCTAGGGGCAGCCCAGAGAAAGTTACCTTGGTTTTATATGGGGGTATTTGCAACATAAATGTGTCTTGTGTACTACGAAGGTTACGACCATGAGTTTGAGACTTGATATGCAACAATTCGTAACGTAACTAGGAGTTTGACCATTTAGAGCTTGGTAGACTATCATTAATATTATTAATGTAATTCTCTGGCGAATTGGCAACCAGTGTAATTCCTTAAGAAGTGGGGTTATTCGAGAGAATTTTGGGAGGCTGCGAATTAGTCGTGCACATAGTTGTGCAATAAAATATTTCAGTAATCTAGTTTACTAGTAACACATGCTTGCATAATAGTTTTCATGCTGTCATGATCAAAATATTTTCGAATGCGTCTACTACTACTACTCACACTACTACTACTACTACTACTACTACTACTACTACTACTACTACTACTACTACTAATACTACTACTACTACTTCTATTACTACTACTACTACTATACTATTACTACTACTACTACTACTTCTATTACTACTACTACTACTACTACTTCTATTACTACTACTACTACTACTACTTCTATTACTACTACTACTACTACTACTTCTATTACTACTACTACTATTACTACTACTATACTATTACTACTACTACTACTTCTATTACTACTACTACTACTACTACTTCTATTACTACTACTACTACTACTATACTATTACTACTCCTCCTTCTTCTCCTCAGTCTCCGCATCTTCCTCATCCCCTTCATTCCACATTCTTCAACTTTCTTCTTCTTCTAATTATCCGCCTCATTTTCTTCTTATTACATTTCTACCTATACTTATGTGATTTTTTTTTTCACGTCCTGTGCGATTTCGAATCCTGACATGGACAAGTTATTCCATTTAAAATTCATCAATATGCTGAAATCCTTTAAAGCAATTATATTATATTCAGAGAAACCCTCATTCCATTTTCAGCTCCTTTCCAATTTCACTTAACCATTCCATAAATTGACATAAAAGGTTTTCCACAACCCAGTTTTGTATGCATTACTCCATGTATATTATTTATACCTGCTCTTGGTTGCTAGCCTTCTGCCTTCAGATCGTGACTCCTAAAGCCAATGTTAATACTGCAGTAGGGTGTCTCAAGAATGATTTGTTTCCAGGATAAAGTCCTGCTTTGCCTTTCATAATAAATTATAACCAAACTTAAATCTAAAGATGTGCCATTTTTAAAGTTAAGAGTGAGATTTTCCCGTATGAAGAGAACGGGCACATTTGGGAGATTGATGATGTGAAAGACAAAAAAAAAAATGAAATGTTTCGGTACATCCTACATGGTTATTTAATATCTACAATCTTATATATCGAAATTGTTTGTCAAAATAAAGCAGACATTGCCGAGGCACTGGACAACGTTAACACATGTCCTAACATATTGAGGAAAATGTATTTACCTATATTTAAAGAGAGGGTTAAATTGTGGTAGTAAAGATGTAAAATAATTTGTGAGCTTTCTCTTGATTTCTTTGTATCAATTTGGTACAGAGAAGAAACGTCCCTGAACAACATTGTTTGTCATTGATGATTGATGATTACAAACCTCACCATAGTTTCGAATGAATGGAATAATCAATTTTCACTCATTACAAGTTTCTTTCACACTGTATAATCGCATCACTAGAACTCAACCTTTATCTTTAACAAAAATTACCTTGATTGGTTGTTGAGACACCCTGTACAAGAAAGCCTCACTCCCTACAACAGGCGTGTGACATTTGAAGATTAATCGCAATCAAGATGCGTGAGTAACATAACATCATGTTGAGCCGCTAAAACACAATTGTGAAGGTGTTCACATGTAGCTCTTTATCCGGGTTCGCTATCATGAATTTATTTCATTTATTCGTTTCTGTTCGATGGTGTAGTAGTTCCTACACTGTATTGTTGTTGGCTGTGGTGTTACTAATGTTCTTGTTTTTTTGTTGCTGTTATTGTTGTTGTTCATATTTTACGAATTAGATAGTGATATTGTTTACGTCACGAAGGAACATTATGCCTGCTCTTTCTTCTTTTATGTTAAGAACACTTGTACTTTTAAAATATATTAACAACATTATTAAATATGTTATTACATAAATTATGTAGCCTATGGAAATTATCTTCTATCGTTTAGGGTAATTATATTTTCATAATTTTTGTTATGTTCCATCCGTCTTCGCCTGTTTATAAGACTGTTAAAGCTGCACACAAATCTCCAATTTATATATTTTCCCAGCTTTTCTATCATCTGTTAGGACATTATTCACTACAAGCGTTACGAAGAGACGTTTGTATTCTAGCTACAGCTGAATACCGTCGTACATTGGTACAGAACGTCTTCATAATGCCTCTGGCAGCAGTAATATTCATGCTTCACTATTTCTCCCCTCCGAGAGTGCCATTCTGCATGGTTTTAAAAAGAATCGATGCAAAAATTCTGACAGCTAATGCCATAATGCATCTTCTTGATTTAAAAGCAAACTCTGCCAAGCGAACTAGAATACCAGCATAACTTAAGCAGGTGAAAATGTGTGTTATTATGCAGGCCGGACTTTCAGAAATGATTTGCCTCATGTAAGATATTGATTAGTTTTCGCATTCTATCTAATACCATTGATCAAAGTATTCGAATCTCGAAAAAGAATGTTATGTGTTGCCTTTCGCCTAAAATTCAAATTGTCTAGTTTACTGTCACTTGTGAATAAGTGTTATAGTAGGGATAGTGTTTTTTGTTTAAAGATTTAAAGAACATTTGTAAAGTTATTTGTTGTAAACTAACAATTAATGTAGATTAAATGTAAATACGTGTAACAACATAAACTTAACTTAGATCGATGGGACTGATTTTTATTCAAACGAATAACGATATCAAATTGGTTATTTTAAAGGACCTATAGACAGATAGAAACAGGAATATATTTGGAGAAGGATTTTTTTTTTTAGAGAGAGAGAGAGAGAGAGAAAGAGAGAGAGAGAGAGAGGTGGAAAATGAGAGGGAAAATTGGTAAATGATTTCATTAGAGGATGTCTGACGATCCGTAGTTCCAGTGGTGTAAATCAAACATCTATTATGTTCTAAACTATCTTTGATGTAGAAGAGGATTGCTCATTTGGCATAAGAGTCCCGGATGTAGATTCCACCACTTTACATTCACACGCATCGTCTACACGCATTTCATTTTTTTAAAGTCCTCACATCTAAGCTAAGAACGTAGGTTTTCGGGAAATTTAATAAGAAACATTATATAGTTCTTTGAATATATATGTATCCTAATTCCACTTCCCTTTCTATCAATCGTTCCATAATTGACTTTTCTATATTTTACAACGGTTACCCCATTTTCTACATTTTGTCATGGATCCTTTTTTTATTTTCCGTTAAAACCTCGCTCTTTGTCTGCCTGTCTCTCCTATTACCTCCTCCAAAAAACCTCTCTGGCTCTCTCTCTCTCATTCTTTCTCTCTATTTCTCTTTCTCTCTCTCTCTCTCTCTCTCTCTCTCTCTCTTTCTCTCTTTTTTCTCTTTCTCTCTCTCTCTCTCTCTCTCTCTCTCTCTCTCTCTCTCTCTCTCTCTCTCTCTCGGTACGGTTTATTTTTTCACATGGTTCCTCTTCTCACACATTCCCTCACTTCTATCGGGTAATAGCTTTTCATCTATCCCTTCCATCAAAGGCTTATATGCGGGGGTTCTCACGAATCTTTTAACGTTATCCCACATAACACACTCATAACGCTTATCCCCCACGTTAAAGACAAAAAGATCGTTTCGCTTCAAGTAAGTATTGAGCCAGCGCAAGCTCTAAAATCGCGCGCGTAAAATTAATTGGAAATTCTCGTTCATTTCTCCCAAGATGAGCCGATAATGATTTAATGCATCGTCGCCTCTGATTGCTAAGTTACCTTCCAATTTCAAGAGTATTATCTTGATTCCGTTACTAAGATACTCTTGCTTAGGTAATTCAGCGTAGGCACGGCTTACCGATCCGAGTGAATTTATGGTACTTCTTCGCTCTCGGTCTTTGTTTGTTACTTAGACCATTTAGATTTATTAAAATGCTTTTCCTTTACTTATTAAATCAAAAGTTTTCATTAAACAAAGCTTGATGTCATTTAAAAGTTTAAAGAAAGAACACATAACGCCCAATAAAGTAGACACGTTACAAGATGTTATTTATTAAAGCTTTATGCATTGAATAATACTTATTATAAAAAAATATATCAAGAAGATACAGTCACAGAACTTGACTTGACATGTCACAGTTAATAAGAGGAAGATGTATTTCAAGACGAGGCCAATTAAACACATTGTATACAATCAATGGACGAGTTAAATGTAATATTTTTTCTTTTAAAAAGGGAACAGTAATTCGATCAAATGGTTTTAAATACGTTCTAACATTTATATGAATTTGATCAGTCATTTACTTTTAAAGTGACCCGATCTTTTCAATAATCGACTGTTATAGTGACCGTTCTATTCGTTACCCTTACATGATACGTAAAAGATAATCCTATTTTTAACAATTTGAATATCATAAAGAATGCTTGTACAAAATGCTATTCTAAGAATGTATTAGTGGCAAAAAATAGAAAATTGTTGGTTTTCTTTAAAAGTCAAAGCTCGTCATATTGGGATGACCTGGAGCGATCTAACTCTCTCGTTACCCATCGTTATCTCGACATTTCACTCAAGAATCATAATAATGGCTTAATGTACCCTAAGCGTGATCCCATACCCATCCATAGCTCCTTTATCAATTCTCTCATTTCCTCCAAACATCAAGGATTACATCACTTGGAAGATGCTCCTGACCTAAGGCTAACTTTTCAGGTTTTACTCACGTGTATTGCTTGTCTCCCAATACTTGAGCTGCTCATATTTATGGTCATTACTTATTTAAATTGGAAATGGCAGAGGTCCCAATTTCTCTAACTGACGTACACTGTATTTCTCTCTTTAAATTCAGCAAACATAGAATCACTGTCCCCATATTGCTTTCTGTTACAAGGTTAAATACCTTGGCGTTATTCCCTGCACCTATACCTCGATTGACGTCTTTCTTTTTCAATTTGGTAAACAACTTTTGCGCGTCCCCAGAGATTGACATTTCTGGCAAGGTTAAAAGAAGAAATGTTGACAAATATCTTCAAGTTAAGTCAGTCTTCGGTCATATAAAAGGACCTAAGTTTGAGGTCATGGTAGAGAGAACACTCGAATTTTAAAGTGCATTCGCAGTCATGGTATGTCTTTGAAAAGTAAATAAATTCTTTATCTTCTCATCTTCTCTGCAGAAAAGAAAGAAATGACACAGTTACTCATATAACTATCTGCGTTCCACCGTTGTGCATATTTCAGTTATGAATAATTACCAATGGTGATGAAGATGTAAATAGTATGCCCTATTTTGTATAACCTTGCAAACAGTATTATGAGAAACATCCCTGACATTTTATACAAATTAACAGAAATGCTATGTTTGCTGCTACAAGATCTTTAAAGACATTTACAAAGTATTCATAAACGGATTGATGGACAGCACCCTGTAGTGAGGGTATAGTACACGCCGAAAGCGCTTACAACAGCCCGATACACTGAGAGCGTACACCGAAATGTACGTCTGGGACTATGGGAATTATTGATTAACGTGACACAAAAAGTGACCTGATGTTTGACCAAGATGATGGTATATATGAACAGGGTCTCCTTGTATCAGTAGCAAACTAGATCAGGGTACCCCTTGGGGCGAGGTTCCTTCACCCCCCCCCCCCCCCCCCCCCCCCCATCTACCTGCAGTAACGGTGAAGGGGTAACTTGCTTCTGCTACCATACTATGATTTTGCAGTCATAATTCAAACAAAATGTAAGGAGGCTTATAAGTCTTTGGAAAAGCAAATGTAATGTTGAAACATGTTGTTTACAACACATAAACTCCATTTGGTGATGCAGGTCAAACATATAATCCTAGGACTATGGGTCAAATTAATGTCTTCGTTAAAAGGTTTTTTTTTCTTCAGGTAAATTTGTTTGATGTCCTTACGTTCATAATCATCTCTGTATATAGTCCCATTTAACCATATCGGTGTTCAGTGTGTTTCGTTTAATTATTCATGATGTTAAACAAAGTCACATAATCGTATACAGTTCTGGTGGTTGTATATAACCTGAAAACAAACAATTGTTCCTATTTACTATACATAATAAACCATTTAGAATGACAAGAAAATTCGCTCACAAAGCGACTGCATGGCCATATACTCAACATTATCTGTAAAAACAGATCGTTCGAGAGAATGGAAGACGCGATTTGAGAGACGATGGATGAAAGGATAACCTTAAAGTAAAGCTTTTCTCCCCCTTCATCTGAGGCCCAGGGATCCAGTACAAGATTCAATAGCAAGTCTCACTTCTAGTAATCAGATTTAAGGATTTAGAATTCAATAAATGATGGGGATGCGTTTCTGTAAGAGAAAGGAAACGCAGAGACTGGGGGAGCTAGACTCAAAGTGTGTGTGTATTTTAGCTCTATCTTTAGAGAGGAGGGAGGAAAATAAAGGAACATTACAGAATCATGAATTTAAAGGTATAATGAGTGGAGGCAATTGAAGGATACGAGTGGGAGATTAAATGAGTAAGGAACAAAAGGGTGAAGAGTTTTGAAACTAAAAGTGATGAAAAGAAAAGGAGATCGAATGGGGAAAGAGATATATATTGAAAGGAAGAGAAGAGAAGAGTTAAGAAGAAATAGAAATTAAAAGAAAAAAAAAACGATTTACAGAAAGATATTAAAAAAAGTAGATAGACAAGAAGTAGTAAATAAAAGGTAGAATAAGAAACAGAAGATAAAAAGGAAAGAAATTAAAGCAAGAGGAGCGAAAAGCAGTGAGACTTACGGAGAAGAGAAAGGAATCGATAGAAGAGAGAAAAGGAAAAAAATTAAAAGGGCGGAAATCGGTTAGAGAGAAAGAGTAGGAAAGGATGGGAAAGAGAGAAGTGGAGCAAAATGAAACGTTCGAAAGAACAAAAGAGAAGAGAAGAGGAAGAGATAAGAAGAACAGAAAGTAAGAGCAAGGGGAGAAAGGAGTACACATCTAGTGCACTCTTAAATTATTGGTGTAACTAGAAGAGCTTTCTGCGATGGGCTCACGTGACGCCATCTAGTCCAAGTCAGCTCACTGCCTGGTCTTACCACATCACTTACAAGCTCAACACGCTATCAACCTGCAACGAGCTTCAAATTGACTGCCGCTTGGGTGAGAAAAATGAACCCCATTTCACATTGGAAAGTTTATGTTCAGGACACCTCGGCGGTGAAAAGGTAAAATATCTTCATCCCTTTTTCTTTGACATCTGTCTGTCCCTGTCCATGTATGTCTGTCTGTCTCTCTCTCTCTCTCCATCTGTCTATCTGTCTCTCGGTTTATGTCTCTCTGTCTCTGACTCTCTCTCTCTCTCTCTCTCTCTCTATGTTTCTCTCTCTCTCTCTCAGTCTTAGAACTGTTGTTGAATTAGTAGTATTAGTAGTAGTAGAAGTAGTAGTAGAGATGTATATTTGTTACAGTCTACAACAACAACAACAACAACAACAACAACAAACAAACAAACAAAATCAATATATTTCATCATCTGTTATAATGCATTATTCATTTATTCATTATCACTCTCTAAGTATTTCCTATTTCCCAGAAACAGTTGGCGTATTCTTTACCACGGATATATGTTTATCCCCTGCAGTATTTCATATTTGTATTTCCCCATATCACTTTCCGATGTCATTGTGAAAACTCTGCCCCACTTATTGAAAAAAGAGGATGCTCACAAACACACACCGTGTCATCCGAGAGGCTTTAGAATATACACGTGGGTGGACTGTGCTCCGTAAATGTATAGCTCAGAGCTTTTTAGATTGAAAATGAAATTGAGTCCGTATTTATTCCAATTAAAGTGACTTTCGCAGTGAGATATGTGATACAGTAAACGTTCAATCACTAAGTACGTGGGGGAAAAAATCAAAGATTTTCAGCAGATAAACGTGCCTCGTTCAATACAGAGACGTGCTTTTAAACCTTCGGGTCGTGATACCAATGAGGTGATGGGGAGGGGCGTGGGAGAGAACAGTTTACTGGATGAAAGAAAGTTAAAGTCATATTTGTGGATGGGTCATACTAATGACACAACTGATATTCTTATGCATTTTAATTTATATTCGGTTGCTCTACAGGGGCTACCCCGTTACGAATTGTTGTTAATGCCACCATGGTAGGTCCATGATGCCACTAAGCCGGTTCAGGATGGGGGCGTGGAAACATATTAAAGAGGATTAGAACTGCAGTACTACAGGTTAATAAGCGAAGGTAATGAATGGTGTAAGATACAGAAAACGACTTTAGAGGAATCAGGTCATAATATTGTATTATTATTATTGCTGCTCAGTGGCTGCCGGGCTCACGATCAATTGGGCAAAAAGAATTTCCGTTTCGGTTTAATAAAATTTGGAGTGGACTATTATTAGGCTATTATTATTATTATTGCATATAAATATATATGCAGATATGGCGTTGTATAATATACATGTATGTACATTGTATTGCACATATTTTGAGGTAAAATGAATCGTATTTATTCCTGCATAAGTCTTACAGGGATAGCAATGGCGACAAATAATTACCCTCAATCTTTTATTTTATGAAATGAGAATTCCTCTTCTTTTGCCGCATAGCCCAGCTAGAATGTAATACTCCAGATCAGACCGACACCAAACCGACAATAAACCGCACAAACATACATTACACAAAATGGCCAAGATTTGATCGGGTTCAAATTGGTTTACAATTGGGTTGGAGGTGTGACTGGAGTTTTATACTGACTGAAGTTTTGATATGAACAGGGTATATCATCTGGGTGTGAATGTGTGATCATAGTGTGGTGAGTCGCTTGACTTGTGTAATTTCACGCATGTTGTAATGTGTATGGTGGGGCAGCGATCTACACCGCACCGTTTAGGCAGCCTAGTATTTGACGGTATATACCTATTGCCGAACACGAAAAGTGAATCTGTCTATGAAGCCAGAAGGGCGCAAATGCTTTAACACAGAGTCAACGCCTTTCTGGCTCTGAAAAGCAATGCTCTTTTTTCATTTTCTTCTTCTTGTACTACTCCTTCTTCACATTCTTCTTCTTTTTCTTCTCCACTTCCTCCTCATCTTCTTCTTCCCGCTCTTTCCCTTCTTCTCTTTCTCCTCTTTCTTCTTCTTGTTCTTCTCTTCCTCCTCCCCCTGTATCTACTTCTTGTTTGTCTACTTCTTGTTTTCTCCTCCTCCTCCTCCTCCTTCTTCTTTTCCACACTCTCCTCATTATTGTTTCTTCTTTCTTTCCTTTTCTGTCAAATTAAATTATTGTCGACAATCTAATAGGGAGTCAAGTGACTTGACGTTTCGACTAGTGCCTATCCATTTTCAATGTGTTCATGCATATAAATACGTGAATGAAGGCAATAAAATTCTAGTAATAAGAAAAAGTGAATGAAGTTTACGGGTGATATTTAATCTTCCTTCGGTGTCTATTTTCGGCGCTCCTCCGTGACTTTTTGAAATAAAACTAAAATATTCATCCTTGATGTTCATGATGGTTATCATGGGCGACATGACATCAACCAAAATGCACTTAGCTTCTTCCTAATCCGAACCAAACCAAGGCACTTCAAGTTGATTCAGTGATGAAAAGGATTTGTTTCGCAGATGGAAGACGAGCGAAGAAACTCGATCTCGAGAGATAGCGACATAATCATACAGTTTACAACAATGTTGGAGTTTATGAAGGAAATGAATGTCACGGTGGAACCTGGAGGCCAAGGCAAGGTGGAATTAATGACCTAAAAGCTAGCTGATGAATGAGCTAACAAGTTGAAGACGTCTACAGAAAACAGGAGACAAAAAGGAAACAATATGCATGATTTGATCTCAGATAATATAATCAAGAGCAACTTAGAATAAAAGTGGTTTCATTATCTGTTCAAGAACACTGATAATGATTATTATTACGTGAGACGTCTTTCCAATTTAAATTTGATAAAAGCATTTCACAATGTGCACCTGATAATGCTTTGGTATGTGGATGTATTCGCAACATGTCTACTCATTCCGGGAAATTCAGGCATGGAGATCCCCTTTCTTTTCTTCTCGTTAGCATGTACTAATAAAGTATAATATAGGCCTAGATTAGCTTAATTTTATGACCCAGATTCGTTTTATTTTAATTTTGGTTAAGGTCATAGGGCCATATCCATCACACCACAGCACGGTTTGGCCCCGGTTTTGGCATAATCACTTCTCCCGTTCGTTCACAATATCCATGCAATTTTTAAAAAGAACAAATAAATCACGTTTCTTAAAACAACAACAACAAAATCTTGGAACCAGCGGGACTTGAACCTGCATCTAATGCTTGCCGGGCAGTGACTCTACCACCAGGCCATCACTGGTCCATGGCACAGTCACGATAAACTAGAAACTGGATGTAAGCCACAAATATGTTTAAATAATTGAAATTTCTCCCAGGAAGCATTACATTTATACAAGTTATTGTCCTATGGCGGACTAATGAATAATAATAAGTCAGAATGAATCAGGAGAGCTTGGGTATTTGTTTCTAGTTCATCGTAACTGTGACATGGACCAGTGGTGGCCTGGTGGTGGAGTCGCTGCCCGGCAAGCAATAGATGAAGGTTCAAGTCCCGGTGGTTCCAAGATTTTTTGTTTTTCAATACAGATCGATCAATCGATCTTATTTACTGGGTGTAAGCGACAAATATGTTTAAATAATTGACAGTTCTCCCAGGAAGCATTACATTTATAAAAACAACGAAATCGTTATTCAATGACCCATCGATATTCTTCTAATCAGATTTGATGACGTATTTGACGCAGTAAATTAATTTATATGCTGACAAAAATGTTTCTCGTATAATACATTAGAAACGCAAATAAAATTGCTTTAAAAACAAAAATAACGTGGGGTGAATAAATGAAAACTCGAATCGGGCTCCTTCTCGGAGACCATGAATTTTTTCTAAAGGAAAAATCAGACGATGTTATCGATGCAAAAAGGCGAGTTTATTTCAGCCATAATGATGACTACAAGACGATGCAAATCTCTCAAAAATAACTGCAGTTCTCCGAGGAAATTAATAATGTCAAGAACATAAACACGTTCGTGCATAAACTCCGAACGGCACATAAATGCTGACAGATATTTCTATCCTGATCATCCCGATGTAATGAAGTATTCATGGAGGCACCTGAATGCCTGGAGCAGAATGTTCTTTTCGACTCCTCCATTATTTCCCAAGTATTGACGGTTTACAAAACGATGTTCTGTCCCAGGGATGGCTGTTATCATAAAGGCTCCAAAGTGTTTATCAAGCAAAGTTCTTCATCAACATGTCTACGGAACTCAGATAATATGCCGCGTGCGATCTATAAAAAGGCTCGTTCAGATATAGCGCGGTAAACCATGGGTAAACAGCAGCAAAAAGAAAATAACCGCGGTGTTTTCAACGTGTAAATGAATGGCAAGTGCTCGCAACAATGGACCTGCACGTATTTACTGTGCTCACATGACCCCCTAGTAAACTTTGATCCTCTCAGGGACACTAGATATGGACCCGATTAACTTCGAAATAATTTTCGAGTAAACTTTATCTATCGTATTCGCCTATTACTTTGCACGGAGATTAATAAGTCACCAAGGATTTGGAAATATGACCGGATGTGATTTCCAATCAAATAATTTCACAGCAATTTGTATCAAAGCCAAGATAAAATTGACGCTTCTTCGTAAAGTAATACCGTTTGAATTATCCTTGAAATAAATGGTCAATGGTGATCCCCGGGGCTCCATTTCAGCATGGCTTACAATCCTTCTTCCCGGATCCAGTTGTCTCCGAATTATTGACCTAGCCGTCCTCACTCGTTAGCCTGATATCATGGCGATCACAATGGCCCCCTTATGACTGCCAAATAGCGCACCGGGGAAGCTCTAGAAATCCTCAAAAACACAGTTATGATTTATCATTTGCCATTTGACTTTCAACAAGGCATTTTAGTTGACCAAGAGAGACACAGATATACAGATTAATAAATTTTATATGACCACTGAATCGATATGCGATTGGCAAGGTTGCTCATTCTAAGCATGAGAATAATTTGCAGCATATTTTCGGTCAGAATATCGAAGTAGGAAACGAAAGTCAGGAGTACGCCTCTGTGAGTGCAACTTCACAAAAAAGTGTTACACAATGACTAGCAATAAATGCTTCCCAGTCAATTCCCAAAATAATGTAATTCCTTCCATCAACACGGGAACAACTACACCTACATGTAACCTTTCACCTAGCCTAAAACGCATCTGAAACGCTAACCTTAATCTTTGTCAAAATTAAGCCTCACGCAAATGCAGGCGAAGTGAAACTTCGGGTCACCTCGCGGGAAATTTAATCCCTGATCGTTGTTAAACAAAAAAAGGAGGGGGAAATGTCCCGTATGTCTACCATGATTATTTATCCTGTAACCAGAAATTCTAGATTAAATAAGTATTATCCCACGGATCATAATCCATTTCGGTCGTACTCTTTGATGATTTACTTTGCCTTAAGCCAGATTGACCGTAAAATATCAAAAATAGCATAGTCCCCAAAACGACTTTAAAGGTGCTTACGTTAGGAAAACACAGTATCAATCTCAATTTCCGTTTGTGTGTAGACCAGACAACTCCGATCAGAAAATGAATTAATCTCGGGATAAAACGATGTAGATCATAAAACCGGAATTAGCACAGTCAATATGATTTTGTTGGTATTTGACCCTGAATCTCTGATTGCAATTATTATTGATAATGGCCTCTTAAGCTGAGATCAGCATGATTAGAACAGCAGTTATTAACTCTCTGTCATTAAATTGAGCAGCATTTATCTGAAAAAATGTTGAATAAAAAGCCGCTAATCAATTTAATTTTTTTTAATTGCCTAGGTGCCCTAGCTACTGTATACCTGTAAATGAGCACCATTAACTCGATCTGCAAATAGTCAATTTATTTCATGTATGATTTTTGTCATAGACACTATTTATGTAACAATATTATATTCAATTTGACCGTTTCATGTTTCAAAATTTGATCCAAACAATGTTATTTATCATAATTGTATAGCATCGTGTTCTTATATCTATGTTGGTAAGCATGTAGACTAGCTTTATTCGTTGTTCTTTCATTATTGAATTAAATTTAATTATACTTTCATGCTTGTGCTTTTACCATTATATTTTTCGCTGTTTTCATATGCTTTTATTTTTATTTTGTATGTAACTTAAAAAATGAGTACATAACTTTAAAAGAATCCTCAATCGACTACGTATTCTGTGTCTACTTCATACCTGTTTGGTTATGTACGGACATTGTATTAACATTAATTCAGCTACCACATTCCCAAGAAATTAGAGACGTATCTTTATCCCTATTTCCAGGAAGGGTCAAATTGAATACAACAAATTGAATCACAACATTTTCAATTACTGTAATCTATGCCAGGCAACACTGTACTATCATGTTAAACTGGTAATTTTTAGCCTGGCTAATGGCGAAATCAGAGTCAATAGTTTCTCTGGATCTTCCTACCCCTGTCGCTAAACCCACACAGTCTCGTACTAGTAACATTCTCATGTCTGTCAAGGTTAAAATGGCTGTAGTGGCGGTGAATGGGTTAAGCTCTACGGGAGATAGCCGTGTTATCTGGGGATGTTGAGCAGAGCACAAGATCCTTCAACTGTTCGAAAGTGCATTTGGTTATGAGGCAGTGGTGATTGACGGCAAACTCTCCCCGTAACACTGGGCGGTAAAATGAGCGATGTTCGGTTAAGCGGTTAGCTTCATCCTTTCACATGTGTGCATGACTATACTGGCGTCGCGCGCGAGGCGCCACGGCAAATCTCGCCCAATACCACACGCCGGCAATAGGACAAGACATGTTTTGTGAGCAGTTTTGCATGGACTATTTTAATAGAGAGTATAAATATAATTTGATGGGTGTAAAAGGAACCCTATCTCTGCAGCGCAACATTACGCTCTACATACATTTCATGGATTGCTGCATGGCAGCCACCTGATGAAATGCATCCGAGATATTAGACCTGGTGGAACTTTGTCAAATTAAACTGTAGGAATGTGGTCTTATAATTGCGAAGCGAAACTAAATATCGAATAGGTAATATGAAAGTCGTTAAATTGTTCTCGCAATTTTATAATATTCAATAGCTTCTCAAAATTCATCAGGAATGCACTGTCATTCAAAAAGCCTCTAAATAAAGCGATGCAGCCTGCCCTATACACTACGTGCTTGTAGCATACTTATGTAGACATGAGGAATAAAAAGTTCGTTGACTGTCGTCCTTTTCGGGATAGGTAAACATTTATAAATTCAGTTAAGGGATAATTATTTGTTGATCAAGTTATGAAATTATATCACTGGCAATGAGAAGTTAATTAGATCGTACTTTCGAAGTGAAAAGAAAATGTGTTTTAAATATCATTTAATAACAAAACAATTCAAACCTGAATTGGAACGTGTCAATTTTCATTTATGTTGTAAATGTATTTCATCGGAGGTTAACAAAGCAAACAACAAAACACATACTTCATGATGAGCCACTAATTTTGCTAGTCTGAACAGGTGTACCAATAATATAAGATAAACGAAAATGAAAATATAAATGAAGTAATTTTTACATACTAAAAATGTACATGCAGCTATTTCATAAATAGAATGATTTTCTAGCATTGTTTCAGAACGTGCATTGGGGTGGTCACTCAGTCTAATAGACAGTGTGTGAATACAAATGGGGTAAACCTATGTTATTAACGAGAAAGAATGTCAAATGTTGACTGCTGATCAAATTATGACATGAATAAACTCTGTGGCAGGCGATCGGAAAAACAGCCTGAATTTACATTACAATTTTCCCGCGCAATATAAAGGAGACTTCCCCCTAGAATAATGTACATGTACATGCGATGAAGATAATAGTACATGGACGGAGAGTTGCAGAATTATACTTCTCCTAAAATTTGGTAGACCCTCGGAGAGGACCTAAAGCCGTCGGTCCTCTGGTTGCTTACTAACAAGCCAACACTAAAAAGATTATTACCAAAAAACAGAGAAGGCAATTGTTTACAACAAAAATCCCTTTGCGGCTTTTTGCTCATAAGTTATTGCTATCATTGAGTATAACCATGGGGATGTGTCATAAATAATTCACGCAATGATTTCAAATACTCGTCTTACGGTCGTTGACTGAAAAAGTCCGGTATGTTTAACATTTCACAATCCCTAAAGAGAAGTCTTCGCGTTTTCCTTTCATAGCTTCATAGATGATAAATATGAAAATAAACACACCGATACATGTTATAAGTGATGAGCACCCTGCTCAACAATTTTTGACAGCGACCCAGGATTTTTTCCTCGCACAATTATTCCAGACAATTTCCAGACAATTTTACGGCGTACTACTTTGTTTTGTATTTGCTTTATTTTTGTTTGTTTTTGTTTGTTCAATTCTAATATCTGGGTTTGAATGCACTCCAATAGCAGACATTTTAACTATTGAACTCTTTGATTAACTCTAATACATGAAATCCAATATTCTACTCGTCAAATTACTTCGCAATCAAAGATATCAATTTCTAGAAATAAAGGATAACATTTCCTTCTGTTAGGCGCATGTAAGTCTATTTAGAGGTCTGAAGAAATTTAATACTTGTTTTGATGGTTTTGCAGTCGGGAGGGTTATTTCCTTTAGAGATGTTGTTGACAAAATTTAGGAAACGAAAAGTTCGGGTTTGAATATTCATTCGTTCAATATCACATTACATTCATGGTATGGAACTATATTTGGTTTATTTCTGTATGAATTAGCAATGATTAGTGTCAGTTAATCCAAATACAATGCGAGTCATTGCTGCCGAGTCGGTTATTTCGGTCAGTTAAGAAATATGTTATGAATTATACATATACAAGCACAGGGGGACGCTGTTGGAGTTCCAGGGTTTCAATTTCAGTTAGACCTGGGAAAAATTACTTCAAGATATTGCGATCGAATTGGTATTGTGTAAGTTACAGTCTTCTCACTTTTAAATGATTATTGATATAATCATTCTCGACAAATAGTAAATTTGTCCCAAATTGTATAAAAAAATACAAAAATAACGACAATTCAGAATTAGCATAATCATGTTCCAATTTTGCAAGGAGCACAAAGTCATCTTGTCATACAAACAAACATATGTATTTCTGTATAAATATAAGAAAGGTTGTATGAAATGATGTGTTTTGAATTCATCCTGGTTTTCATTACAAACTATACATGTAACCTCTCTTCTACTTTAAAGTTCACTGGAGCAAATGGGAAGAAAATACCTTCATGCTTTTAGTTTCTACTGTATGCCCTCGTGCCTAGTAGCTGTGAAGTTGGAACCTGATAATGGTTGATGCAAACAGCGTGATGGGAAAACAATTTGTACACCTGTAACAGTGTTTAGAGAGTTGGTGAAACCGAAGAGAGAGGGGGTCAACAGTGCGATTTCACGAGCATCACGAGAGGGGTGTATGGGGCTTACCCCCCCCCCCCCCCCACCACCCCTTATTGTCGGTAATTTGTATGGTTTGTTATTACCTGACTGCTAAAAAGCATGCGTATGCTTGTAAAGTAAGCAACCGGGGACCGTTAGCTTTAAGTACTCTCCAAGAGACTGAGTAATGAGGATTAATGCCTCACCGAAGGACACTAGCGCAACGACCTGGTTTCGAACCCAGAACCTCCAGGTTGCGAGACGACATCTCGACTACTGAGCCACCGCGCCTCCACAAATTTGTTTAATTGATCAACCGTTCTCGGCAAACCTGTATATCTTATTATTTATTATACGCGCCTGTTGAAATTTCCTCAGCTCTGTCGACATATTTTGAAAGCAAAGAACAATTTTTTACACTGGTCGAAATTCTGACCATCTCCCCAGAGCCACCTCCCCCCCCCCCCCCCCTCCGATTTTAATCTAGCTTGTAAAATGTTTCTGCAAATCTGTCGGCAATCGGTCCGACACCCTTTCCTTATAAAACGTCCTAGCGGCGCCACTGGAAGCTCCCTAGAAAGCTTGCTTGCTGAGCTGTGAGATCACAGCAGCTTTTAGCCGGAGTACTTGACAACATCCTGATATGATGCTCGAAAGATGTACCGCCAATTAGATTATGGAAGAGCAACATTCGGTCCTTTGAGGGTGGAATGTTATTAGTAGATGTTCGTTTGATGTCACGCTGCATTGTGATGTGGTAGAATGACGCTATGGTCTTGTAAGTAGCGTATAATGGGGGTGATGGAAAGTACACGTTTGGGGAGGGCTAAAAGGTGATCGAATCTAATGGAAAGAAAATTGAGTGTAGAAACAGTTACGATGAACCGTGATAAAGTACGGAAATAGAATGGTAAAGCTCATTAATAATAAAAACAAAATACTAATAATAAAAACAGTGCTTATAAAGCGCTTACCACCGAAGTCTCTAACCGCTATTAATTGAAAATGTCTTATATTATTTTGTTTAGGTTGCCAATTCCTGTTGTGTCCATTCCTTTTATGTAAAGGTTGTGTTTCTGTCGGATGAGAACTATGATTATGTCTAATTGCTCAGAGATTTGTGATAGAAATTATGATATCACTCTCCGTATCTACAGCCAATATGTCTGTGTATATGTTCATAATTATGTATAAAAGAGCATGAAAAATTGGATCTGAATAATTATTCTATTTTTTCTGTTACAAATTATTAAATAAAATGGAAAATCTACTTTTCATGGTAAAGTAATGAAATGGACAAAAAAAAACATGACAGCAATACGACGAACACGATTTAGTTTGAAGAAGGAATAATATTGATTTGATCCCCGATAGATTTAATGAGCTCAAATATTCACCATTGAGATATCTGAGAAATAATAACTCGCAGGATTTAGGATAGGAATAGATGTGAACGTCATCGTATAAGGTGACTGAAAGGTGGCCAAATATAGGATCCTTTTTCTGTCGAGACCTGACAAATATAAACACGATTAGATTTGGTGAGGGTTGTTTGCAGAGAAAAGTCCCTGGACAGCGCATTAAACCCTCCAACCGCCACGATTCTCTAACACACCTCAAGACTGAGGCCATAGACTGTAAGAAAAGACTGGAAAGCGCCCCTTCACCCCCACCCCTCCCCCCACATAATTATAAGTCATAATGTTCGTATCTAATCAGGGTGAATTGATTTTTGTTATAGAACTTAATGAGTGTTTTCGACGGAGGTGATATGGATTTTGAAACGGAGTTAACCGTAAACATTTGTCACTTCTTCATATGATACAATTTTATTAATAAACTGTAAAATAATGTCTTGAGTAGGGCGATTTTACTATTTCAAACTCATATTCTCGTGCCTCATGTCTTACTCTACAAATATTTTTAAAAATGCGTTTTTCCTTCTTCCGAATATAAGAAGGTAAACAGATCATGACTTTTTTTTTAAATCATAAAAAAGTGATTTTCCTCTCGTATGATAGTGTAGACCCATTATTTTCATAACAGCCACATTTTTAACCACATTTACGATTGGTGCTGCTTTTCCAATTACATGTACTTACCAACAAAAGAGGTCAATCGGAATTTATTTCACGCCTTCCAAAACACATTTAGGAAATTGAGCTGACACACAATCATATTTCATGTTTGATTCATGTAAAGGTGTCTCATCTTTCACCCGAATAATTCCAATAGCGTTATTAGTTAATAACTTAATATCTCTTTACTCACATTCACATTCAAGTTGACTGCTCTCATTTGTGTGGTATTTCATATGATGTAATACAATGATAGATGTCTACAATGGAATTCATCAATCGTACAATTAAATAATGCTTCTTCCGTCTCTCAAAAAGCACTCCAGTCATTCTGGAAGTGCATCTTGGTTTCCAAGTGCTGTCTAATAGCACCCATTAACCAAAATCACTCCGATTGGACGCTGTCTAATAGACCCATTCATTTTGGGATAATGTCTCAATAAATGACCGCCATCAACTTCGTGGTCTAATAATGTCACTAGCAATTACAGTCTGAACACATTACCATTAGACGACGTACTGATCGAGCAGTGAGAGCACCTCCAAGTTCTTTTCATTCACTGATTTATCGTTTAGGTTGTGGTGCAACTATATCATATTTTATTGAATATTCTTAAACGTACATTTTGTCAGTGCCCGCCACGTGTTTGTTCTTCTTTATTTTGGTACGATAGTTCCTCCTTGTCCATCTCATTTTACGTATTTTACTTATTAGGTCCCTCTCTCCCATGTTCAAATCTTTCTTGCATCTCTTTTAAAATATATTTTACCCGTAAATCATATTTTCAAAATTATACATCTCTAACCCCCACCCACCCCTCCCTATCTCCCTCCCTTTCTCTCCCTCTATCTACTTCTGTCTGTCTGTCCGTCTCTCTTCTCAACTCTCTCCCTCTCTATCCCCCTCTCTCTCTTTCTTTCTTTCTCTCTCTCTCTCTCTCTCTCTTCCCCCCCCCCCCCCAACCCCATGCTTTCATGATGGTCTCTCCCTCAGAGGACACCATTACTCTTCTCCATCATAGCCGTGAGTGCATGCAGTACTCAGCAAACAAGCACGATGGATGCTCCCTCTCGAATCATCTTTACTTCTCTCTATACCATTCCATCAGGCAGTCAGGCGTTCATGTAATGCTTATCACACTAAAATGTTCTTTGGGCCCAACGCACCCTACACGATCCATTTACGATCCGATTTTGGAAGACTCGATAGCATTTGATAAGAACAGTCAAACATGTCAAATCTTCATGACAGAGGATCTGAATAGTCATATGATAAATCTTTAAGGGATTTCATGCTCTCTTGAAAGAAGAAAACCTAAATCGGCTCAGAATCGTAGCCGATTCGGCTTTTATGCTTTGGACAATTAGGAGGGAGTTCATTCTGTGTTAACGTGCATGAGTTTAATAACCTTCTAGCTCCAAACATGCTTCACAGAGATTTCGTGGTCAAGGGGTTTAAACAGACGTGCAGGTCGCGGGTTTGAGCCTCGGCGCGGCACTAGGTGTCCTTTGGCAAAACATTAATCTACACTTGCTACTCTCCACCCATAAATTACCAGTAAGAATTAATTCCTTGAACACCTTGCGTGGTGGATATGTGCACTATATTTTCACCCTTGTCCTTTATTGAGAAGTAAAACAAGAAAAGAGCAACACATGGGATGCTGCTGGAATACTTTTTCAATTAAACGCCATACTCTACCCCCCTCCCTCCCTCTCTATCTCTCTCTCTCTCTCTCTCTCCCTCCCTCTCTTCGTTGTAACTAATAATGGTCGACCTACTCTTCTACACCTCATGCTCTATCACTCGCAAACCGCATCATCCAGTTTCAGCCACACTTCTTCTCAAGATGTATGGTGGCGTTTAATTGAGGGTGGATGACGAAAAGGAAAGTCAAGATTTTTGCCGAGGACTCGTCTGTCACTCAGTTGGAGCGTGTTTCTCATGTTGAGGTACAGACACAGACGGCAGCCTGTGGCTTGCTGGGGAATAGGTAAGTGTTAGAACCAAATTGCAACTGGGCAGACAAGAGAAAACGATCTGAGGTTATTTCCCTTTTGGATTTCAAGAACGAGGAATTGTGATTAAGCTCAAGAAACCTACGTGTATTTCGAAAGAATGCGAGTGTATAAACGTACACAATATATGGGAAAGACACATGAATAGCATTGAGAATATTTGCAGATAATTATCACCCCCCCCCCCCAAATACATTATTTTTCTTCCGCCTCTTTTGTGCTCATTCAATATGTTTAGTTTTATTTTTTGTATTGATACACCCCCCCCCCCCCCCCTGTCCTCATATCTGTATCTGTTTGCAGATTCCATTTGTTGTTGTTTTTTGGCCGGGTTTTTTTTTTTACCACGCTCTCTATCCCATATCATGCCCCACATCACATCTCCAGCGCGTCAATTCACTTTCTCTCAACTCTTTTCAATGAAACTGTTCTTTCTCAGATGAGATGAAAGTACTATTGATTGCATCGCTCTTACCAGTATGTAATCACCCAGACCACTCCGCCCTATAATACAATCATGATTGCATCACAAAAACCACTATCCCTCACCCTATACATTCACCAGCGAAATAACGATATCTCATTTCATACCACATCCCCACCATGCACGCTCCATCCCACAAACGGTATACATGCCTCCTCAGCAGACTCTATTTACCGATTAGATCAGCGAGGTTTATATTGATAGTAATTACGCAATTAGACCAATGATGTTTATTGTGCTCCATCTAATTCGGTTAAATTAAAAAATGGTTTCTCACCGCCGTATCATCCTCTATGCTGCAGAAAGATGCTTCTCTGCGCTATTGCTCCGGCGACATCTTTGACGAAATAAAATCCGGGCCCCGTATAACACAAGACTTTACAATTGATCATACTCTACTGACTATAGTAAGTTCATTAATTTATCTACAGTTAATTAAAAAATGAAACATTTCAGCTTTTCAGCTCAGTTATTAAGCAAAATGATCAAAGCAACGGAATTCCAAGGTTTTCTTTGCTCATAGTTATTGTAAAGAAGTTTGAGAAACACGCGAACATGATTAAATTAGCAGGCTAGGTTATCAATTAATCACGTGTTCAGCGTTAGTTCGAGGTACGCAGCAGCATCAAATATTCTATTAGGCCCTGAACCGGTCATCAATTAAGAGAGCATATTGGTGTAATTAGAAGAAGATAAATTGGTTTCCGCTAAGCAAATAGGAAATAGACAGTGACTTCTGAAATTGGATTACTTGCTTTCATGGAACTGAAGATAATTAAATACACTAGCCTTTATCAATGTGTTTATATAACACACCGTCTGTTTGGAGCCAGAAGGGCGTTAACTCATAAAAATTAACACAAAGTTAATAATCTCCTGGCTCCGAACAGAGGACATTAGTTGTTTTCATCGTTACACTTCTTAACATTATTGGTATGCTTTTTGTGGTGAGCCCGTACAGTCATCGTTACTTACCAGGCAAACCAATAAATTACTCAAATATAAAAAGGAGTTTCAATTACAAGAGCGATATATCAATTCAGATATACTGTACTACAATTATTATCCGGGACATTTCATGAAGATGACCAAACCTATCAGCGAAGTCATAAACCTTTTCAACTTGACGTTCGACGACCATGGGTAATAATGGTCAGACGGTCACCATCACGAGGCGATCAAGATGTCGCCTATATATCTCTATCTCAAGAGAAGGTAATAGAAACAATAATTCTTCTCACACTTCCGAAATGTATGTTTATGGACATGATTATCATTGATGGCTGAGAGAAGGTCTTGCTCATCCCATCATCGTCGTATCGTTATGGCAGTCCTTGATGAGCGTTTGGACGGACTGTCTAGGGCGATGAATGTGAGGGCTGAGCCTTAGCAGCTGGCGTGGACATATCTCATGTTGTGTATATAGGTCCCCAGTTCGTATGCAAAGTTACATGTTCAACACTTTCCAACATAGTATTACTAATCATGATGATATTGATATAAATCTGGATTCTTGTAGTGCCTAATACACCTAAATGATTTACAGATACATGTATGTTACAACCTTGGTCACCGAATCAACACTTGTTCGCGCACACTGAGTGCACATTCTCCAGTCCAGGTGGAGTATTCCAGCCAGGCGCCATCTTCTAGACGATGCTAATAAAATGGTATTAGCATCCCATCAAGTAAATACCCATTTTACGCCTGGGTAGATCGAAGTACTGTATAACGTTAGCAGTCGGATAACAAAGCTCATATAAGGTACAAAAACATGGAATGTTTAATGTTGAATGTTACCTCGGTATCCCGATGTAACACCGACTAACATGGAATGCGTTAACAATATCATGATTCTACAACTAATTCTGCAATGCCCTTTGCACACGAGCGGCAATCTGGAATTGCATTATTGCCTAAGAAGCAATTAGTGTATGTGTTACGAGTTTACAGCATCTTTTATTATATTTATATTACAATCAATAAATCTAATAATGTCCCTCTCACTCCGATGCGTCAAAGACCGCGCCAATCATTGACGCAGTCTTACGTCGGTAATGACGCATCATGTGCAACGGGGTCTTTATGAATAAAACTCTTCTGTGACTCACATCCTCTCCACCTTAGCAATCAATTGTCGCATCAATCAAGCACAAGGCATTGACCAGGAGGGCAGTGTATGGTGAGTGTGACTGGAGATGATGTGATGATAGGGGCGGCGAGCCAGCGATCAAGTATTTATAATAATGGTTTGTGACAAGCAATCAAGATCGAGATGGCATCATTAAAGCGATTGCACTATCTTCCACCTATCTCGTTTTCTCTCTCCCTCGCTCTATCTGTGTTATTTCCATACATGTCCATTGATTTCCTTCTATTTGACTCTCACTTCCTGATCCGAATTACTTCTTGTTTCCTTTTCTCCCTCTTAATGACTCTCTGAGACCCCCCCCCCCCCCCCCCCCCTCCTCCCTCTACGTATCATGTATTAATGTTTTGTACTATTTGAATGGCCAATTTCAGACCAGTTGAATCGAAAATGAAATTCCATTTAACACATTAACTTATACATACCTTTCGAATAGCCCAAACGTATACGAGTGATTGTAAAACTAACTAGGGTACATCTGTTTTTAGAAAACTATTGTTTGCGAAGTTTCTGTTTAAGATATGTATTCATTACTATAATTTTACAATTATATTGTAAATACATTTAGATTTTGTGTTAAATGTTGTATACGAATGTAAAAGTCGCTTATCGCTCTCTGGGTGCTGCATTTTCGATTTTTAGAAATACAATTACCCTGATTAACAAATTAAATTTAACTATATTGAATTAAAATGAATTGAGAAGCAACTGATCATTATACGGTTTAAACATACGTAAATATCCACATTAAAAAGAAAGGGTCACTGCGATGTTACATATACGTGCATATATTTGAATTGAAGATACAGCTTGTATTTCAAAGCAATTGAACAAATTAATTACATATCTACTGCTAGTACACGGGTGTGTCATAAGTGAACACAATACGATCAGACGACCATAACGGTCTCTATTCAAATAGATGAAAACATCTCGCGACGGAAAAGGAAACAATAGATTCATAACTCGCACGACTGGAGATAAAGTCTAGTCAGTTATAGGAATGGATGGTATTTGTATGATAGCGAGCGACAGTAATTTCTTTTGTATCCTTCCTCTTAAATAATATCTACCAATCTACAATCAGCGAAGTGGAGAATAATAATTCTTTCCGTTTAATATGTCAGATACTTTCAAGAGGGGTTTTCCACTTTTAACTATGCTTTAATACATATATCACATCATATGGAACGATTGAGAAGCTACACAGTTACCATGGTTATGAAATAACTTGATTAATATAATTGAAAATTCCGACTTATTGCAGCAAGATCAGTGTAAGCTTCAAATGATTTATACAATCTATTTTTGAAAATTTATCAAACGCATGTCCTCTATTTTCCCTTTTTTTGAAATTCAAAATCCAAACTATTATAATTTTATTCAAACTAAACACACTATGAATCAGACCTTGCAAATAGTAATGCATTGATACAATTTGAGAAACGAAGCACCAACATGCTTAATGTGTGCATTTAGACATATAATCATGGTGACATACAAATCACATTATTTGAAGTTTATCTTCGTTGCTTGTAGATCTTCGTTTTCAAAATGATACAAATTTCTAGCCAATAAGGTAGGATATATTAAATGGCGATGATTCGCATTATTTATTTGGCGCCATGTATCAGTCAAACTCATTCACAGACGCAGGATCCTCAGCTGTTGAAATAAACGAGTTTCGTGGCATGATCCGAAGCGTTCTAGATGTTGAACGAAGGAGAGATAATAAATGACATTATGAGATCTCGATACTCAATAACGATTTAGAATCTCCGATGTGATGACATTCTGTTTATTTATCATTTTGACAGGAGGTTAATATCAGCGAAGGAATAATCACAGAGTTTCACAGTGTTAGGTTGTTACTGACTTGAGCACCCCCCCCCCGCCCTCCGTATTTGAAGGCCTTTGTAAATTAATGAACGTCGCCATGGATCCGCACCAGTGACGCTGATATTGGGAATGATGATGACGATGATGATGACGACGATGATGATGACGACAGTGATGATGACGAAGATGAAAAGTAAATAATAGTGTATAATAATACAAAATATTTATAATGATGATGATGATAATGGTCATGATCATGATAATAGTTACAATAATATTAATAATGATAGTAACAACAATAATAAAAATAATGATGATAAAAATAATATAATGATAATGTTACATGGCAGACTCTTTGGCTATCGCATTTGATCATCCGAATAAATTTGCCCTAAAATCTGAGATGTTTAAATAAAAGCTCCTCCCACGCCGCGTGCGCCCGTGATTGAATTTAGAAATACGTAACCGTCCTGACCCGCCTACCTATCATGTCTAGCTGCGTCATTCACATAGAGCACGTTCTTCATACAGTGTCAATTCAACACTGTAACCATCGTGGGGGCATCAAAGAGCCATTTTTGCCTCCTGTTTCCATGGTAACGAGATGTCAAAGAGCGGTAATTTGCTTCGTGCTCGCCGCCTATGACGGTGTTTGTCACCTCTACCAAACGTGCCCAAACCCCCGACATGTAAACTGTCAAAATGTACCAAAATGTTAAACGAGCCTTCGGCTCCCGTGCCGAGCATGCTTAGTAAAGCGTTGCTAGATTCGACCATGAATGAGATGGTAACGACGGCATTGCATCAGTTACAGAACACATTATAACAAATCAATGATAAATGCTTTATTCGAAGGTGGTTACTGCGTTAACAAAAATTGATTTACCCTCCAAAATGCATTCACCTTCAAAAGTCGATCAAATTATAAGAAACGGTGTTTATGTAGAAGCAAATAATAATTAAATGCGCTGTGAGTTTGGTGTAATTCCAGTATCAGGTTCGAATCACTGTGGTGCTTTTTTGTCCTGCCTTTACTGATGGATTACACTAATTCTACTTGTTTGCTTTTTGAATGCCAATTTCAATTCAAATGATATCCTCTTCGATTAAAGTGATATACAACCTTCGTTTCCACAAAGATACCAAAATGAAGGCAACTAATGAATTAGTAGGTGATATTAATCAGAGCACAAACAATGGTCACGCTCTGCCAAGGACTAGCAGTTATATCAGTTTTTATCTCTACCGTTGATGTATGAAGAGGAGAAGAATTGATATCAATTATGCATGGGGGGGGGGGGCTTCTTGCTCATAAATCAGTACCACTTTTGAGCTAAAAGTAAAGATGGAGACACAACAAGCCAAGTTACTAGGAATGACCGAGAGAAGAGAAACACATCTCGAGTGAAAATATCATTATATTCACAGATTTGACTCCCAAAATAGATTACAATTATAACAACACTCACATTAGACAGTTGAAACAATCACAATAATAACTTTACTTATCAAAAATAATCACCAAAGCCTGTTTCACCAGAAACAGTAAATAGAACGAGACTATTTATACCACTTCAAGTCAATAAAGGTGTTGTTCGTAATATTATATTCAATATATATCAGGTTAAATATAGTGTTCAGTGGGCAAGAACGCAGGTGATTATAAAACCAATCTGGAATGATGACAAAACAACATATTCATATATCGCTATATTTAATCATAAAACTAGTTTTTATACATCATTATTGGCAACAGAATTAACGAGCTGTCTCGGAAATGCGTAACAAATTTGTTTTACAGCGTGACAAAACTATTAATCCTTTCTTGTACAGGTGTTTTGGGAAAAAGCTATGCCTATATTTTCTGACACACAACGCAACAGAATTACTCTCATTCTTTTCTCTCATATTCTTTCCCTATCCCTTACTATCCTTAATATCTCTCTCTCTCTCTCTCTCTCTCTCTCTCTCTCTCTCTCTCGCTTTCTCTCTTTCTTTCGCCCTATTTCCATTACCTATTTTACCATAATGATGCAGTATGTATTTTGCCATTCCACTGCCCTCTGTCATATTCTGCTGCTTTATCAACAATGAAATTAATATAATTAATGCATGTTACAAAATATGTTGGTAAATGATACAACTACTTCAACGTATAACCGAATCGTGTGGTATTACCAGTGGAAACATTATTTCCTGAAAAGGGAATATAAAACTTATTTTTCACGGGCATAACGTGTAGGGAACATAGCAGAAATCTGAAAATACCCCCTCCCCCCGTTTTTTCCTCTACAAAAAGTGTTTCAACTTACATGTACGTACATCCGGGCAGTCAGTCTGAGTTTGAACCTGCTAAAGTACGAGGGCTACATGACAAAGTGATTATCAAAAATGAGTTATGCTGGTATCAATTCACTGGTATTGTACAGTGATCGGACTACACGAATAGGCAATTTAAAATCACTTTGCATCTACTGCCAATTTCCTTGAACAGTAGATGGACAACATGGTCGTGTTCAGACTTTCTGTCAGGACGGACGACTAGACACGAACAAAATTACACAGTACAACCGTCTTTGTGCTAATAAATATACATCAAAGGCCCGCTGTCACGTGATGCATTTTGACACGAAAAGGGATAATGTATTAATAAAGTGCCTGGGAAATTTGCCGGTTCTTTAACATGATCAGAGGTTGCATGGGTATGATGGGAGTATCTAAAACTGCATAGGGGCAGGGATGAACGTGCCCATCCCCCCCCCCTCCCTCCCCCACCGAAATGCAAATTAAGATATGAGAACCATTTCTAGATTGACTGAATATTTAATAGTGTATCCAGCATAATGTGAAGAAGCATAACGTAAAGATGCCGTACACCTCTCCACTTTGTAGGCTCTGGCAGAAAAATCACCCAGATATTCAGGCAAGACTGTCAAAGGCCTCGTCTTATAAACAGTTGCGACGAATAGTAACTTATTTACGATTAATATCAATCGTAACTATGTACATAAAAGATTGGAGGACTTGCGATGGATTCGGATCAATCGCAACCCTTTTATACCCTGCCCCCTCATCTTGTCTAGGAATGATCCTGCTCTCCCTCCTTTTTTAAAAACAATTTCGGGATACGCCATTGCTATTAGAGAAGCCCGTATCGGCTGACAAAACGTTAATATACCCATTAAATTATCTTCAGATACGGGTAAGTACTCGTTAGTGAGATACTTAAACAAGGTCAATAGCAGCTTGAATAGTGTGATATCTAGGGTATACGGTTATGAGGAACATTATTGTCTATACCCAGGTTAATGTCCTGACTTATATTGCTCAATGGAACCGACAAATGGTACCATGAACATTAATCGCCTTGTTATTTGGATACACAAGCTACACAATTGATATTCTCTGTTTCTTACTTAAAGTACATGTTGACAGCGTTGAGAATATTGATCGTCAGAATATTAGGCGCAATGAGTGTAGATATCATAATGTATTATAATTGTATGTCCTCTTCCTCTTTCTCTTCTTCTTGTTCTTCTTCTTCTACTTCATCTTCATTCCGGGTATCAACTCTTCTTTTCTCCTTCTCCTACTTCATCTGTTCATTATAAAGACACAGAAGAGTTCTTCCGTACACATTATCAGGCAAGTAGCCACGGGGGGGGGGGGGGGACGTGCCCCCCCCCCCAAAAAAAAATGTCCAAGATCGGTTGAACTTTTTTAGACCCATTTTTTTTTTACCTCGATCGATTACATGTATGTGCCCCCCCCCCCCAAACATCAAACTCTGGCTACGTGCCTGCACATTATGTAAGTTGATCCCATGTCGCTTTATCATGGGACTTGGCTTGGTATGGTTAAATTGTTTTCCAGGCAAATTAAATCATTGAGTCTAATGAATTGAGAAGGTAATTAAGAATACTGCTGAATATTATCTTAGTGGTTTTTATTAGATGAGCAAGCGGAACTCTTATCTTGTTATACCCCTTCAACACATACACGTGTTAAATGGCTCGGCAGAGAGAAATCAGTCGTATTATGCTAATCAAATGAATAAAACCTTCCGTGTACAGTGAGTAATTAAACTGACATGTCTAGCGTAGATCTGATAATTTCGTATTTACATATCTTGATTAACAAAACTTCTTATTTGCGCTAACCATTGCACTTTTCCTCGGCGGGGGTTGCCTTATGAGATGAGACAGTTAATCAAAGAGAGTCAAACGGCTTGAAGTGAATGTTTAGTACATGTACTAGTAAATGTCATGAATGTAAAACACAATTTTAGAGCTATATCGGACATTCATCTATGATGCACATACCCCGAATCTCATAGTGATAGTAGCGTTATGAGAAGGTAATGAAATGAAAATGTTTAATTCAAATATATGATGAATCTCTTCGGCCGGCTGGAGCCAGTCCTTCCAGACAATGCATTACAAATATCATTTATATTGATTTTGTAGTTGTTGTCGTCGTCGTAAAAGGCGTCGTCGTTGTCGTTGTTGTTTTCTAAAATGCTGTTTTTAATGCTCGGCAGGATTTTTTCGGGGGGAGGAGTGACTTTGATGACGCCCAAAACCACTTATCTTTACATCATATATATTTAACCGTTTATAATAGCTGTTGGGATATTTCACTTCGACACAATATTCTATCACCAGTATTCTAGATCACTTTTGAATCAATTCCTGAAAACTAAAATTAATCTCTGTATGTCAGGAGAGAAGGGGACCGGCGTGGAGTTGATATGCTCCCAATATCACGCGGTATAGACGTCTCTTCTCTTGATGGTAGCTCCGATGCCGTTCTTTGGGGACCAAACCTTCCGAACATGAGGTTCCTTCGGGAAATGCTGCTTCTTTGTGAATGATCCAGTCATTTATTTTATTCATGAATAGGAGCTGTGGTGGATTAAACATTGAATGACTTGAAGGTCTTTCTTTAAAGGATATTGGATGACGAGATTTTGAATCCCACCCCTCATTCGAGTCAGTATAAGCATGATAAAAGGGAAAGCGTGAAATTTAAACACCATTCACGGATTTGTAATAACATGTGAACCTATATTTGTTCAGTAGCTCGATTGATCCATCCAATTTGATCTAAATGGTATTTGACATAGTGCTTTTTTCCATTGCAGTTTATACAAAGTGCTGCAAACATTGCTCCATACGTGTTTGGTCACTTGAAAAATAAAATATCACTTCAAAAGAAAAGGACCAGGTGAGTCAATACAACCCAGTGTCCTCTCACAAATTAAAATGGGACTTTGGAGGTTTCTTGAATTGGTCAAAAGATGAAGCAGTCTTCGCAATACATGT
Organism: Strongylocentrotus purpuratus; assembly: GCF_000002235.5. Lineage (NCBI taxonomy): Eukaryota > Metazoa > Echinodermata > Echinoidea > Camarodonta > Strongylocentrotidae > Strongylocentrotus > Strongylocentrotus purpuratus. Next base: position 3,824,214 of record NW_022145607.1, on the reverse strand, counting down.
AGCCGGAATCCAACCTTTTACGCATCTCTCTTTAATAATATAGTTACTAATTTGTTCCGGTATATGCAAATTGAATTCACATAAATATGCTATTAGGTTGTCTAATGAACATTATCATCCGTTAATACTTTCTACTTCTAAGTTATCTCCGAAGAAAGCAGGCACCTGTAATTGATTAGGTTGTAAACTTCATTCATTTCATAGAATTAGTCGCAAAGGAATTAAGGAGATCCATACAGGGGTGCGTTATTCCGTAACAATTGAGCACAGGTGGGTGCCTATTGGACATAAGTGGGTAACAATACCTCCTTCAAAGGTGTATTAGGGGGTAACCAGCTTGACAGGTATCGATTCGTCAATGGGGGGGGGGGGGTTACGAGACGGATGAACCTGAATCAGTAAGATGTCAAATATTGAGAACTTCAAATACTTTGATTGTGTACCTGTCAAGCCTATTGAAACACCATCCCGTGACCATTGCCCCCCCCCCCCCCCATCTCACCAAACTAGTTCTCACTACGTTCTGGAAAATGTTGCCAAACGGGCGAACGGAATGAACGTTGTAGCAACTGTTTACGATCTGTTTAAGAACTTCATGGACGGGCTCGGACTCGCTTGGACTGGCTTGGACGGAAAGGGTGCTCCAGAACTTTTACCCGATCTGAACTTGATATGAACTGACTTTGGACGGAGTACAGACGAGATGGACGTACTGTGGACTGTTTATGAACAAACTAGGATCGTAATAATTATATAGACATTATTTACACGTTCTTACACTGTGCACTACCTATAAAGGCAGCACGAAGTCGTGTCATCGTCATGTCACTATCGTGTCAGGGTTTTGCATCAACACATGAGATGATTCGATATGATCAGTTAATTTTCTGAGAAATACAAAATGAATTACTAATCCACGTATCTCCAACCCCGTAATTTACTGGGGCATATACCTTATATTGCGTCTTAAAATCGCGCAAGTCTCCCAGGGTTCGAGTAAATGCCTAAGCTCACTAGGAATCCCCCAGTGAACCAAATTAATACGCCTTGAGAGATAGGAAGGACATCATAATCCATCAGTGTTATCCCATGCATCAGATTTAAACCATTCAGAGTGCTCTTCTTAATTCACTGCACGTTTGAACTTTACACATTTATTTGCATTGTTATCATTTGTTGAAGACGTATATTATGACAATATATATTTCGTATTTGTATTACTATTAATTTTCATTTTCTTCTTCACATCATTATTATTATTATTAGTATTTTTGCTATTGTCATCATCAGTATAAGTTTATGTAGTAGTAGTAGTAGTAGTAGTAGTAGTAGTTGTTGTAGTAGTAGTAGTGGTAGTAGAAGTACAAAATAATGGTATAATAGGAGGAGGAAGAGGAGAAATTTAAGTAGCAGAACTAGTAGTCATGGTACCAGTTAATTATTTGATAAAAATAAGATATGGTGATAGACAAATAATAAAAGTATCATAATTCTCATCCATTCCCCATACCATATTATACACTGAAATCGTCACTTTTAGTTGGATGAAATATATATTAATCAAATGCAATTAGAGAGAGAGGCAACCGATCAGTGTCTGAGTATTCCATCTTGAATCCCTTATGCCGTGTTATAGCGAATCAAAATATTAAGTCTTTGCATACTACTTCATTATTTTAATGACTATGATTTCATGAGCATTTTGCCGTCTTGGAATCTGATCTGTTAATTGCTCATCCATTTTTGATAGGTGAAGTGTTGGTCGTCACCTCACAAAGCCTCCGAATGGTAATAAATGTCATATTGCATTTGCTCCGCATGAACATGAAATCATTATACACAAAGGAATGGGTTGTTCTGATATCTTTATCATGCATTGTGTTAAATTCATATACCCAATTAAGATTGACATTTAAACAAAGATGCGATGGGACATCATTCTGTCCCCTTTCACGTATTTATGTATTCGATCCCTTGCCCCCCCCCCCCCCCCACACACACACTCCTGATCTATTACACACACTGTGGAAATAATTCAGGCCGTTACAAGAAGCAGTACTTTCAACAATATTGAAATTGTCCCTAGATATTGCTAAAACATCGAGACAAACTGCTTGTTCATAACAGACTGTGCACAGATCATGCATGCATTTTTTAAAGTATGATATATATTTGGCGAATGATCTGCATATATAAATGCGATGTCTAGCCTATTATATTCAAAGTTAGGCCTACTTCTGCATACTGGGAGCCGACGATTATCATAATAATTACAAGTAAAAATGTAAAAATCGTGACGTATACTTCTTAGAGCATCATACATCATTGCACCAGACGGGGATTGGTCATGGAAATCATCATTTTAAAAGTAATACAAAGTTTTGGTAACATTTCAACAGGATTGGATTCTAAAATTTAAAATTTGCATTACCATTGTGAAACCTAGTGTTAGAATAAGCAACTTTGACAAAAAAAAAAAGCTGAGGATTTCGAGAAATTAAAATATCAAATTTATCAGTGCTCCCGTTAAATTTCAAATAGCGCCTACGGCCATACAATAGTAGCTGCGACCATGAACATCTCAAAATATGCAGTCCTCATTAATTATTTCCAAACAGGAATAGTAGGTCGATTTTAGTCAAGAAACATTGTTTTTAAAGGTACTATGTCCCTTTTGCAGCCAACCTCAAATGCTGTAGAACTTTGCAGGAATTATGAATATGTCATGTTTGTCCTATCTGTGAAATTTAAACGTTAGCAGTGTCCTCATATTCAAATTATGCAAGGAAAAACGTTTACTTGCTAGACTTCACTGTCAGACACTATTGAGTGACTGACTGACTTTTTTTCTTCTTTGGTAATAACATACATGAAAGGAGTTGTAAAGGGTACATGAGTATTTGTCTACATCAATAACCCACTTATTGTGATGGCCAAGATTAAACTGATTGAAACTTTGCGCAGCATAAAACGTATGACCATTCGGTACAATTGTCTGAAAATCAAGACTATTACTTTTGGGCTCTATAGCCCTAAAGTCGATTTGGCAACTAATAGTCGTTATTTTCCCACTTGAAGACATTTTCAAGCCCCACCTTTTTTAGGGAAGTTCTAAAGTAGTATTATCTTTCAAATGCAGTTGGAATTTAACTTTTTCATTTTTTTGGCCTGCAAATGGGACATAGTCCCTTTAAGCTAAAGTAATTTCAATCTTGAGAGGGAGCTATACAACATAAAGAGTTTATTATTCACAATGTCATCACTTTAGACTCGATTTCAACCGCGACAAAGATCATAGAATATAATAAAGTAGGATCGCATATGCTTCCAATATGTTCAACCAAATTCATGACCCCATACCAAAACGTTATACCACCTTTAAAGTACTTTGAAGCGTTTTTTTAAAACCAAAATATGACATGTGGATAATAGATTACTAGCACTACAATACACCATATTGGATACATCATATAAGCTTCGATCAATATGCAGAAATGACTCACACTAGAAACACTTTGGCTGATAGAGAGTATGAGGTATTATCTATGTTAAATAAGCAGAAGATATACAAAGGCCTGCACTAAACGAGAAAGTACAGTACGTTTGTTTTGCTTATATAGGCCATGTCTTGTCAGCCAGGGTTGTCTGTTGTTTTCTTTGCGATATAGACTAAAATAATGAGAGACTAAATATGATATCATGGTTTAGAAATACACACAGATTCGTTTTTAACGAGGTCTTATATTGATACAACCCGACACAGGAAATGACAATTTAATTGCTATCATGGGGTATGGAAGGAAAATTCTATACATATTACAGAGGCTCAGGTTATAGAAAACAAGTTTAATCTGCATGTATAATATTCGAGTTGAATCAGATATTTTCGCAGCAGGAATACGTTTGTTAGTACCTTTTACTGGCTGTGCGTCTCAAAAAATGCATTACATATTGCAATAACATAGATTCATCTTATCTAAATTTTAATATTTCTATTTCTCTGGTGTTTACACCTTCCTCAGGAGAGATAGTTTAATTTAAAAACCGTTCTGTCATGTATTTCTTGATACTAAGAGATTGGATAAGCGCTAAATTAAAGCCCATTAGTTTGTTTCTTCAAAACGAGTTCTTTTTATAAAGAAAGTGATTAATGCAAGAATGTTCAGCTATGGTCCGGTAATATTATTCATTTATTCATCCCTTCTCAAACGATTGCATTTAGTTTGTCCAGATAGCCTGGGGACTAGGAAGAGAGGAGTTGACTTTTGGTTTATGCATTTTTAAAATTTGTTATTCGATGAATTAATAAGAGATGAACGCATTTCCCTCTCTGCAAACGAATATTATTCCAAAATTAAGTAGAGTTCTTTACTCCAAGCACTAGCTGTCACTACTTGGTAACTTGTACAGTTGTATATTTCGACACTGGCCCAGGGATGGCATCCCAAAGCATTTTGTATCCCGTAGTGCATTGCACTTATTATCAATATCATACATTTGTAAAGATACACCAAACTCGTAACACTGTGCTCACTCTATGAAAGTGACTTTTCATTTAATGTATCAGAAGTGTCTACAACTTCATAACGTATGTTTAAGTGAATAACCGGAATGTATGTTATTCTTAGAGCACACTGTTGATCAATAATGTGTCCGTTTTAGTTTGACTCTGAGTTATATAAACAGGTGTAAGCACATCGTGGGGCTGACAGCAGTTAATTTGGACGTCAGGCGAGTTTCTAGACTCATCGATTTATTAACAATCAATAAGTTCTAATTGTAGATTTTTTTTGTGGTAAATTTATGGATCAATGAGCCGCGACTGATCAATGGATAAATGAATAACATACCACTCACGAAATCACTGAACCCATTAGGTATTATGAAACAAATAAATAGGGATTAGCGTGGGGACGGTCTTACGGCACCTTCGTGAAATGTTCATCGATGTTCAACCACTTAAAAAACAATCGAGTTATTTCCCACTTATTGTTCTTATCCTTATACTTACAAACTATTTTAAGTTCTTTTCATATATGAAGGCCTTCCCCCACATACCCTATAACGACGACGACAACTCTACTATGTTTTTTTTTTTTTTTTTTTTTTGTCTATTTAAAATCTTAATTTTTCGGCTTGTGTATTAATAATAATAATAGTTCGTCCTTATATAGCGCATTTCAAGACCGCAGGCCCTCTCAATGCGCTTTACAGTTATATATTATTTTACCCCGGTCATCGGATTCATGCTTATGCGCACACAAGGTATGAGCATTCTCCACTCCCTGGGGAGGATTCCAGCCAGTCGCCATTTTACAAGCGCCATTGCTAATCAAACCACATTAGCTTTCGCGTAAGTATTTTGATTAGATTATCTTGCAATATTCAGTATTATTTGGTAACGTAAGTCTTAAGTATTCCCTAACGAGCGTTTAGGAAACGCACTATAAAAAGGAGGAATTTATATATTTTAATAAACTAAACTAAGATTCCTTTGGCAGAACATTTCGGAGTCTACATTCTCAATCTGTATCAGATATATATCTATACATTCCCAATTTAACAGCATTACTTTTGTTTTTCTAAAAGGATATTCGATTTACTCAGGCTTCACTTTATTTCAGTTATTATTATTGGATAAGTAAGAACGGGTCAGAACTATAAGCGTTAGACCCATTGGTGGGAATTAACATCCAAAGTCATATCCATAATTTCAAACTGTCAAGAAAGCATTTGAAAATGTTTTATGGCATGGCAAAGACTGGAATCACTTTTTATCAATTGTCCACTTTGTATCAGAGTACAAGCAATCACGCTAGAGTCAAGACTTCATGCAATGATTTGATCACCATGCAGTCTCTCATCTGATACAGCTATACCGTCACAGTCGTACCCGATGTAATCCAATCAAAACAAACATCTTAAAGGAGGATGTATTTTTTACGTTCGGAAAATTCATCAGAAAAGTGAAGGGAACATTCTGAAATGAATCATTTTGCTTTTTTTTAATCCACCGCATTCTTATTTTTGTTGCACTAAATTATAATCCCTGCCCAGTAGAGTCAGTAAATCTAATTAAAAGTATACACAAAGGAAATCTTTCATTGACATGTGATTGTGTTTTTTTAATTTTTTGTTGGTTCTACTTTGTAATGGACTTATAAGAAAAGAGACATCTTTTTTTCATTTCTATATACGAGGTGCTTGTTTGCTTGTCAATTCCCAACATTGTGCTGGTAATTGTACTAAGTATTTGGATTAGATTCTCTTGCAATATTCAGTATTATTTGGTAACGTAAGTCTTAAGTACAGCTATCATATACAGCATATAAACATATTGTTACATATGGTTTATTAATTCATGATATATTGTCTCGATAATGTTATTCATGGTTTGAGTTCCTTTCTATCCTTGCCATTTTTGTTATCATATTGCGAAATCTCTTTTCTCTCCGGTAAAAATTGATTTATACAATTCGAATACAATTATGTGTGGGAGAGGCGTGTGCATGGATGAAATTAAAGACAGTCAAACAAAATATAAAAGAGTTGCATATTATGCAGGCTAGGAGCCTGACAGTAATAATCACATTAAATATTACCCGACTGCAAAAGCTATCTTTATTTACGATTATATGCGGAGTTGTGATGCACAGCCAAATCGCAAATTGCTTCCTGTATTGTGCCCAGGGCTCATTATTTTTTCCTTCAATATCTCATACAATTCACAAATCTTCAATCTTTTCTGGAATTCATCGGATTTTGAAGTCTACAGAATTAGGATGAGGAAAATACTACATTATGTGAATTCAAAAACTCCCCCCTCACACACAAACACACACCCACACACCACCGCACACACACACACACATATATATATATATATATATACACTTTAAACATATTCCTCAGTCTCTTTTTGGTCGTTTTCTATTCTCCCCCTATATACTCTATCATATTCATGTCTGTAATCTTCTTATGCTCGACGACAAGCAGGAAAAGAAGAAAGTGTGTTCTCTGTATGTACATTTTTTTTAAACATAAGTATATTGATATTCATGCATGCTTCGACTTGCTTTTTTATTTAATATTCAGACATTATAAATGTCTGAATATTCTAATAAATCTTGAGTGTCAAATGTGCCTACACATGATTTATTTCTGATCAACATGATCAATGTTCCGTGAATACCGTCAGGTTCATCACAAAAATACTTCAAAAACGATTCTTGTTGATAATTTTGATTGAATTTGGAAGGATTACTTACCAATTTGAACGGTTTCTACAGCGCCACAGAACTCGAAGACTCCAGCAGCAATTAGGAGACAGAGCACGGGGATCCACCCGCGAAGCTTTTCTGAAAGTCTTGTATCCATATCGTATGAATCCAGCTGATTAATACCGACAGCCAATTTAATATAATTCAACTGCTCTCAACTAAGTATGGACTGATTAAAAACGATGCTCGTTTCGAATAAAAATCACGTTGAAATAACAACACAGTGATTAAAGCAAGATGATAAGATCCGCTGCATGTAAACGGTTTCCAGTCTGTTGTAAAGCGAGTAGGTGATGCTTGTGATCTCTTGTGGCGCCTTGCAATGTTAAAAGAAGACTTGTATTTCTTCCTATTTCTTCGCCCCAAGAAAAGTAGCGTCCGGCATCCCAAAACCGATGCAAAATTCTTTGAAGCTGAATCAACTTCTTCAATATTCAGAAGAAACAGACGATACAACGTGTGTTTTATTCAATGTGGTTGAGATCCAATCCGAAGCTTTTAGATATCCTTAATTCGATGAATCCTAAATAACAAATTAGAAAGGAGATCAGTAATATTGTTAGTCAGTTATTACCAAGGGTTTTTGGTGGAAACCACGAACGGTAAATCGTATCAGAATAGCGTAAAAAATTAGCGGAGTGTGTAAAATAGCCAATGCCCGACTTTCCCCTGATTATAAGAAATTGACGGGAAGATTCCGGAAGAATCAGCATGTGATGCCGGCTGTTATAACGGACCCTATTACTGTTTGAGATGCTGGCGGCGACACGACAATTCACGTTCGGTGTTCGGTGTGTGTGTGTCTTCTATACATAATAGATCTGCAAAGAGAGAGGGAGAAATAGAACTATATTATCAAGTGACGTAATTGTGGCGCTTTCGGGGCTCGCGGTTTCGCACGCCGATGCGCTATGCAAGTATAACAACCGGTGAAAGATGAAAATACGTTAATGCGGTTATGAACGCTCCATTTTCTGATTACTTAGGAGGTATGATAGTATGACTTTTGATAGGATGGGGCGCCTAAGGGTGTGAATCTTCATGATGTTTTGAGGGTGTATGGAAGGTGTTGTAGAACCAAGGTGGGTGGGTAGGGTGAAGTTGGTAAAGCGATTAAGTCGCCGGTCATGCTTTCGGCACTAGCTGGTGTTGTATGATGAACACCACTGTCATGTATGATAACTACGTCAGGAGCTAGTCCTGACGTAGTCCTAAACGATTAAAATATATTATTATACAATCTTAACTTTACATAGAGGCCTACATGTACAAGGTGTACGTATTCTCAAAAAAGAATGACTCTCATTCCTCCTCTATTACTGCCAAATGTTAACAAATTTTCTCAAAATGACGTATTATTCAATATTTTCCCGATATACAGGCCAACAATGAAGTTACACGCCTTCTCGTACTACTGTAAACATAATTAATCTTAATTCATTCCCCAAAATTGTGACATGCACGGGCTACAAATAACTCTCAATTACTTGTCAGCAAAACCTCTATCACTACTGCTTAATAGGAACACAACGTAATGTAACTTTAAACACTTTGAAGTAAAGCTTTTTAAAGTTTTGTTTTCACTAAAATTTGTAAAAACCGTTTTCGGTGTCAACAAAGTATACCTAAATTTGATAGCATATCATTAAAAACTCATAATGGATATCACCTTCAAATCTATGTTGTGGTAAAGAGTGACTTGTTTTCCGTCTAATGAAAACTTATTCATAAATTGTCTGCAACGGATGACTGAGCACCAGGGTTTTTAAACAGTGCCGTCAAAATCTCCTTCGATACCAAGTCTGAGATGTTGCACCAAAGTCTAACCATTATGTGCGTGTAACTTTTGAGAGTTAAATTTTGAATCATGCCTCATGGCTTAGTTGTTAGTGATCAAATGTATCTATTAATGCTTTCATGGGACCTTGTTTCAACCAACAAAATAACCATAAATTATTTAACAGCCTACTATATTTTCTTGTCTTAAGAGTTCATATAGATTTTAAATGGAAATTGTCCATAAGTTGGGTATACTTTTTGTTATACTGTATATGACTGTGGGCCTGATATCAGTGTTTGTTCAAAGCTCTATTAAACAGCGTTTTTTTTATCGATGAATGCGCTTTTTCAAAGCACGTATTAACTCAATAAAACATTATTCCATCAAATTATTTATGTATACTGCTATTGAAGCAAACGCTGACGTTTCAACTTCAAATTTTCACCACTGCCTTATATGCTTAAAATGTTCGAAATTCCGATCGAATGTGGGTGCTTACTGCAAAATACTCCCTTTTTAATCATCACTTTAGAAACATCTTACAAATGATGCAAATAAAACTCTTTGATTTAAACAAAAGTGAAATGTCATTTGCTTATAATCACTTTTCGTTATGTTAAAATTTAGTTGGTATTTTTCTGTCGTGTCTGTTATTGTCTAATTCTATCTCTTTTCTTTATCCTCCAAGTCCAAAGGGACTGAATAGCGATTATGCTCTATACAAGTATCGTTTATTGTTATCATCATTTTCTTGTAGAAGTAGTTGCAGTAGCAGTAATATGAGTACTACGTTTAAACCAAAACGTTTGTGGCACACACCTTTCTCGAGCAGGGAGACTACAGTCTATAAAATTTGTCAAAGTAGTGACCTCAATAATAGAAATGTGTCATCTGCTGCAGCCCAGTGTTGCTTTCCCGCCCGAATGTCAATTACAGCTACGCGCCATTTATATCTGTCACAGCCAATGATAATACGAGGCACAGACATGCAGGTATAGGATTGGTGTCAAGTTTAATATCTGGACTCTAGAGAAGCAACCGACCCTACCCCCCCCCCTTAAATAAGTGGAAGACGAAAGAAAGCAAGTGAGGTGTTTCCGTACTACTTGAAAATAATCCAGTTATTTCCTCTTCTTCAGAGCACATATGAATAATTGATGCTTGAATAAAAATAAGTATTGATTTGCCCTCCCGATTTCCATCTTCATCATCAGAAATCACAGGTCCTTTATATTTTCACGGAGGGGGTATTCCCATGTAGTTAAAATTACATAAACGAGATTCGGAAGCATCAGAAAAAATGTCATGCATATTGCTAAATTTATTTGTATTTAAAGCAAAGCCTAAATGTTCAGTTTACTATAAAAAATTCCTCTCAACAATATTTATTGTACTAAGGTAGGCTGATCTACTGAAAAAAAAAAACTTGATTGCAATGACTTATAAGTTCACTTTGATGATTTAATGCAATTTAAAAAAAACGTTAATAGAGGTAATATTTTTCAAGTTAGGTGGCAAATGTTGGTCCCAAACCGCGTTTGTTATAATCATGAAAGACTTATGCATGTAATCATGTATAGATTTGACATGCTTATTCAAAATTGTATGGTCATTTTTAATATCAGTACTACCAAACCATGACGAAATCAGAGGCAAGATCATGTAAAAGCATCACCAGTGTGTTAGGACACAGTACATCAATCCTCAACGACATTCTATTGGGTTGGTTCCAAGACAATGAAAAATCTTCCTGGTACAATTCAGTGGTATCATGTGTCTTTTTTCACTTGCAGAGACACCCAATAACTCACTGTAGTTCATCTCATGTTACACCCTTATCACAGTGTAATCAATTCCCAACACCCTGATGTAATGGTACTCTTTTAAGTCGTCAAGTCAGCTCAGGCACTTTTCCTCCCGAAACAATACATCCAACTAATAATAATAATAATATTAATAAAATGGTGCTTTTAAAGCGCTTTCCACCGAAGTCTCTAAGCTAATAATAATTGTTTGATTAATACTAATACATCGCTTTAAATACATCACAGCTTGTTTCCATCTCTGTGGGAGTATTAAAAGTATCTCTTGGTCACGTTGGTCACTGCATGGTCACTGTAAGACAAATATGATTGACCGTCGAGTTAGGAATGACTGCAATGCTAAAATGCATTTGTACAACACAGTGATAACAAACGTAGCCAATAAGGATGATAAGGATAAGAAGACTTGATGGCTGAGAGATGATGGACGGTTATAAAGTATTAGGACCGCATGTAAACAGGATCGTGTGATTGTTATGTAACTCGTGTCCTCTTTCTAATTGAATTTGAAATAGTAAGCATGTGTTCATGATGGTATGAAGAGAATGATTTGTGATGACTTCCAGCCTCTGTTATCATCAAGTCCTCCTTGTCTTTTCCTCCCACTCCCTTCTCTCTCTCTCTCTCTCTCTCTCTCTCTGGTCTCTCTCTCCAATCTCTCTCCAATTTCTCTTTCGTTTCTCTTTGTATCTATCTACTTCCCCCTTCTTTCTTTAACCTGTTTCTTTTCTCTATTAGCACACTATTCCTTACTCTCATATTTTCATTAAAATTACAAGCATGTTACATGACTCACGTCATCATTTATTTCTCATGTATTCAAGAATCAATATCCGAAGCATTTTATCAGTAGAATCAAGAATCAAGAACCAAAGGTTGATTATCAAACTGAGTGTCTTTGTTTTTGTACCCCGTACATAATTAATCGCGGAAAGTATTCAGCATGAAAAGGCTGTTCCTGGTTTTCCAAAGCTGTTTTACTAACTATGTCTTTACTGTCGTGAGGACAACTGTTATCTAAGAATTTGTGAAGCATCTGATACAATATTTTTCATTTTTACACGAAGCGTAAGATGTTAAAACGATGTTAAAACGATCTAATCGAGAACTGTTTCTACAACCGTATTTCTTTGACGAAGTAAATAGTAAATATTATATACCTCCCTTTAGAAATCCAGCCATCTGATTGGTCGAAATTGCAGTCATGGTTTTAACCATTCCCGTAAATAAACGGAAAATGCCAAACCCATGTAACAGTTCTAGTCAGAGTAAAATCCCGGCAAAATTCCAGTTACCATGGTTACCGGGGAAATAGTTCAGTCTTGGTGAAATACCCATAGGTTCACATGTTAAAAAGTGGTCTGAGCGATCGCGGATACCGTACGTGTGCTAAGAATTGGTCGGTATTTTTAATACGGCAATCTCGAAGCCAAAAGTGGCTGAAGAAATTCATGTTTTCTTCAACTTCTTGATGATGATCAAATGCAAGACTTGCTGACAGCAAGAACACCAAAAAGGGTACGTGTAATTCTCCATTATTTTTTTTCAAAATAGATCTAGTAGGTCTAGGCCTAAATTCTAGTACAGTGCTAAAATCCTTCCCGTAGAGATTGCACACATCCCTATGCATTGGCCATTGCGCACTCATGCTAAATTGGTCGATGTTTTAATTACCAGAGATTCAAACTAATATTGCTCGTGATCCTGAAGGTGATACTCAATAAGTGAGGTGTCATGAAAGCGCAGGTTTTTCTCCATATTCCCCACAGGGCCGGCCCACCCCAAAAATTGTAAAAATATCTTGCTTAGACTAGAATCTAGATCTAGCCTACTCTCAAAGATACACCCAGTCATAGTCATAAAAAACAACCGTGCATATAAACTAGAGAAAGGACAAGGTGGTGTCATAAGTTGACTCTTTTTTTCGGCATATTAAAGAAGTAATGACTGCTTTAATATCCGAGAAATACCTGTTTTTATACGCTCAAGGGAAGGTTAAAATTGTGCTATTGCCCGAGGCGTATCTCAAAGCAGTCATTCATACTATACTAGTTTTTTTTTTTAACCAAATAACAATTGCAATGCTTAAAATATTTTATTGAAACAGTTGACATTACCCTCACTTTTATGATTGATGAGGATGTAGCTAATAAAGAAATCGTTTCAGACCAATGATTCTAATTTCCTCCATCAATCAAGCTCGACTGCTCATGTGTGTCCATCCATATTTGCTCATTTTTGAGAGATTTAAATACATATGTGAACATAATTATTTCAGATTCGAGTTGAGCTCACTATAACAAAAACACTGGTTTATATTTACCATAGTCTAGACATGAGCCTCTTTGTAATTCATGTTCATCACATGCGTAATTTGAAGTCAATATCAGCATAATATTGAAAGTAAAGAGACCCCATTTCATAAGCGCGTCGTTAAAAAAAAATGTCATCGAAAAAAATATAAAGTGTATTGACCCAGATATACCACATCGGTAAAATGATAAGATATAAAAATTACTGATTATCAAAGCCCTACTTTTCTCCTTTCTCTCTCTCTCTCTCTCTCTCTCTCATCCTCTCTCTCTCTCTCTCTCTCTCTCTCTCTCTCATCCTCTCTCTCTCTCTCTCTCTCTTGCCCCTTCCCCCTCCCGCCTCCTCCTCCCATCCTCTTTAATGCTGTTATCGATATTAGTGCACACAGTGAAAAAAAAAGTGTCAATTTTTTCAAAAGACAATAATATATTTTTTTAATGGACCTACACAAACTTACTGCCGAAGATATATCTCTCAAAAATGAATGAGACAAACCCCACAATTCATCTCAATTCAGACGTAAATATATCAATTTGGGACTTCTTTAAATCTGCCGTTTAGAAGTATAGGTCATGCTCATACCAATCCCCTTGCATTGTATGGCTCTGATGAGATCATATCAAGCAAGTCCACTAAGACAAGTTGAAAGGTAAAGAATAGTATTGGTAACGCCCCAATTTCAAAAAATGAAATGGAAGCTCTCATTACCAATCATGTGAAAGAATATGTTTTGACTAATACATGATGATAAAAAATTTGCCGGGAAACCGCCTACTAATTCATATATTTGGTAAATTTGTTTCTCCCATGGTCTGTGGGAGATATAGGGTAGTCCCATATACATCTTTCTGTGTATAGTGCTTGTAACTTTACGAAGAATGGGCCAAATTTCTTATCATTTTGATGATTCCAGAACCTTGCAGATGCTAGATGCTAGATGATCAACCTTTTCTGATCGATTCCACAACGTTTCTTTCACAATGCAATCGCATGACCAGAACTGGTCTTTACCTTTAATATCTTATTGTTAGTCGAAAAGACATGCCTAAATGCTATATAAAGTCTCATATTATACGAGTTGATATCAATCCTGTTTATTGTTCCATTAACTTTTACTTCTTCTTTCATTTAACCCTCTAAAAGATTATCATTTTATGTGGCCTTGATTACAAGATCGCTTAAGGAATTAATTTCCAAGTTTATCATGATTTGTGCACATTCATTTTACACTGATATCCCGTAAATCTCTTCGAAGAAAGATAGTCTTGTTTAATTTGAACTTCCCTTTCTCTTAAGATTTCTGGTTTGATCTTTCAAAATTAATTCCCTGCGGAAACTTCTCCGAATGATCAGTTATATATTAGGCTTGTCAGATGGAGTAATTAATTGCATTTAATTGACAAACGTCCAAGCCTTTTCTGTAAACTATGATTATCTTCTTTTTTCTTTCCTACTGCATTACATCTTATGTATTTCATTTTAGGATCGCCTTGTTGTATATTTATGTCTCCGAGCCATTCCTTGTAATGGAAATGGTAGAAAAGGAATATAAAAAAACAACTCTGCGAAAGTGTTATTTTAAGGAAATCATTCAGGTAATGACGTAGGACGGAGGGAGAAATGATAGAGAAATATATGGAGAGAATGATAGAGGGGGGAATGTGAGGAGAAAGATAGATAGATGAATAGAGAGAGAGAGAGAGAGAGAGAGAGAGAGAGAGAGAGAGAGAAAAAAAAGAGAGAGAGAAAGAGAGAGGGAGAGACGTTTTTATTGCCCGTCATTCTAAAATCATTTGCATTTATAAAACATTGAGTTCTGATTGAACACAAACGTGCCGAATAATCGGTAAAAAATGAGTGCGGTACCTGTTATTGGGATATTAATCATTACTTTCCATTTCGTGACTTCATGAATATGATGTTCTTAGTGACAATGATTTTAATATAAATTAATATTAAAAGTCCACCTTGATATAATGTTCACCTGCGCATTCACATTTGTATTGTAAGCCAACATCTAGAATTCAATGTATGTATGTTATTTACTTTATTGGATTAAAAATATATGATTTTTTTTTTAAATAACTGTCTTTTACATTGACTTTTGATAATACAAGACGCTTCCTTAAAGCCTATCTGCACTAATATGGCGAGGAGGGATTAGATCTCCATGCCTGGTCACTGACAGGTAGTTATCTCATCAAATCAGTTATCAATTAACATAAGAAAAAGGGGACCATGGGGGACCAACGGGTACCGCTAAGGCATTGTTTGCTATATAGAGGGCGCAAGTATCTACAAGTAGTGCAGTCCCGCTTTAAGTCTCATTGTATCCGTATCTCT
Source organism: Strongylocentrotus purpuratus (assembly GCF_000002235.5). Lineage (NCBI taxonomy): Eukaryota > Metazoa > Echinodermata > Echinoidea > Camarodonta > Strongylocentrotidae > Strongylocentrotus > Strongylocentrotus purpuratus. Next base: position 3,808,675 of record NW_022145607.1, on the reverse strand, counting down.
TATATTCCTGTTCGCTTCCATCATCCATTTCCCCTGTGTTTTAGAGATTAAGCATGAAGTCTTATCAATCAAATTAAGTGATCCACCGGAAGCATAACGATGATAATTCACCACCAAGGATAGGCCAACATTTTGTTTTATCTCTGGAATGTAAATTAACGGAAGGCAATGGATAACACAGAGTGAGAGAAAGGTTGACAGAAAGAATGAAAAAGAGATGAGCAAATGAAGGAACGAATGATAAAGAAGATATTATCTTTAAATGTGATTGCAATAAATAAAGACAAATTAAAGGAACGGTAAATGAGATTTAGATATAGGTCGATTGAAAACAGATACACAACGAGATCGAAGAAGATATATTTTTCATATTCATATAAAATCGTTTGCAGAGCTGAAAATAAATGAACAAAGTGTATGGTTAATTAAAATCAAAAACTTATAACATTGCCTTCATACTAGAACCCGTTCTATAACAAGTAATAATATATTTATATATATACAACATGTGAGAAATATGAAAATAAACTGAAACTGAAACTGAAACTGAATTTAAACTTCAATTTGTTAAGATATATGGTACTTGATCGGGAACACATGATTCTTGATTTTAAAGTATATTTTTAAAAAAGGGGGAGACAGATATTTAGTATTCCAATTGTAATCAATACGGATGAAGAGAAAGAGAAAGTAGAGTGTGAATGTGATTACTAAGACGATATGCAAGTATGCTTTTTATATTATGTATGATTATCGTTTTGTCATCAACAGAATGGATTCATATTTTGTATCCTATTTCTGTCATTGCAATCTACGTCTGAGCCTTTATTTTACATGTGAGCAAAGAAATATCCACTCTTAACTTACATACATGTAGGACAAATAAATTCAACGAGCTGAATAAAGCCAAATTTAAACGAGGAATAGAAAGATAAGTCACTAAAATTGATTTAATTTTCATAGGGGGCGGTTGGGTACAAGGTTAAGGGTCCGAATCCCACCCCGGTGTCCGTACCTAGGCAGGCAAGGATTTTTAAGGAAAGATATCTGTCTTGACCCAAGTGAATTTGTATATGATTATTATGCTTACCGCTTAGCACTTTCTTCTAACACATACACGTCGTACAAACTCCGTTTCTTCAGATGTTATGTGTATTCAAGCACAGAAGGATTTTTTTCTTTCCGTTGAGAGGGTCGAAGCTTAAAGTCCCTCCAAAGTGTTGGGAGCCCAAAAAAATGACGACGAAATTTCACTTTATTGTATCATAAAGTGAAAGAGGATGTAATTTAAGACACATTCATTTTATGCAAGGATTTTCAAAACAAAATGTGTTTGAAGTCGAATATTGATGAAAGAATACAATATTTAGGTTTTCCGCTTACAACCCGAATCAGGTATTCTTTTTATCAGAGGTATTGTGGTCTAGTGGATATGTCACCTGACTGCAGATCACAAGGTACGGGGTTCGATCGAGTCCCGCCGAGGCACTAATGTCCTTTGGCAAATTGAAGACGTTAATCTACATTTGCCACTCTCCGCCTAGGTGTTAAATGGCGTATCAGGACAATTACCCCCTGGGCAATCATCCCCCGGAAAATTACCACCCGGAAAACTACCCCCCCCCCCCCAACGGACAATGACCCCCCAGAAAATTACCCCCGGAGAATTACCCCCCGAGGACAATTACCCCCCAGAAAATTACCCCCGAGGACAAGTACCCCCACAGGACAACTACCCCCGAGGACAACTACCCCCGAGGACAATTACCCCCGAGGACAATTACCCCCCGAGGACAATTACCCCCCGAGGAAAACTACCCCCGAGGACATACCCCGAGGACAATTACCCCCCAGAAAATTACCCCCGAGGACAAGTACCCCCACAGGACAACTACCCCCGAGGACAACTACCCCCGAGGACAATTACCCCCGAGGACAATTACCCCCCGAGGACAATTACCCCCCGAGGAAAACTACCCCCGAGGACATACCCCGAGGACAATTACCCCCCGAGGACAAATCCCCCCAAGTACAACTACCCCCTCCTCCGAGGACAACTATCCCCAAAGACAACTACCCCCAATGACAATCACCCCCGAGGAATTTGCAAGACATTGACAAATGTTGCGAGCTTCTCTCCAAATTGCTCTTTACAGAAAATTTCATAAACTTTCAATTTCTATGTTATTTGTGAAGTTCATTTTTGTGTTCAAATTATTTACTTCGATGTGGGGGGGGGGGGGCTGGGAGTTGCCTAATTCCCCCGAAGTTTTGCTACCGAGTAAAGATCAGAAATTACATTTTTTGAAGAAATTCAACAATACATTGCGCGCAGATGAATACGCCTTCAGCCTCTCTCACCAACAATGGCAAAACAAAGAAATTGGGATGTAATATTTCATTTATGTATCCTCTGTAACTTTTTTAATAAGCTGATCGTGTATTTGTCTTTGTATAATGGGCCCTCGTCCATGATCCGAAATTAAGGTTTTCTTCACGTTATCTATATATTTCTGTTATATGTTGTCATGCGGGAGTATGATATGCGAAGGTCGAGGGTTCGAATCCCGACACCGGCACTAATATCCTTTGGCAAGATATTAACCTGCACTTGCTACTCTCCACCCAGGTGACAAATGGGTACCCGGTAGTATGCGACCGTCATTTTTGGTCACAACGGTGTCGATTTTTATCCGTGGTTGGGGGGGATGATAGGTGCCAAAATATTTTCGGCAATGGATCAAAGCAACCGAGAGGTAGAAGCGTGTGGCAGGTTGCACCCCTTCCCTTACAAGTTATTAATTTTTTTCAAGTCACCCTCAATAAAGATAAAATTTCAGAGAATATGGGACCCATGTGGGCTTGCAACTTGGGTTATTATCCTCTGAAGCGCGTAGCAAGGATTTTATTTTAGGGGGGCGGTGGTGAGCATGCGAACCTTCCAAACGCGCTCCTTATAGGGGGTGGCTGCAGGAAGGACGTTTCCCCGTCCCACGCGAAGCGCGGAAGCTTTGATGTTTCATTAAATTATTGGAGAAAGAGTACGATTCGTTGTACCGTTCTCGACTCTTAATCCTTGTCTAAATTTAATTACTTTTGACGTTTCATTAAATTATTAGAGAAAGAAGACGATTTGTTGTACCATTCTCGACTCTTAATCCTTGTTTGAATGAAGTTCCCCTTCCTCCGCGCGTAGCGCGGAAGCTCTGACATTTCATTAAATTGATAAAGAAATAAGACGATTCGTTGTACCATTCTCGACTCTTAATCCTTGTCTGAATTCAGTTCACCCAAGGGCCCTGGGAACGATTTTTTTCACCGGGGGTGCTGCGATATATATATACACGTATATATCCAGAGTAGGAAGCATTTGCAACTTTATAACCACAAATTAGTTGCATTTTCACACACTTCCTTGAGTAATATGATGTAAAATTGGTTTCTCCTACCCCCTCTAAGAGTAGGGATCTTTTGGAAATTTGAGAACCACATTTGGCGCATTAATGTCCACCTGCACTTCCTGGAGAGAAAAAAAACGAGACCTTCTGATTAGTTAGAGGTTAGAGAAAAGTGATCTGTCACGCCTCGAGACGTTGCATATGCTTTGTTGCTGCACATTGCACAAAGACGGTGGTCTGGTCAGTGGCGGATCCAGCAGATTTTTCCCCCCTGGGGAAAAAAAGAAGGGGAAAAAAGAAGAAAAAAAACAAGGAAAAATAAAACAAGGAAAAAAAAGGGGGAAGTGTTACCCCAAGCCACTGAACGAAATATCTGTCGACGTAATTTTTCCAATTTCCGGGGCCAAAAAAAAAAAATGTGGAGAGAAATTAGGGAAAGAAAAAAAAAGAGAAAGAAGAAAGGTAGGGGAGATCAGTTGCGATTTTTCCGCCAACAAAGTGTAGATCAGGGAGGGGGCGGGGCACTGGCGTCTTGATCGGGGAGGGGGTTTATTTCTGATTCCATAACCGTCACGGTGGTTTACACATAATGCTGAAATGACATAATTTTCTGAGATTTTTCCTCATTTTTTAGTAAATTATACATTTTTATGCGTTTGTTGTAAAATGACCAATTCCTAAATTTACAGCCAGGCAAGAAATATGCTTCTTGAGGTGCCTACATGTCAGGGCCCGCGGAACGGCGGGGATCGGGAGCTTCCACCTCCCCCCCCCCCCCCCCCCTTACACTTTTTTGACAAAGTATATTAAAGAGAAATAGAAAGAAAAAGAGCAAGAAAGAAAGAATAGTAAACTGCCAGTGTCACAACAATATAAGGTATCAAAAAATGCTCATCTGACCGTAATTAAACGCCTAAAACCCCTGAGCTTCCGGGGGCTCTGCCCCCTGCACTCAACCAACGGCCCTAAGGCGGGCCCCCTGATACTCATCTGACCGTAATTTAGTGCCTAAAACCCTTAGGCTTCTGGGGGCTCTGCCCGCTGGACCCACGCCAATCAGTGTCCTGCCAGTGTCACAAATGAGGTATAAAAATATGTTCATCTGACCGTAATTAAACGCCTAAAACTCCCGAGCTTCTAGGGGCTCTGCCCCCTGGACCCAACCAACGGCCATAAGGCGGGCCCCCTGATACTCATTTGACCGTAATTTAGTGCCTAAAACCCTTGAGCTTCTGGAGGCTCCGCCCGCTGGACCCCACGCCAATCAGTGTCCTGTCAGTGGCACAAATAAGGTATAAAAATATGTTCATCTGACCGTAGTTAAATGCCTAAAACCCCAGAGCTTCTGAGGGATCTGCCCCCTGGACCCCGCCTAGGGCACTAAGGTGGACCCCTGGATTCTAATATGACGGTAATTTAATGCCTAAAACCCCTGAGCTTCTTGGGGCTCCGCCCGCTGGACCTCACGCCAATCAGTGTCCTGCCAGTGTAACAAAATTATGTTCATCTGACCGTAATCAAATGCCTAAAACCCCTGAGACTCCGGGGTTTCCGCACCCTCGACCCCTAAGGCGGGCCCCTGAATGCTTGTCTGACCGTAATTTATTGCTTTAATCACCAAAAAAAAAAAAAAAAAAACACCGGCCAAAAAAAGAGAGGGGAGAAAAAGAAGAAGACGTAGGAAGAAAAATGAGCAGACAAAAAAACATTTTTGAAATTCAGACAAGCATTAAGAGTCGAGAACGGTACAACGAGTCGTCTTCTTTCTTTAATAATTTTAATGAAACGTCAAAGCTTCCGCGCTTCGCGCAGGAGGGGAGGTTGAATTCAGACAATGATTAAGAGTCGAGAATGGTAATACGAATCGTCTTCTTTTTTCTAATAATTTAACAAAACGTCAAAGCTTCTGCGCTTCGCGCAGGAGGGGTGGGGGGGGGGGTGAGTGGGACTGAATTCATACAATAATTAATAGTCAAGAACGGTACCACAAATCGGTTTCTTTATCTAATGATTTAATGAAACGTAAAAGCTTGGGCGCTTCGCGCGGGAGGGGGAGGGGTAAACTGAATTCAGACGAGCATTATTTTCGAGAACGGCACAACGAATCGTCTTCTTTGTCTAATAATTTAATGAAACGTCAAAGCTTCGGCGCTTTGCGGAGGAGGGAGAGGGAAATCGCCCCTCCCTCCACCCCCCCCCCCCCCTCACTACGTCAATGCAGGTCACCATTACGTACCGATATTTGGGTCGCATAATTTCAAATTTGGGCCCCCCCTAAGAAATCCTGGATCCGCGCCTGGTGTAGAGCTTCTCAAGCGTTGGGAGCCCCAAAGTTTGACGGTAAAACTTGACTCAAATTGTATCATAATGTGAAAGAGGATCTAATTTAAGACATATTTCTGCGAGGGTTTTCAAAACAAATACGTTTAAAGTCGAATATTGATGAAAGAATAAAAGAAAATTCTGCGTACAACAGAAAACCCAAATTATTGTTCTGCTTCTAATGAAGCTAACTTAATATCAGGGTGGACTTCCCCTCCCTGTATTCAATAATGAGCAGAAATGTATAATCTATTCCTTTTTCAATTAGACCATTTTTCTTGGATTTTTTCTTTGACCATTCAACATGTCTCAGCAACAATTTTTTTATATTCTCTCAGCAAAATAAACCAACATTTTAAATATATACAGGGCGTCTATAGGTTTTTTTTTATTAACAAAACTTTAAAAAGTTACGCAAAACGTTGTTTGAATATAAAGCTAAAATCTGACCGAACGATGCCTGCCCCCAGATATCGATTTGCACAATCATGGTTTGTATGTACCAATTCCAATCATGTTTTCACTCCGATGGATTGATTATACTCCTTAGCATATAAAACAAGCTACAATAAACACACCGTTTGGAATAGTAGAATTGTAAGCAGGTAACCTTAGGTTCTTGATTAGTGCACGACAATCAAACCTTTCTGATTATCATAATAATTAAAACACCATATGGAATAGAATCGTAAACAGGTGACCTTAGGTTCTTGATTATAAAATTGTGCATAATAATCTAACCTTTCTGATTATCATAATAATTAAAACACTATATGGAATTAAATCGTAAACAGGTAACCTTAGGTTCTTGATTAGTGCACGGCAATCAAATCTTTCTGATTATCATAATAATTAAAACACCATATGGAATGGAATCGTAAACAGGTAACCTTAGTTTCTTGATTATGTGCATAACGATACAAACTTCATGATTAAAATATTACTACAAAAACCTATTTTACAAACTTTTTAGGTGCTCTTCAAAAAAAAGATTAGAGATAAATGAAGTAAAGTAATTATAGTTGAAAAGGTTAATGCACAGAGAAATTTCAAGTCCATTGAATTGAAAGAGTGTATAAGCAGGCTAAGGTAATGAGAGTCTTATGGAAAGCATATTATCTAGGAACTCTAAAATGCAAAGACTCTCCGGAGTCATACATTTTGCACGATAGAAATTTTAGTTATTTTGTGGAAAATTGTTGGACACCAGTGGTGGATCCAGGAGGGGGGCCCTGAGCGAATTATCGGCCGGCACGATTTTCAATTTGCGGGAGCAAAAAAAAAAAAAAAAATAGTGCTCACTACTTTCAAGCTTTTAAGTTTCATAAATAATTTTGTTGTACCGTTCTTGACTCTATATCCTAGTCTAAATTCAGTTGCCCCCCTCCCGCGCGAAGCGCGAACGCTTTCGCGTTTCATTAAATCATTAGAGACAGAAGATGATTCGTGGTATCGTTCTCGACTCTTATTCCTAGTCTAAATTCAGTATCCCCCTGAGCCCCCTCCCGCGCGAAGCGCGAAAGCTGTCACCTTTCATAAATAATTTCGTTGTAGTACCGTTTTCTACTCTGAATCCTTGTCTGAAATCATTTCGCCTATCCCGCGCGAAGCTTTCACGTTTCATTAAATTATTAGAGAAAGAAGACGATTCGTAGTATCGTTCTCTACTCTTAAATCAAGTCCGAATGCAGCCCCCCCCCCCCTTCCCGCGCGAAGCACGGAAGCTTCGGCGTTTCGTTAAATTATTAGAGAAAGAACAAGATTCTTTGTACTGTTTTCGACTCTTAATTCTTGTCTGAATTTTCAGTTTTCCCCCTTCCGCACGAAGCGCGGAAGCTTTCACGTTTCATTAAATTATTAGAGAAAGAAGACGATCCGTTGTATCGTGTCCTTGTCTGAATTCATTTTCCAGCAATCTGGTTTCCATTGTCAACACAAACAAATTGCAATCATCACTGTACACATAGATTGGCATATTGCAAGCTTTGCATGGCACCAGACCCATGTACTATTAGCTGTCACCACGCACGTGTGTCGCGGGTATGTTATAGGATTTTGTGAAAGAATTTTTTTAAATAATAGTAAAAAGCATAATTTTTGGCTGTCGGCTTTGTGACAATTTTGTAAACGAAGCATAATGATGTAGTCTACATTAAATATATCATACAAAAAAATTGCAGGGGTGCTATGTACCCCCTGAAAAATTTCCGGGGGTGCTGCAGCACCCCCAGCACCCCCGCTTTCAAGGGCCATGGTTCACTCCCCTCCCGCGCGAAGCTTTGACGTTTCCATTAAATTATTAGAGAAAGAGACGATTCGTTGTACCGTTCTCGTCTCTTAATCTTTGTTTGAATGAAATTCCCCTTTAATTGATAAAGAAAAAAGATGATTCGTTATACCATTCTCGACTCTTAATCCTTGTCTGAATTCAGTTCCCCCCCCCCCTCCCGCGCAAAGCTTTGACGTTTCATTACATTATTAGAGAAAGATGACGATTCGTTGTACCGTTCTCGACTCTTAATCTTTTTTCTTCCTATGTCCTCTTCCTTTCTTCTTTCTCTCTCTCTCTCTCTCTCTCTCTCTCTCTCTCTCTCTATTTTTTGGGGGAGGGGGGTAACCCCCCCCCCTGCATACGCGCCTGTATCCTTTCTATCTCTCATTATCTCTCTCTCCCACTCTCTACTTCTTTTTTTGCACTTTTGCGCTTCGCGCTTGACATTTAGCTCGTCGCTTTTTATCGCTGCGGCTTTGCATTTGGCGCACTGCATTTCTATGATGCTGTTGATTGAATAAATTGAATAAATTCATCAATTCCTGATGAAGCCGTATGAGCGAGAATTCAATTTATTCTTGTCTCATATAGGGATGTCTCATTTACGTATCTATTATGAAAGTGAGATAGCAAAATGTGTATATTGATGGTCATCTTGCGAGTAATAACCATTAACTACTCTCATCGGGCTCTCATCATTAATGTTTCTCTTCATTTTTTTGTTTTGATGGTGGATTGTTGTTGTTGTTGTTTTTTTTTTTTTTTTTTTTTTTGGGGGGGGTGATTGTACGGGCCACCCCCCCCCCCCACCTGAAATATTGGGGGGGGGGATATATCCCCCCATCCCCCCCCCCCCCGGATCGACACCCATGAACATAGAACTTGGCGGGTGCCTGAGTCATGCAAAATAGATAGTCTGTGAAGACTTTGGGATTTGGTAGAAACTTTTCATTTCTTAAGAGGGTACCATGACTCAAAAAGTTTAAATAACGCTGCTCAAGGGAAATGCATTTTGAGAAGCGCTTGACAATTACCCAAAACTTACATCCTTCGTGGAAATCAGCAGCCGCACTGCCGTTGTATAACTTATATGTATTAAAGGGAAATGTTTATTATCGAGGAAGACAACGTGCTAGTATTTGAACGAATATGGGTTCATGAAGGGGGTCTTATAGGCTCGTAGCCATCTCTCAATGTATCAGATCGTCTTTTGCTATTGAATCCTGATTGTCCACGGGGGGTAGTTGTCCTCGGGGGGTAATTTTCCTCGGGGGTACTCCTCGGGGGTAATTGTCCTCGAGGGTAGTTGTCCTCGGGGGGTAATTGTCCTCGGGGGGTAGTTGTCCTCGGGGGTACTCCTCGGGGGGTAATTGTCCTCGGGGTAGTTGTCCTCGGGGGGTAATTGTCCTCGGGGGGTAGTTGTCCTCGGGGGTGGTTGTCTGGGGGGTAATTTTCCGGGGGGTAATTGTCCTCGGGAGAGGGGGTAGTTGTCATCGGGGGGTAATTCTCCGGGGGTTAATTGTCCGGGGGTTAATTGTCCTTCGGGGGTAGTTTTCCGGGGGGTAAATTTCCGGGGGGTGATTGCCCAGGGGGTAATTGTCCTATAGAACCGCTTTACAGTATAATTATATTACTACCCCGGTCATCGGATTCAGGCTTACCCGCACACAATGTATGCACATTCTCCACTCCCTGGGGAGTATTCCAGCTAGGCGTCGTTTTTACAAGCGCATGTACTAATTGCTCATCTAACCACGTTAACTTTCGCATCCTACCGGGTACCCATTTAACGGTTCTAGGACAATTAGATGAGCAATTAGTACATGCGCTTGTAAAAACGACGCCTAGCTGGAATACTCCTCAGGGAGTGGAGAATGTGCATACATTGTGTGCGGGTAAGCCTGAATCCGATGACCGGGGTAGTAATATAATTATACTGTAAAGCGCTTAGACACATCGTTGATGTATTAAGCGCTATATAAAAGCCGAATATTATTATCAATATTTATCTTCAATCAATTTGTTTTGGGTAAAATCTTTGCAGAAGTGTGACATCCTCTTTCACATTATGATACAATTTAAGTGAAATTGCCATCAAATGTTTGGCAAATATGAGGCCCCAACACATCAAAAGGGTTTTAACATTCATTTCAATTTCATCGGGCTTCATATTTTCACTCCATTATTATCATCAGAAATGAATAACTAGAAAATGGTTCTGGAAAATTATTTTTAGAATGCTTTCTGATGTTCAAAACAACTCATGTCTACTGCATTTCATGCAACGCAATTAGAGCATTCATACATGTATACATCTCTGGTAACACAGGAATCAGATTTCATATCTAGCGTCCATATGGCAAAAATGTTCTGCTTAATTTTGATGCAAGAGATATTTGATTGGAATGAGGTCCGCTACAAAGGATGCATCTGATCATGCATTCCTTTTTGTCGTGTTCATTATAAGAGATGGACTGCACACATCACTCTTACAGACATCGTGGGCGGATAGCTCACATTGCACATCGGAAATAGACTTGTTGCGTGTCCAGTGTAACTATCATGGCTGGCTGGTAACAAAAAAATAGATGATCGGTCAGTGAACCTTTCCATGTAAACAATTTAAAAAATAAATGATATTTCTCTGTTCTAACCTTTCTGTGGTTCCAAAAGGAATGAAAGTGCTAGAGGAGAGGGGGAAAATCGACAGAGGTTTTTTTTTTATAGCGAGAAATGCAATACATTAACGGGCAAAAAAGATAGTTCAAAATTCTTTAGGTTTATATTTTGCTTTCAAGTGTATTTTCCGATTACATTGTACAGGAAACGTAATAGGGACAAGTGGGCGAAATTGAAATCCGATGTATTGAAATAGAAATTCAGCCCCAAAGCAAGTTAATTTGGTTTGGAAGCAGAGCAGAGCAAGAAAGAAAAAAATTATAACAACATTTGAAAGAAATCAACAAAATTTGATAAGGAATGAATGCCACCGTTATGATAGTGTTATAACAGCAGCATTATGACCACTTAATTTGTAAAAACATTATTTGTAAAGCTTTATACCACTAAAAGCATTTTCAAATGTCAATTTTAGTTTCAATGTCATTAAGAAAAGGATTTCATAACAGCTGATCGCGACTGGACATATTAATTTATCAGTCATAACAACTTGGACATTAATTGATTCCCTCTACCCAGGTCTGTAACTAGACGCCCGGTAGGATTCAATTTAATCTAGTTAACCCTCCTGTCGATCTCTCGTTGTATTTGCTCCTCATATACGTCTCTGTGCTGTCTTTCTGTCTGCAAACCATCTCTCCCCTCCTTCCACCCCACCCCACCCCACTCTCTCTCTCTCTCTCTCTCTCTCTCTGTGTCTCTCTCTCTATCCCTCTCTCCCCCTCTCTCTCTCTCTGTCTCTCTCATTCTTTCTCCCTCTCCTTCTCTCCCTCCCCCTCTCTCTTGTCTCTCTCTGTCTCTCTGTCTATCACTCTCTCCCTCTCTCTCTCTCTCTCTCTCTCTGTCCGTCTGTCTGTCTCTCTCTCTCTTTCTCTCTCTTTCTCTCTCTTGCTCTCTTTATATCTCTGCACCTCATTCTAGCCATTCTCACAGACGTCAACTCCGTGACATGAATCATTAATTTGAAATGACACTATAAAGAATTCAAATGAGTCTCTTGATACCTGGCTTGATACACGAGAAGCAGTGAATATTGACGTCATCAGAATTTGGAGAATTATATTATTAAAGTCATATTGGATTTAAAGCAAAGTTGAACATAGTTTGAATTTTAAAAAATAGATACATAGTCATGTAGCTAAGATTTCGTAATAAAAACACTCGTATTGATATTAATTCTTTGCGTTCTTGGTTTCGTTGTTGTTACTGTTTTATATTTTGTTTGTGGTGGAGATGTTGTTGTTGTTGTTGTTGTTGTTGTTGTTGTTGTTGTTGTTGTTTGCGCATAATGATATTTATTCTGTGTGTGGTTGCCGTTGGTGTGTAAATGGTCACAATAGGACAGTAATGTTGCAATGATTCTGTCACATTCAGCTTTTCATACATTTTCCCATTTCCATTTCCTAATTTATTCTTCTTATTCAATCATTGCCTATTTTGTCATTTTCTTCATAAAAACTATGTAAAATAGAAATACCTCTTCGTCTTCCAACTGCCTCTTCTTATACCCTCTATATTCCCTATCAAACATTATTTTATCGAACCCATCTTTTCTAATCACACGGTCCAGTATGTCAACTATCTATAGTTCTAATACTTTTCATTTCACATATATTTGACTTCGCTCTTCTTGGTATTTCACCTTTGAATACGTATAGTTCATTCTCCTTTTATCTAGTATACAAGGGAACCAGAGGTTACTTGAAGACTTTAGTTACCTGGAGGGAAGAAATGGACTGGAATGATAATAAAATTAGCTCTTATTTTCCTTGATCTCTTCTCCAAGCTTCCTTATGTGCAAGCATAATGTATCTTCCAAATTCCTCTCTCTCTCTCTCTCTCTCTCTCCCTCTCTCTCTTATCTAATAGCGTCCATGTGCATTTCTTGTCCTCTTTTCTTCTCATTTTCCTTGCGTACTATTCTGTAAGTGACCTTTCTCGGTGCTGTTTTATCATTCTAAATAAAAGAAATGTCTGTTATCAATCATTTCCGAACATCACATTAGGTTCACTATCCTACTGCCATACCAACCTCATTGAGTTCGGCCTTGCAAGACAACATGCTACACTCGTTCAATCTGGGAAGCATATGAAAATAAAATAAGATGGATTCCAAAGTAATTTATCAATCCTCAACATTCCCAGACCAGATTAAATACCAGATGGAACACGTTTTTTGCGATGTTTTATTTTCATTTCCTAACAATATGCGAGAGTTACGGCCACCATTGCTATACTGTTGTAAAATATCATTGCCCTTCAAGTCCCTACCAAGGCAAAATCGATATCTCCTCTTTTTCTTTCTTCTTTTGTTTATTGTGTTGTTGCTTCTTCTTCTTTTTGCTTTGATTCTTTTACTTCTACTTCTTCTTCTTCTCTGTCTTCTTCTTCTCCTCTTTTTGTTCTCCCAACATCTTTTTCCTTCCAATTTCTTCTTCTTCCTTCCCCTCTTTTTTCCGTTTTTCATTTCCCCTTGTTTCTACATTTGTTCTCATGTTATCCATCCCTTCTCCCGGTGACACAGCGTTTGCTCCTAATGCAATATCAGACGTGGAAAGGATCTCGTTTGTTAAATCGTCCCTACCATTACGAGGTATCAATGTATAATACTACTTGCGGCTCACCAATATAAGTTGTGGCATAGACTTGAGCCATGCTTTTATGCTCAAGAAGAAGAAGAAGAAGAAGAAGAAGAAGAAGAAGAAGAAGAAGAAGAAGAAGAAGAAGAAGAAGAAGAAGAAGAAGAAGAAGAAGAAGAAGAAGAAGAAGAAGAAGAAGAAGAAGAAGAAGAAGAAGAAGTAGAAGAAGAGGAAGAATGCATTTTGTAAATTCCCACCTTTATTCAGTAAGTAGGATGTGGTTTGGGTAAACATCGCTAAAAGCTTTCCCGCCAAGCCTACAGGTCACGTGGTTTGAAAGGCAACTGCATCGGCTTCTTTCAATTCTACTATGAACAGAAGCTTCTTGATTCTACCAAAGCTACTTTACCTCCAGAAACATCCCGTCTCCTAAACCAATGTTGGACTTGAACTTTATTTCATTTCTCACTTTTAAAGGATCAACAATAAACAAAATAACTAAAGATTGAGGTATGTATATACATTTCTATGTATTTTGAACAACAAAATAAAAGTATATTACAAATATCATATCATTGAAAGGTAGAACATTTTACACACTACAAAAAAATGTGTTGCTTGACATGAACACATTATAACAAATGGATGGATTATGCAAAATGTATCGACTTGAAATCGTATCATAACTTAAAATTGATAATCCAAACAGAATTTAAATTATACATATCAATGAAGATTACATGTTAGATTGTGCTAAAACTATAATTGAGGAAATGTAACACGTTACTGTGCTCTCTCATATCTATATATATCGTATGTTGAGAGCCAGAATGTCGTTAACTACTTAAAATGTTATAATACTCTTCTGACCAAGCCTGCTTCTGACTCTTAGCATAAGATAAGTTGGATGAAATTGAATACCGTTTCATCTAAATTTAAATTTGAGAGGTTTCCTGTTAGAATCACACATCAATAAATGCAATAAAATAATTCATTAAAACAGTTTTTGAAAATAGATGAAAAACATACCAAAAAAAAAATATACGAATAATGGTTATATCATGAAAAGGATACCCCCGCCTCCTCGGAAAAAAAACGTTTCATTAAAAATCGGATACTTTCTATTCATTGTATATCAATAACTTCTGCATAATCATAACAGCTTTAATATATTCATTCAATTGGATAAAAAAGAATCTTGATATAAAAGTTGTAAGATAATTATTTTTAAAAATAGTATGGGTACGTCGGCAGTAACAAAATTATTCAGTTGTATCGATCATTTGAGTTATTTCTGTTAGCGAGGTCAAAAATAACGCTTGAATACATTTTAAAAATCGTCAGGAATATTCCCAAACCATCTCATCTCCAGTGGCCTGACAGTTAATTCAAATGCTAGACCTGTCAAACATTGATGTCTCTATTTCACCCCGGGAACGAGGTTGTGTCCATGAATACAAATTGTAATAGTCGCTGACCAACTTTTCATTGCACGGCGTTGATTATTCTATTTCTATGCTTTGCTCTTTAGTCATTGCACGACTTTCCAGTGAAATAACAATTCAATCAAGACTTTTATTCATGAAATACAAAGATAACTCCATACGTTTTATCAGCGGAGACCGTAGAAAATAAAAGGAGAAGGGAAAAGAGTCCTTACCCCCTGCACTCAGACCTTTTCAGCGGGTAAACAAAACTAAACATTTTCCCCCAAAAAACCTATAATATTTCTTAGCTACATATTTGTTTCTAATTATTGATTCTAAGCATACTTTGTTCATGTTATATTGTAAAACAGTATCTGAGGAACTAACACTTCAACAAGCTCTGCTTCTGGTTAGTTCCTCTTTTCTCGTGCATTTTATCTATTATATTTGTCGTTTTATTGCATATTTTTGTAATATAGTTATTCATTGTATTATATTTTGCATGAGTAATAAAATCATTTAAATCTTTTGAATCAAATCCAGTATCAACCTGATTAAGGAATTTTGAATATGCTATGCAAAAGGGCAAGTCAATGTACTATCAAACTAAAAAACTTAGTGTTTATCGCGACTACAAAAAAATAACATAAACTGAGCAATAGAATGTTATAAATAAAACCTCATAAATCATGGTTTGAAACAAAACTTTAAATATGCTACATAAAATCTTAAAATATGACAAATCTTATTCATTAGTTGACATGTGTAGAAAATATGAACCAGTCGGTAACATAATGTTGCTAGAGAGTTATAAAGATAATACAAATGGATGAGAATTTGTATTACGTAGATCATTTTGTATATCCTTACAAGAAGTGAAAATAAGAACATAATTCATACATAGGAAGGTCCCATTTTTTTCTTCAAATAATCAGGGTTATGTTCCTTTTGTGGATTTGGAAAGATGTAATGATCTTCAACATTAAATCCCCTATCGGGATTTAAAAGGGAAAATTTTGAAGTAAGGATAATCCTTAAGATCTGGCCTGAATGTTCGAAAAATAATCAGCCTTTTCAAAGCCAAATCCAGAGTGAATTATTGGTTTTTCTAACTCACTCTGAAGATTACCACAAATCATGAGAATAGAAAGTCTGTATCGAAAGGTGATTCTCGCTAGAGTTGTGTCGTATAAAGTAGGTAAGAACTTGAAATGTCTTACTTTGCGTGGGGAAATAATGTACTCAGTTTTAATCGATTTGTTGACTTCCCCCCCCCCTCTCTCTCTCTCTTTCTCTCTTTATCTCTTTCTCTCTCTCTCTCTCTCTCTCTCTCTCTCTCTTTCTCTCATATCTCTCTCTTTTTTCTCTCTCTCATCTCTCTCTCTCTCTCTCTCTCATCTCTCTCTCTCTCTCTCTCTCTCCTCTCTCTCTCTCTCTCTTCCTCCCTCTCATCCCATCTCTCGGTTTTGTTTACTAGGGAATTGATAAACCGAACCGTAAATGTCTTAACTCCTTAGATCCCCAAGAGTAATACATTATGCGTGAAAGGGCTAGAGGTTTAACCGGGTGTCTAAAGGCGGTTGGGTAATGAATGAGGGGAGTGTCTGTACGAATACATTGATTTTAATTCATTTATAATCAAATGGTGCAGTAGGTGAAATGTTTAGCATTTTGTCTGTCAGGTTTTCTTTAAATCTTTTCATTTAACATTCCCAATTATCTTTCCACCATAATCTCCTACTTTCTTTTCTTTCTTTTACTATATCTCAATTGTTATTTCCCTATCTATGGAATTATTATTTTTTCTGTTTTCCAGAATGACTTACTGCTACTTCACCTATTCCCTTTTCTCTTCTCAGTCTTTGTTAATACTGTTCTTGATTTTGTTTATCTCCTACGATTCTTATGTATATGAAAATTATTCTCACTCTGTTTGCAGAAGATTCACGAAACGATTTTTCCTTTCTTATGCACTGACTTGCGATATGAACATGTTTCCCCGATTTACGACAAGTGCAGAGGATTAGATTGATTTTGTTTTGTTCATATATTTTCCTGTCACGTTTCATTAAAGTGCTCTGGGTTTCCTCCCTTCTTTCTCTTTTTTTGCATTTCTTGAAAGGGAAGGAATTCTGGGCTTCCAGGCTAAAACATTACATGATGATACATATTTGAAAATGCCCCTACATACATAGTCTCAGGTTACATACAGTTCAAATATTTCTTTATCATAAATTATTATTGGTGACACTTTGGCGACTTTTCAGGAAATCACAAACATCTGGTGCAATAATCATATCTATATTATATATCCCCTTTTCTCCACAATATAATTATATCAAACAATAACAAAACCATGATCTGATATTGGTGGACAATATTATTTTAGGCGATCTTAAGTATTTTAATTTCTTTTCGTTCTTTTGTGTTTTAATAAACCTTCTATTTAAGTCTTGCAAATCGTCTGGATTCAGGGAGGTGCTACATGCTTCAAAATAATGTTCAAATTTCGTTGCGCCTCTGCGAATCGAGACGACCAGAAGTGGTTCTTGTGAAAGCTTGCCGCAGGAAATAAAGAATATAATACAGAGAGCAGTAAATTAATTCGATGTGGTTCGCTGTCACATTCATATTGCGAATAGGCTGTACCGTGTTCTTGCTGTTTAAATCTTGTTTGTATTTCCTATGCATCCACGCTGTAATGATGTATTCAAATCTTTTCTTCTTCTATTCTTCAAAATCTCCTTTGAGTACACCATCGGCGCCATCAGGACTAATCGCTGATCGTGCCTAACATTTCCCGCCAAAAAGCGCGCGGACACAGCACCCGACCTTGTCTGCAACCAACACGGTGAAGTGCGGTTTTAACAAAACGTGAACGGGATTCCAAACAGCCATCTTTCTCTTTTAAAATGCTTGGAAGATTGTAAACAGCATCACAAGGCCAAGGTCATCGAAGCGTGACAAGACATATTGAAAGCTGACTCACAAGTAGCAAATCGGCAATATTTGGATCCCAATTTAGCCTTTACAATATTTACTAGGTGAAGGTACATGTAATTGCTGAGGCGACGAAAATAACAAATCTCTGATAGGTTGTTCCGATAATAGACATTTGATCCAAGTTTAAATTAAGGAGAGCCGGTAGACGTTGAGCTTAGCTGCAAACCATGTCAAAAGATCGTGACTGTAAAAGTGATTTTAAAGTACATCTGGCCCTTGCATAACCTTTATGTCTTAGTCGTGAACCCGTCCCAGTTCTAGCAATTTGATTATGAAACATTATCAGGTCTGTAAATTGCTTGAACGAGGCATGCGAGACATCATTGGTTAATGTAGGGAAGGAGATGGAGATATGAGTATTAATGAGCATTTTATGAAATGTATAAGGAAGAGTGGAAGATGATGAGAAAGGAGATAAATTGAATCGTCGGGTTCCAACAATTTCTCTTTCGTTGCTTTTTATGAAGAAAAATTTGGAATGCTTCATGAAATCAATGACGATTTTCAAAATTGTTTCTACGAATTCAGCAGTGCCTGGGGATGGAAAAAGGAGAATTAAATTAATGTTAGCACATATAGATCCTGCATGAACACAGTGAAGCTAACATGTCTAACTTTTCATAGAAATATAATCATAACAAAATTATCTACAGTACGTGCTTTTTTTATTTTTTATTTTTTTAACTGAGACAGATTTGTACCGCGTCGTCTGTCTAATGACATTTATTTAATATTGTACTTCTACCTTGTTTCAATCATAAAATGCTGTTGGCGTGAGTGATAGTTAACACTGCCAATTTGATGGGACGGCCTCAAGCGTCCTTTATCGCTCCTCATCGGAGCTCCCCTTTCTCTTCTTTTTGGAGATATAATCAAGAAGGATTTCATTAAATCAAACAAGCGACTTCAAACGCGAGGAGTACAGAAGTACGCACACTCAATATTAAATAGAGCATTACCAATTGAACGGCGTTTGCAATCAGTTGCAATAAAACAGGAAACTCTTAATGACCAAATCAAAATCTTGCAAGACTCTTCTACTCAAAGGATGAGAGTGGAGGGGCCCTTTCTCACTAGTCCTATTTTTCGATGTTAGTTGAGTTGGTTTCCCATTGAACTATCCTCACAATGGGCATGAACTACAAGATAGCGCGATGATCTTTTCGACACTGCAAAGTTTCAGTAACTGCGTACGCAGTGGTCATTTAAAGCGGAGTCGAATTGCAGTTACTGTCTTGTAACGCACTGCGTTTATTCTAGAAGAAACCCTTTTAAATATTAAAAGAGACACATACTATTTGTCTGAGCGGGAACAATCATGCAATCAATGGATATTGACAGGAATGTTAACTTTAAACAGGTACATACTTGATTCTACACGTAAAGAAGATGGTCCTTAACCACGTCTTAGATTGCAGAGTTGCAGCGTGACATCTAAGATTGTCTAACCTTTAACAATACTTCACTTCAACTACCCCCTCCAGTCCAGTTCAGGGGGGTCAATATACTCAAAGCTTGAACAAGATTGAAAGAAACTTCTTCAGGTGACTGTTGGATTTTGTCTTTGTTTTGTCCTGTTTTGGTTCGACTTCAAATGTGACACTATTTGAGCATTTATTTTATACTAATTTCCTGTTGTTGTTTTTATGATTTATTACCGATGCATTTTCCCATGAATAGCATTTTGAGGATGTTTGTTTCAATATTACTATGTTCAAGTTGGGAAAGAAGACGCCAGGAACGATTATTCGACACTTAAAGCTTGTTCACATATGGCTCGGTAAACCGCCGCAAAAAAAAATAATTCTCCGATTGTTTTACGTGTAAAAAATAAGGAATCGTTTAACAATGTTAAATCTGAGATGCACGGCCCTACGTGTTATCAGTGTCTGTGATATGGTGTAAGTTTGAAGCCCTAAACAAATTGCGCTTCAAAATAATCAAGAAGTGCCTCAAAAAAGTAAAAATCTTTGAGTGACCGGTTTTACCATACTCGTTTTTCCCAATAGACTGTAGTGTTATGAAAACCGTTTGGCAAACGGTTTTCAAAATTTGTAACTCCAATCATAAACATCTTGATAATCAGACAGGCGATCGGCTTGTAAAAGTCATGGGGCTCCTGACTGACCTAAAGGTTTATAATTATGATTGCAGCATGAGCTAAATCCAGGATTTTGTTTCAGAATCTGAGACAAAGTTACCCAATCCCTGTAATGAAAGATACAGAACTGTGAAGCGTATACCACTTTACGTCATCATGAATGGGGGGGGGGGGGGGGGGGGGGGAAGCGCCGCGTTGTGCGTCATATCAGAACGAGCCGATAGATTTGTATATCTTTCTGTTACAATAAGATCGTTGAATGTATGTAGGCCTAGATGTATTAACATTCCCTTTTCCAAATTCTGGGTCATAAAATATTAACATTCAATTCAATTCAATTAAGTTTATTCATTTCCATAAAAATCACATTACAAGAACATATACATTTGGAAAGAGTACTGTAAATAACATGCAAAAATGTTCACTAAAATATACATAAGTACATTAAAATATTAAACAGTAATGGAAAAAGGAAAGTGGTACAAACCCAAATTAATGAGCTTGTCAAGATATCTCCCCAAAAAGTAATTGAACAAAATGTAATGAACATAATACAGATATGAAATTACATAAACTTATTTTTCCCCAAAGAAAACTCGTATAATATATAACAACATAAAAAAAACAAAAAAACCATACAAACCCAACATGGCAAATTCCTAATTACATTGGGATATAAAGGAACGTGATGAAATTTGCTGACGTTTCTTACTTTGACAAATGCATGCTCTCTTTGAATAACCGTATTTATGGTATTATCCCTAAAACAGGATTGCGTTTTATTTTATCCAAATATAAAATATAAATCAAGCATGAATATAAATCAATGAAATTATTATACAAGAAGATTAATGAGCAGATGAAAAATAACACGCATGCAGGTACCAGCGTAAATGTCTCATTTCGAAAGTAGAATACATTTTTAATAATGTAAAGTTTTGCATTTTTTAACAATGAAAATAACAATAATAATAATAAAATGATTATTTCTAAAATTATGAATCGGAAGACAAAAGTCTCTAGGGTCTTGTCATACACTCCGTATATAACTCCCTCTTTTTACAAAGTTTGTACAGTATATGAAATCAGTTGACTGTATCCGCATTTGGTGCTCGCCTTCATCGCGCTCACCGTATCGATCTATAAGACCCCATTACGACCCTATAATCAAATCATATTCTCGCTTTAATAGAGGTGCAATTTCTTGTAAGTTGCAGGCGAGATAAACGGATACATAGGCAAATTCTGCCACGGCAATGGTGTCCTAACTTTACAGTTTTTCAAGCTAATGCCTACTACTGTTCGTATGAAATATTTATTAACCGGGTATATATTTCATATTTAGGGTATCAATACTATGATCGAAATGGAGAGTGGTATACAATTGCAGGCGAAGATACGAACGTAGTCGTATAAGAAGTAAATGAGAAGTATTAAGGGTAGTGTTGGTAGTAGATATATCACTGTCTTTATTACATATTTTATTCTAATTCTCAAAACTCCAATACTTTTTTGGTACATAACAGAGAAGCAAAACATTTTCCATAGTCCTATACAAACTAAAACATAGTTATAACAAAGCTCTTTATCATTAATTTGATTAGCGAACATAGCTACAACATAATTCATTGTTCATAATTCCACAGTACATATGACTAAAATATGGCCCAATTACATAATGGGAAATATTACCGCACTCCACAATTGTTTCATCCCGAAATCTAGAACAAGCATTGCCTTTTTGCCAGAATAAAATTGAATACAAATTAGTTTCATATTTCCCAACATTATTATGATACAGAATGAAGTCATGAGTATTTCCTTTATTAAAAAACAAAATTTACCCCAAAACCCTCTCCCTCCCTCCCCTCTTCTCTAACTCCTTGGACTTAACCCCCCCCCCCCCCCTGCGCGAACCGTCAATTTCGAAGACCTTTATTATATGCAAATTCAATCATTCAAACCTGTAACATCATATCTTAAATTAAGCAGAATTATTGAAATGAAGTGAGATGATTCTTATTCATGGCTTAGCGTTGATCACCTCCCTGTATCATCCTCATTTGGCATCCATATATTAAGCCTCCTCTCAGTCTGCGATGAGGCGAAGAGTAAGACAGAGTTACGTCTATAATCACAGGCATCTCGAAAGACAATCTGGAAATCTATACTCCTCTTTCTCTCCTATACTACACACCAGTGGATTTTTAATGACTATTGAAAACCACAGAGTGCTTCAATGAGCTCTCAGAAAGCCTTAGTAACTTTATTATGCTCCATTATGTATATTCTTCGATGTGTGACATTGCATGCTAAATGATATACGGATAATATATTACATGTTTGCAATTGGTTTACTTTGTAACGCCATTCCAAAAACTTAAACTGCTATTGAATAATACACTTCTGAATAGTTTTGGGGAAACTATTTATAGTTAAACGAGTGAGGCTCGCATTGTCCCTTCGCCTACAAAGCGTACCCATATCACACGTGACTTGCAGTCGCTGCACTGGCTCCCTGATAAAGATCGCATTATCTTCAAGATTTTGTTGCTCACTTTTCACTGCATTCACGGTTCTGCTCCCCAGACAAGTACAATATTTCTTTAATCCAAAATTACACCCCCGCGAGATCTTTACTCTCATCCACTTCCGGTTTCCTTGTGATTCCTAAAGTTGCAAAAAACTTGGAAGGGTGGGGGAAGGGGGGGGGGGGGTCCTTTGCTCACGCGTGTCTTACATGTACCTAATGGAACAGCCTTCCCGAAGACATCAAAAAGTGTTTAACCTCCGATTCCTTAAAAAATCATGTAAAAACGTTTAATTCTTAATTATTTCTACATGCGCCTTGAGCACTCCACAGAATGAATTTGGCGCTATACGTAATTTACATTTATGATTATTAATATTAATACATTTTCATGACAGTCATTATGAGTAATTTATGATATAGTTTAATTTTGTGCTCCCCTCCCCCCCCCCCCCCCCGTTTCTGTATATCTGTCCCTCTGTCTGTCCCTCTGTCTCTCTCTCTGTCTCTCCCTCTGTCTTTGTCTTTGTCTCTCTCGGTTTCTGTCTGTCTGTCTCTGTCTCTCTCTCTCTCTCTCTTCCTCTCTCTATTTCTGTCTCTCTCCCTTTATCACTGTTTCTCTCTCCTCTCCTCTCCTCTCCTCTCCTTCCCTCCCTTCTCTCTTTATTCAATTCATTTTCATCTCCTTTTATTCTCTTTCTTCATTATCCTTTCCCCTTTGTATGTTTGTCTGCGTGTGTGTGTGTGTGTGTGTGTGTGTGTGTGTGTGCGTGTGTGTGTGTGTGTGTGTGTCTCTCTCTCTCTCTCTCTTTCCTCATTATCCTCATGGCTGTCTCAATGTATTTCTTTCTCGTTTTTGCTTGTCTTTTCTAAAATATATCTTAATTGTGTCTATTAACTTATTATATTTCTCAGTTTACATATCTTTTTCTAAATAAATGACCATCAATACGAATACTCTTAATTTCTGTTTCAGCAACGCCTTGTTATTTCGGCATCTCTCTCTCTCTCTCTCTCTCTCTCTCGCTCTCTCTCTCTCTCTCTCTCTTCTCTCTCTCTCTCTCTCTCTCTCTCTCTCTCTCCCTCTCTCTCCCTGTCTCTGTCTCCGTCTCTGTCTATGTCTTTCTGTCTCTCTCTTTTTTTCTGTCTCTCTCCCTTTATCTCTCTCTCTCTCTCTCCATCTCTCTCCATCTCTCTCCATCTCTCTCTTTACACATAAGATTGGTTACTCTCTATCTCTGACCGGCTGGAAATCATCATCTCTGCTATCATAAGGTTATGAATCTTAAAGTGTTTGTCTAATAGCAGCAAACACTCATAACTCTAATGGCTTTTAGAGCACCCCAGCCTATCTGTCTCTTACCGCCTTCAAGACATCATATTGTCTGTCTGCCATGGTTTGGAGGGGGGGGGGGTCAGGTATCTTCCCATTCTTTTCCTGAAGATTCCTGAATCTAGTCGAGGGAGTTTGAATGGCTAAAACTAGTACGTATTGTAAAATATCACGTGATTTCAAACCACGCCTACCCTACATCCTCTTGGTACCAGAATGACAGTAAGATTATTAAAATAATTGAATAATAAAAACAACAATAACAATAATGATACAAAGAGTGCAAATGGTTCTTTATGATGTCAGGATATAAAAGCAATGTTTTGGTAGCACAAGAGTATCCTGGTAAAACGTAGTGAGCAATATCAGTGATTAAAGGAGATACTAAACATAAGTAAATAACCCTGAGGGGAGTGAACATTTTAGGGGAAGCGACCTCCCACTCTTTAAAATCCCGCTGTGACGCCATTAGTAATCAAAGACTGACTCGAAAATAGATGAATGATGTCTCGTGTGTTCATCATCATACTGTGATCATCTGAAATGACAAGACTTGAAGATATCCAGATTTATTGAACCAAAACAGCATCTTAATTCCGACACTTCATCCGTGCATGCCTGCATGCCATCGTCCTCCTCTTCCTCTGTCGTCTTTTCCCTCTTCTCCTCCTCCTCCTCTTATTAGTCTTCTTCTATGCATCCTTTTTCCTTATACAGTGAATAGCCTATCTATTTTGGTTTTGTGATAATACATAAAATAATGTGTTGCTCAGTTGTTTAGGGAGATTTTTTAATTTAACTGTTTAAATATACCTGTCAGCTCCAATCTTTTCTCCTCCTCCTTCTTCTTCGTCTTCCTCTTCTTCTTCTTTACTGATATTCTATACACCTATTTTCAATTTTAAATATGTACTAAAATAATCAATATGATACATTTTATCTAGGACCTTTTGAATAGAGCCTATTATTTCTGAAACGGTCTGGTTCAACACAATATTTTCCGATCCCGATATGAAAAATTGGGGTTGCTTCTCTCTCGCATAGGGTGGAATGCAACATTAAAAAAGAAGCACGTAATTTGCAAAACTTATTAAAACATTGTTCCTTGCATCTTTATCTTTGCTCTGTCATAGCACAATTCAATTTCATTCATCTACTCTCTAAAATGGGCGAATTTCAATATGATTTTGAACGAATTCAGAAATACCATCCGTACCAAAATGGAAAAGGTTCGCCCAATGTGGGACTCGAACCCACGACCCTGGGATTAAGAGTCCCATGCTCTACCGACTGAGCTAACCGGGCTTGCACAATTTATCATCATGATCTTATTCTTCTTCTTCTTCTTCTCCTTCTTCTCCTTCTTCTTCTTCTTCTTCTTCTTCTTCTTCTTCTTCTTCTTCTTTTCCTTCTTTCTCCTTCTCCTTCTTCTTCTTCTTCTTCTTCTTCTTCTTCTTCTTCTTCTTCTTCTCCTTCTTCTTCTTCTTCTTCTTCTCCTTCTTCTCCTTCTTCTTCTTCTTCTTCTTCTTCTTCTTCTTCTTCTTCTTCTTCTTCTTCTTCTTCTTCTTTTTCTTTTTCTTCTTCTCCCTCTTCCTCCTTCTTCTACTTCTTCTTTTACCTATGTTTTTTGCACGAGACCATACATTTCTCTAGATATCCTGCGTGTACACCGAATTTTATCTTTTATTTAAATCTTTACTAAGATATTCATCACTGTCCTGTAATATTTCATTTATATATTTGTATTGTAATACTCTGTAACCAGTGGAAACCAAATTTCCTGAAAAGGACAATAAATTATTATACTTACTTATACTTATACTTACAGTGTAATACATTTTATCTAGTGCCTTTTGAATAGAGACGATCATTTCTATGACGACCGGTCTGGTTGAATACGACATTTTCAGATCCTGATAGGAAAAATTGGAGTTGATTCTTTCTCTAATAGGCTCGAATGCAAAATTACAAAATATAGCATGTAATTTTCGAAATATAAAAAATGTACCAGAAATCTTCATCTTTGCATGTCTTATCTCGAAAATTGGTGAAATCTTGATATGAGCTTGAACAAATTCAGAAATTCCATCCGTACCAAAAGATTCGCCCAATGTGGGGCTCGAACCCACAACCCTGGGATTAAGAGTCCCATGCTCTACCGACTGAGCTAACCGGGCTTACATAATTATTATCACAATTTGCCAATTTTTTATTCCTATTTGCCATTATCTTCTTCTTCCTTCTTTTCCTTCTTCTTTTTCTTCTTCTTCTTCTTCTTCTTCTTCTTCTTCTTCTTCTTCTTCTTCTTCTTCTTCTTCTTCTTCTTCTTCTTCTTCCTCTTCTTCTTCTTCTTCTCCTTGTTTTTGTTCTTCTTCTTCTTTTGTTTCAATGTATGAAGTCACTTAGCATGGCTTGAGAATTGCAGGTATTAATGCAAGAGCAACACTAAATGAAGAAAAAAATACGTTGTATTAGATTGTTATTGCTCATGAACTTGATCTATCCGATTTAAAATGTTTGACTTTATCAATCTTTATAAATGTTAACATATTTGATTCCTCCGAACAACAGATCTTCTATTTCTTTTCCAAACACAAAATGTATTATCCCCTTCTAAAAATAGAAATGTTCTTGATATCGAAAGGCACTCAGCTTTCTATTGGTATGCAATGAATGTGGTACTCCTGGATAAAAATGGAAATCATTCTGAGAAAACTTGAGCACTTGAACGAGCAGTAACTACGACCTACATTGACTTTGAATTTCCTCTGCCGTCTACTGTCAACTGTAATTGTTCAGAAAAACGATTGCTCACAATCTTGAAGTAAGCTTATGACCTACTTATTTGTCCATAATGATTGAGAAGATTCAAATCCGGCTTTAAAAAGTAGGTCAAGCAGAATATTGTGTAGATGAAATGAACTGCAAGTGTCCTATAAAAGGAACTGGGTCTAGTGATGCCCCCATAGCCATATATCTGTGGCGTATCACTTGGTCATTTATTAAGATTTAGAAAGGGGCACTGGCCATGTCGTAGACCAATATAACTAAATACGTAAGGTGCGGTGTTTTCATAAATAGCGATTTATATATGTTGCGTCACTCTCTTTTCCAATTCTTCTCTCTTCCCTTACCTTATCCTCCCTCCCCTATGTCTCTCTCAACATATTACAAACATTTTCAAATTCAACTTAACAAGATATTTATCATGTTTATTATTTCTACAATAATGTAGGATCATTCTCTTTTTTGAACAAAAGTTAACAAACAATTAAAATTAAAGTTAAACAAAGATAAAATTGAGTGCAAATTAGAAAATTATAATAAACATAAATCAACATATGAATTAATAATACCTTTTTTTTCTCTTTAATTTCATTATATTTTGAGACGATTGCTTGCTCCGGTGCCGCCCCCCCCCCCCTCCGCTCCCTCATATGTCAGAATTTTTTTATATGAATGAACTGCACATACATGAACTTATACCTACATGTATGCTCTATTTCAAATGAGTAGATGTATATTCTTTTAAATGCATTCATCCTCGGAAGCTTTATATGTCCCCTGGGTCTACTTAAACTAATGGTTCATGAATACTAATCGTGCTAATATCTAGACTTATCGTGCCAACCCGTACAATTATATTCAACCACAAAGTCATCGTCTAGTTGTCAAGTGCATCTTTATTTGAGACGAAGCACTAGTCATGTTTACTGACTATCGTGTTTCTTTGAGAGCTATTTTTGTGTTTCCCAATGGATTAAAGTTAAATAAAAGACTATTTCTGTAGCATTCATTGAGATGGGAATAATAATTATGGAAACGTAAGGGAAAGGGTGTTATCATGAAAGAGTAATGGGTAAAAGAGGATTACAGTTTTGGTCGTTGGTGAAGGTTATGTGAAGGTGGAAATTGGTTTCCTTGATTTCTATCCCGGGCAATTACCTCCGATCCGGTCAAATACATATGGACAATTACATGCAGACAGCTATCCCTAGGACAACTTGGGTTATCCCCAGGCATCCACCCCATATACTCCTATTTGCTATAGGACTACTATCCCATAGGAAATTGACCCGGGGACAATACCCCCCCCCCCCCCCCCCCGCTTATTCAGCGGCTGGCTGAGTCGTTGCGAAAATTTTGGCCCGATTTTAACCCCCCCCCCCCCCCTTGAAAAAATTCTACTGAGCCCTTGTATGGTAATCACTTATTCCCGAAAATACACAGTGCGCTGAAAGTGACTATAAATACCAAAACGAAAGTTATTAAAAAAGTAATGCATTATTCAGCATTATGAGAACGCTCAGAATTAAAAAATTGGGCCTTCAATTCGGCTAAATATAAACGAAAACAATAACATAGTGATGAAACCACTATATTTGTGCCTTCTTAGATTCCTCTCTACCTACTTTGGACTCATCAAAGCTTGGTTAACTACTACACGGTTTATTTTGTATTCACGAATCTCTAAGCAGATGATGAGATTTGTAGAATGAATTATTAGCTATAGATGAGGATTATGGGTACAGGTTCCACGGCTTATCGAGGTAAATTAATAAAATCGTTCATGAATATTAATGAAAGAGATTACGCACGGTTGTAAGATGAATTCGGATAAAGAAAGCGTTTGAGGGTAAATGGATCAAAATAAAAGAAACAAGAGTATACAATGTTCATTATGCAGATGGAGATGAGGAAAAAGAAAATTGCAGATAATGATAATTTGTCACTGTAGGATAGAGTCAGACTTTGTCGTTTAAATGAAAGAAAGCACGTAAGATTTCAGAATACAAATGGGCTCGTGTTGTAATCATTTACTAATCATACAGACCGTGAGACGTTTAAATGTCGCTCAATAATTGGAGGTCCGTAATGGTGCCCATTCTATTATTAATATACGTCGTAGGCTTTACAACGAAAACGCCCCCATAAAAATATTTTTAAAATCAGATATTGCAGATAGAGCTGAAGGTTACAAACGCCCCGTTCCGGTGATTACAAAACTTCAAAGAGGTCGAGTATGTTTTTGCCTATTGGCCTATTATATCTAAAATTATTAAATTTTGGTGGGGTTTTTTTAAGTTTTTTTTTTTTACCTGGCTGCTAAGAAGCATGTGTATGCTTGTAAGTAAACGATAAGGGACCGATGGCTTTAAGTCCTCTCTATGATGGGACTTGGTAATGAGGAAGTATGCCTTACCAAAGGGCACTAGCGCATCAAATTGGTTTCAAACCCGGGACCTCCCTGTTACGAGACCACTTATCTACCACTGAGCCATCGCGCTTAAAAGGGAATATAATTATGGATAATCTCCATGTAAATTGCAAAATAGGAAGAAGAAAGAACAATATAAAAGAGGACAACAGGAGGGAGAGGGGTAGCAATGTGAAAGGCAAATGATTCCATTTTTACATCCTCACCTCCACTCGAGAATCTTAGTCTCTCGAGTATCTCCGATCTAATTTTAAAAGTGCCCCCATGACCCACGCTACTCCAATGACTCGTACATACACTCGTCACGCCCCCCCCCCCCCCCCCCACATTTTGTCTGGCCCCATATAGTCTACATCCCGACTTAGGGATTCAGTCCAAACCTGCCTTCCGACGTGAAATAGAGATGTTTGGAAACGCTTGAGTGAGATATGAAAGATTCAAACGTGTTTCTCGTGCCTGGCAAGTGAGATATCCAATACATGTTTTTGAATAAATTCCCCGTCTAGTGTGGTATAGCAGGATCATGATTTATGCCATATCAAAGGCTTCGTCATGGGCGGTAGGGGGCGCTCACCCCCTTTTTTCAAAGATTTATTTTTTTCAAGGGCGGACGGAATTAATAATGAGCATTGAAGACCTGAGGTATAGAACCCTTTCATCATCATAATTATGGAAAAGCTTGGAGACCACCTGCACCTTTCCAGTCAAAATAGACATAAAATATGCATACTGCCACATCCCTACACTCCCTGTCTTTCGCTAAATATCCATTCCATAGAAGTACGATGGTCTGGCGTAAAAAAGTGAAAATGAATGTTGTGATGGTAGATTAATCTGTTTTCATCATCATAATCTTTATTTCTATGTTTTAATGATTTTTATGATTAAACTATAAAAAAGATGAAAAATGGGCTTTGTCCTGATGAGAATAGATCAGAAAGTAATTGCATTCCTCCCACACAGGCTTGATGAAGATTTAGCAAGGAGATTCAGCACACATGGTGAAGGAAACCTCATTTGTTTTTGATGATCTGTATACGTTTGCCGCGAGATGTACATGTACACTGCCCGTTTTCCGTTGAGTATTTTTCTTTTAAGACCAATTAAAAAATTATATTCTGTCTATGATAACTATAACTGTGACCATGACGGCAAAACCGATTCGAGATAAACTGTAGATGTACATAATGCATCAGACATCAACACCTACCTCCATCGTTATCCGCTATGTGTACTACCCCTTCTATAGAAGCTCTATTGATAAGGGGTCTAATGCATTACAAGCTTGAAGTAAATCCCCCTCTCTACCTCTTCCGCCTCATCCCCTCCCCTTCCCTCCTCCTCCTCCTCCCCTTCCCCTCTTCCTCTTCCCTCCCTCCTCCTCATCCTACCCCTCCCCTCTTCCTCTTCTTCCCCTCCTCCTCCTCCTCCACCTCGTCCACCTCGTCCCTACTCCATCTCCTAATAGTAACCCCAACTTCATGATCCCTCATGATCCTGACTTAGTATCGTAGATGAATTAGATCGAAGGAGGATCGAGCCCTGAACATTTCGTATATAAGAGTCAAGGGACTTCACCACTATACCCCAATACTACCCCAAAAACAGATAATGCAGCCCCCCCCCCCCCCACCACCACCACCACGACCACCACAATTCCCATCACCTTGTACATAATGCAATACAAAGACATTAAGAAGCACATGGTCTCGTTCAAGTTCAAACGTTAAGGAGCGCAAAGGGGGAATACATCCAGGCAAAGTTTCAAATGACGCCCACTTGTCTTTTGATACAGGTATATGTTGATTGCATAATTCATGTACTTTTCTACGGTGATCTATGACACCGTACTACTTTACATCCAGCCTCGTCCTCCCCGCTTCTGAATCTGTTTCGGTCTTTGACTTTCCGTCTGTATTTCTATATCTCTTTCCTCAGGCTGATGTATGCATTTACAAACATGATTTAAACATTTTTTCTCTTACTCTTTTACTTCAGGGATATGACATAAAATCGTAGTGTATGGCATTCCTACTTCATGAAACCTTACCAGGAGGAAAGCTTATAATACTTTACTTCGGTTGGAAGAAAGGTTTTACAAGAGCTCTCGAGCAGTATGTTATATTAAATTTCAAATGATATGTCATGAATTAAACAATTTTTTAAATAACGGTTTTATTTATTAAAATAAATTCAGGCATGAGTACAATGATCCTCATCACATTGTGTTTGGAATTGCAAAGTCGTTGTTTATTCCTATCACACACATCTAGAATTATAATCAATTGTGTACATTTTACGGGACATTATACGCTATGCCTAATAATTATGATACAGCTAATAAGAAGGTGTAGACGAAGCGAATCTGACGACTTCCAAACTATGCCATTACCCTCTCGAAAATTACCTCCTATATGGTCGCAAACACTTTCCATAAATCATCTGAAGGACAATGTTCGGATTACGTAATACGTCATAGTAAAATTAGCACTTTTCAATTATAAGTAATGAGGGTATTGAATTTACCTTAGGTTGATTTTCCGAAGAGACCTCAGTCCTATATTGATGAAAATGGTTAGGAGGGATTAGACCATCCAGGAAGGTCACTGAAAGGTGGCTATCTAAAAAAAAAGGATTATGGGGGACTAATGGTCATCGATTGGGCATTTTTTTTTCTATATAGAGGGAGCAAGTACATGTATCTACAAGTAGTACAGTGGGCCTTTAATATACTCTGACGAAGACTTTCCAAAATCAACCGGAGGGATATTTAAAATAACCTAGTGAAATCCAAACTGTCAAGTTTTCATAATTATTTTCGTCAAAAGTGTCATCCATGCTCCATCGTTCACTCGCCCAAAATTTTGAAGAACTAAAAATGCCGCTTTATAAATATCAAATGGCAGATAAAACCGGGAAGTGGACACCACGGTGAATGAAAGATTCCGTTTTCCATGCGTGTGACAATAATTTATTTCTATGGGAGGGAGTTCATCGATGAATAATTCTCCACGATCTGTCAACCGAGTTAGGCTGACAAGCGTAATAGAATAACAAGTCGAAAAGAGACTTTCATCTATGAGGGAGAGAAGAGAAGAGGGTAAGGCGGGAGGGTGAGGGAGGGTAATGAAGGGGTTTGTGAGGGGTGTGTGAGGGGTGTGTGAGGGGTATGTGAGGGGTTCGGTTTCAGAGTAGCTGGTGGTATATGAACTTGATACATGTAACAATCCGGAAATTAGATTTTGATTGTTTTAGGGTTCGACTTTGAATTCGAATTACATGTATTAATATCAATAAGACTTCGTTTTTAAAGGGCAAGAAGAAAACCTGTTATTCCTGTTTTATATTGTACTTTAATCGGGTGCATTTTTGTACTTCTTCATTTCACCAATCTTCTCAATTGGGTACTTGTAGGCCTATATTCATTTTCAAGACTATGAGACTAAGAATCCAAGATTGACAAAAAAGAAATCGACCATCTGTTAGGCTCTAACTCAGAATATTATTTATACTGAATACTTATCTAAAGTGATTACACCTTTCTCTACAGTTCAAGCACGTGCTTATACAGGCATCATTGCTTCATGCTAATGATTATCAGGTTGGATAAACAGTTTATAATCACGTGACACTATCACGTGACACTATCACATGACACTATCACATGACACTATTACATGTAATCTGATTCATTGAGAGAGGCATATCGGAAATGAATAAGTTGGATATGAATAAATTCAGACAGAGCGGGGTTTTCTTAGCCCGCCATGTTGATGCTTTAAAATTCGAATCGATCCCTGGGCTGGGCTGACAAAGATCTCACTTCCGTCCTCTTGTTAGTAAGAACCTCCTCGCGATGTTTGCTGCTAGATCAAATGAGCTGGCAAGAAACAACTGTGGAACCACGGACGAATGCCTGAGCAGGAAAGCATTTCTTCATCTTGTATAGAAGGTGAGATAAACAGAGAGGTAGATGCGATGAGCTTTCTGATTTCTTTCCACTTGATTCAATGAAGCCGCTCGCTGTTTAGCCGGGCTAGCGTGAAATTGAACCACGGACGATACCTGGATGTTTGTTGAGGATAATGATGAATTGAATCTTATTTTGTGGATATACGTACAGAAGACAGAAAATATCTATTTATATCGAATCACCCCTCCCACCCCCCCCCCCCCATCCACCCCGGCCCCGGGAGAGAGAAACATCACATGGACAAAATAAAAGCAAGACCCCAAGCCCCCTCCCCCCCCCCCCCATGGTTCTTCTAGAACCGTGCCTGCGATAAATATCTTTAACTGGGCTTGTATGGTTCTTGGAAATCATTATTATTGTCACTTACTTTCTTCATGATTAAAACAACAAAAATAAGTCAAGGCTAGACTACTGCCTGAAAACACAGCTTTTTTATAACTTTCTTTGATGATTTTTTTTGTTGTAAATGTGCGGTCAAACATTGTATATTAAGCAGCGAAACTTTGGAACCCGCTCTCTCTAGTACTATCTGATTTTGAATTGATATTGGTTGCACATGGATAGCTGACTTGATGCGCCGTGATAATTGTACGAGTGATGCGATGGATGGAGGCGAAAGATCGCTTCAATTTTTACACTTGCTTCACAGGAAAGAACTTTAATAGTTCATGGAGTTCGAGAATACGAATTCGACTCAGGAATGATTTTATGTTGATAGCTAGGGGAACAGGATGTGCAGTACTCCTCATACTGTATGTTTCTTCATAGCATAGCAGTTGCATCGACGACCCTTTGTTCAAAATCCTTTGTCCGCCATCATATCTACTAAAATGTTTCTAACCGTGATCTTTTTTTAAGTCCGAAATTTCCTCTTCTCATTTTACTTTTCCTTTTTGGCACTACCAACGTGATATAATAAATACACTCCGGTCGTTTTTAGTAGAAAAACAAACGAACAGGTTACAGTTAATAAAGGGGAAATTGGAGGCAAGGCAAGAAAAAGGAGAAAGTTATAAGTTTATTCACTTTCGAGATGTAGGCCTATGTCATACATGGCAGAAAGCGTGTATCACAATACGTTGGATATTCGTACAGGTAACAGCACACTATTGCCAATGCGGCAGCTCCTTGGCATTTGCTTTAGGGTGTACGATTGTCTGACTTACCATATTCAGAGAGTATTTTGGTTTTATCGGCAGGTGACTTTTAAGAAGTCGTACTGATTCTATATACCGCCTTAGACGTGACAAAGAAAACATCAAGCCAATGTAACGGGCTGGAGAAATTCTATTTTGACCTTTCCATCCAAATAATGCATGGTGAACTCTTTCTCCCTTTTTTGTCTCCGTTTGCCCCTCTATGCCCCTGTCACTCTCTCTCTCCCATCCCCTTCTCTCTCTCTCTCTCTCTCTCTCTCTCTCTCTCTCTCTCTCTTTCTCTCCTAACCTCTCCTCTCCTCTCTCTCTCTCTCTCTCTCTCTCTCTCTCACTCTCCTCTCCTCTCTCTCTCTCTCTCTCTCTCCCCCCTCTCTCTCTCTCTCTCCATCTCATTTACGTCACGAGTTGTTCCTCTGTAGCTCGAGACCCAAACTGAGATCAAGACATCGCGATCGGTAGATCTCTTATGATACCACACCATCCATTTTCAACCTCCTTTTTTCCGCCAACGCCAAGCATGAAGAACTCCCTGTGTGACATCGCCATCATGATAACGTGTAGAGCAAGGTAGGGAGAATGAGGTCAATGAAATCATGGTGATTCCTATAAGGATACCTTATCTTAGCATTGAATCTCTCTAAGGGGCTATCATGACTAGTCGATACAACCATTAATGACGAGTTCCTATGTAGCATTCATGACGTTGAGACTGTGACGTCGGACTTGATACTCAGGTGACGCTCATTCATTGTAAATTCATTGCCTTTCTTCAAATGCGTGGTCTCAGTCTAGCTCCTAAATATAACAATAATTACACTTAACACATTAAGTGACCTCAGATAAAATATAAAAGATAATATACTATAATATTTCCGTCTTAAAAGGATTTCAAATTGAGAATTTCATGAAAATGAGCATCCTAGCTGAAAAAGAATTGACAGATTTGTTAGTTCACTGTCCTACTTTGTTATACTTTAATTTGATAGCTCAATTGCAAAATGTGATCAACGTTCAGGCATACTTCTTTAAAGGCACACTGTCCTACTTGTAGCTACTTGCTCCCTCTATAGTGAAAACTTCCCAAATCGGTGCCTGTTGGTCCCCCATGATCCTCTTTTTCTTATGTTAAATGAGAGCTGAGTTAATGAGATAGCCACCTGTCACAGTGACCTCGATAGCTCGCTGTGTGGTCTAATCCCTTCTGGCTGAAGTAGTAAAGCCTACCTTTAAAATATCTATAAAAAAAATATAAATCCACGAAATCTCTGTTTGGCTTTTCAGTTCATATTTAAAATCCCGTTCAGATAATCTTTCATTAAAAATTATATTCGTGTAGGGTCTATTCCTGCAAGTACTAGCTGTCAATATGTAGCGTAAACTAAAACAAAAGTTCACGAAAAGTCCATCAAGAATCTGCTACTTTTTATTAAACCGCCCCTTTAAAAGGGCACCGTTTGATACCCCAGCAAGCCAGGGAGTTACGTGATCATCATAATACCATTCTAATATCGAGTGCCGCTGTGTACATGACATACAGCTGAAGAACAATCCAATAAACTGGATACGTATACACATCAAATTATCAGACGATATTCCTCACTCGGATCCTAAACAAATACATTTCCGATAGAAGTGCTTAAAACAAAGTTCATATAATATAGGGCTCGCATCATCTGATTTCGCAATAATGCCATTTTCCAATATGGGTAATAGTTGACATTTGGCTCGTGATTTAGGCGAGGGGGTGTTCCTTTGATCGTAATAAAGTGAGAAAAGGTTTAGAGTGGTGAAATGGAGATGGGGAGGTTTTGTTGATTTGGTGAGGGACAAGAAAGGGAAGAGCTGAAGGATGAAACGAGGAGCTTGACTGTGAAAGGATAGAAAGAAAATGAAAGAGTTATGGAAAGAAAGGAGGGCAAGCTCAAAAGGGGAGGTGGAGAGATAGAGAAGGTGTGTAAGAGGTTGAAGAGGGAAAGGGAAGGGAGTAGGGAAAGAAGGGGAGAAGAAAAAACGTTAGAGGAATTAGAAATATAACGAGAGCAGAAAAATATGTACAGAAATGATAACAGACGCAAAATAAAGCAAGAAAAAAAAGGAGGTTGATGAACTCAAGAGGGGAAATGGAGAGACATAGAAGGTGTATAAAAAGGTGAAAAGAGAATAGGAAGGGAGCGGGGAAAGAAGGGTAGGAAAAGGGGTGATGATTGATGTTATCTATATGAGATGTGAAACAATCTCAGCCAATATATAATGCACTATCAAAATTTATACAACAGTAAACACTTTTTATTTCAAATATAAGATCATGCTTACATTAACTCTATCCCGCTAAAAAAAAGTGCTAATATCATATGCTTTAGAAGTTATGTCTATAGTATACACAATGGTTAATAATGTGACTGATTGCTATTACTCAAATAGGGTAACAAATAAGGACAATCCTCAACATGAATACGTTACACGAGGCTCCTAGCTAAGGGCTTCCCATACCCTCTCTGGAGAACATTTCACCCCACTCCGTTGGTAAAATTTCTTGATAGATTATTCTTTGAGACTATATACTAAACAGGAGCTGGTCCAGGAATTCTAAAGAGAACATAATGTTTCGGAAAACTCCCTCAAGCAAAGAAATAGATATTCATGTTTTAGCTGCTGATTTACTTTCACAATATCAGACAAGCAAAACTGATGATAATAAAGGTTATCATAATTGTGGGTCTAACATTTGAAAGAGGGCACATTTTTCTTGTACTTACTGGTATGCACACTTGCGTGTATAATAGGGGAACGGGGCAGTAGTACACCCCCCCCCCCCCTTTCTTGTTTTTATTCGTATGAGGGAAATATGGCGAGGGCAAGGAATGCAAATAGATAAAGATCAAATGACTTTGTCGAAGTGCAAGTATGCGGAAATTATTAATGAGTAACTCTATACCGAAGATGCTTCCAAGTGCAAGTCAGTTCATTAACGAATTATGATACTTTCTACAGCTGTTAATATAGATGACCAGTCCTAGTCGTAAATAGTGATATTGACGAGTTAATCTAGGTGCATGGTCAGTGACTTTAGCATTGGTCCGAGTAATTCGAAAAACTTATGAAGTATTCCTTCTAAAGTATTTCTTCAACTAGAGGTCAACGTAAATCTTCCGGTATAAGATGTCATATCTACTGGCCAGTAACAGACCATATTTATTTTTTTACTTGTATTAAAGCATTAGTTTCTGTTTAATATATTGTTGTCATTTGTAGTTATGCCCCCCCCCCCCCCCCTAAAAAAAAGGTCCCTTTGGTGTTTATTGATCATCATCTTTTTATCTGTCTTTTAGTTTTGTCTGAAAATCTTAACGTAATAAACTAACCCTTTTGTTCATTTTGGAATATCAGTATTGGATTCGTAAAGCGATTTTGATTAAGCTTAGCTATCGCAAATAGGCGCTTAAGAATCCAAGTAATTCTTGTCAGGTAAGCCTACTAGGCCTATACAGATTCATGTCTTTTCAAGGGGCGTTAGAAGTCTGGCCATGGCAGCTGTATTTTAGATTCTGGTTTGTAACTTTTCATAAATAACCCTCTCCATTTAGATTCCCATTTCGGTACGGACTTTCCCTTCAAGCCCCCTTTGTCAGTGGTGAAGCCATTCTGACCCTAATCATGACGAGTGAGAGATGGGGAGGGGAAACAAAAAGAAAAGTTGGAAGCAACGTGAAATTTAAAGTGATAAGAAAATGGTTCGCCCTCACTCGATAGCCTTCTTTTATCGCATTAAACAAACCTAGAAGGACCGGTGTCCCCCCCCCCCCCATCCCCCCTCTTCTGTGTGTGTCCCTCATTTGCCGGCCCCTCGTTATAACACTGCTCCTTTTTATCTCCTCTGTCCTATGATATCTTCATGACTTTATTCAATTTTTCTAATCTCCATTCTTTTCTTATTAGCCATTCTACTTCTCTAAACTTTCATTTCCTTGACGATCATCTCTCTCTGATCTTAATTCCCATCACTGTACAGATCAGTCCAAGTTGTGCGTGATCATAAAACCGCAATATTCACATATTAATCGGATTTCAAAACAAGATGCGACATTTAATACTGCCAAGTCATATCATAAAGATCATCAATGCCATTGCTCGTTACGTTAACCGCGTAAATGATAACAAAACGCTTACGAAACCGACAGATGAAATCCCTCATACATGTAGATTGAAAACTATATTAATAAGGAGCTTACTTGGATACATTGCAAGGCTATTCTTTTTCTGCATTTTGAACAAATTGTTTGAAGCATTATTTCCAACCTATTTCATAGATAATTGATAGTTGTATTTAGGAACACTGAGATCATTCAAATTTATCAAGTGTATTATAATGTGAAAGAGGATGTCAATTAAGACACATTTTTGCAAGGAGTGTCATAAACAAATGTGTTTGAAGTCGAATATTGATGAAAGAATACAAAAGTTAGGTTTTTTGCATACAACAGAAAACCCAAATTACATACTTTTATCGATATTTGTCTTCATAGACATTTGGGGGGATCTTTGCAGAAGTGTGTCTCAAGCGACATCCTCTCACACATTACGATACAATCAAGGTAAAATTTTACCATCAAATTGTTGGCGAATTGGGGCTCCCAACATTTTAGAGGGGCTTTAAGAAATCTGTAGATATTGATTGGGGCACATTGGAGGTCTTTGCAAGTACTACGTTATTCATCGGAGTAAAATAAGGATATTGTTGTGGTTTCTTCATCTGCTTATCCCTTCTTTCTCTTCTTCTTCTATTTATCTTTATCTTTAAGTTGCTTTTTCTATTTCTTCTTCCTTCCCTCTCCAATTCCATTTCTCTGTCACTGTCTCTCTCCCCCCCCCCTCTTTTTCTTTATCCGTTGTCTTTCTGGTTTTGTTTGTTTGTTAGTTCATTTGCTTTTTGTTTGCGCCATTCGATTGGAGGACACGTGTCCACCCCCCCCCCCCTTAAACCCCTGACTTTAACTACACCATGGCACATACTAGAGAATATCTGAAAAATTACGACTGACAGGGAATAGTGTCGATTGAATTAATATTAACCTGCCGACAGAGCACCTAGGAACAAATTACCATGCTGACAAACGATCATCTTTCTGCGTCTATTATTATTAATGTCTTAAACATGACCTAGGCACCTTTCGGCGGATAACATATCACTATCTTAATTCACCTATATGCTCAGACTCCGGGCTCGCACACACTTGAACTTGGACATAATCAAGTAAACATTCTTTTCCGCCAACTAAAATTAAAATCACTTGAACACGTGGGATCGCTACCATGAGTGAAATATCAATTCACCGACGAATAAATCTCCATAGCGACATCGACCATGACATTACCATAGAAAGCGCCATCATGCAGGCCCGAGGCTTTCATTTGATTTACAAATTGACTCTTCTGAATCGAATACATTTCAGCATTTCATGTAGTCAAGAACATTCAAAAGGTGTATCATTACATAGATTTTTGTAATCCAAATATCCTCATAAATAAAATATGGAGTACATCCGGACATCAAGACTGTTCTCAGAAGCAGACTTAATTTAGGATAGGTTAAATATCGCTAACATGCGTGACGATCGTCCAACACTTTTTGGATTTCTGTCAATACAACTTTAGTCTCTACAAATCACCATAATTTTGTAACTGAATGTAAAATGATACAAAATCTTATCTTTATAAAATGTTTTCCTTGGTTTCAATTCATGACCTATTCATTTTAATTCCTCATCTCTCACATAAAATACAGTAATTTATACGAAAATATAGGGATTGACAATGTCCTTAAATCAATGTCATGTACCAAGACGAGCCTCACTTTCTAATGAAACTACTGAACATGTGGAGTCAGCTGCAACTGTACTTCACATATTACTTAAAATGAGCATACCTTCTAGGCTTATATATATATATTTTTTTAAATACCTTTAGGTGAGTTAGTATCCCATTTCATTTGTAAATGCAACTAATTCACACTCTGACTCACTTTATAAACTTATAATCTACTTATCTCATCATGCATTTCTTTCTCTCTCTCCTACCCCTCCCTCTTTCTCTTCTCCCTCCATTTCTCTCTCTCTCTATCTTTCTCTCTCTCTCTCTCTCTCTCACACACACACACACACACACACACTTTTCTCTTTCTCACTGCCTCTTTCTCTCGTTCTCAATTCATGTCGCTCTTTCTCTCTTTCACTCACTTATAATCTACTTGTCTCATCATGCCAGCCTTTCTTTCTCTCTCTCTCCCTCCCTCCTTCCCTCCCCCTCTCCCCTCCCCCTTTCTTTTCTCTCTCCCTTCTCCCTCTCTCACACAGTTTCTTCTCTCTCACTGCCTCTCCCTCTCACTCACAGACACACTCCAAGCACACATAAATTATTGAAAGACTGTAAGCATCACTGTTTTCTGAGCCTCAATAATATATTAGTATGTTCTAGTTTTACAATACTCAGGAGTGAAAGATCTAAACTCTACCCATAG
The DNA here is from genome assembly GCF_000002235.5 of Strongylocentrotus purpuratus. Classification (NCBI taxonomy): domain Eukaryota; kingdom Metazoa; phylum Echinodermata; class Echinoidea; order Camarodonta; family Strongylocentrotidae; genus Strongylocentrotus; species Strongylocentrotus purpuratus. The sequence goes on along the minus strand of NW_022145607.1, from coordinate 3,768,169 downwards.
CAAGGGCATTAAACTGGGAGCCTGTTGTGCTGACACACTATAGAGACAGCACATTTTGGAATGTAAAGGTTGGTATAAAATGTTATGAACTTCAGTATCCCAAGTGAAAAGGTCGCTCCAAGGTGCCTGAATCTTTTATTTTCACTTGTCTCTCTCATGTGGTCCGACCATGAACACTCACTAAAAGACGAATCACATCAACAAAACAACTGTTTACATGCCATGTCATTTAATGAACGCTCATATTGCACTGTCTACAAAAATAATTCACACTGTCATTGACAATCATGTTATTTCATTTATTCATTTTTATCTTTTTAGTGAAAAAAGGCACTGTTGTTCTATCAATTTGTTTTCTCCTTTTCCTTTTTTCCTCTTGCTTTTTTTCCTTCTTCTTCTTCTCATCCTCCCCCTCCTCCTTCTTCTCCTCTTCCTTCTTTTCCATCTTCTTCTTTTCTTCCATCTCTTTCTTCTTCATCTCTTTCTCCTCCTCCTTCTACTTGTACTACGGGTGCAACATTAGATGACACTGTACCAGTCCTTGAAACATTTCATGGTAATTCATCATACTTGGCAAGAGCCATTAACCTCCATCAAAGCTTCAGAGATCCCACCTGGAAAAAGGAATATAAAAAAGGGGGAAAATATTTAATGTATGAAGATGATGCACTGTAATACATATACTCATTGATTTTTAATAGGCTAATTTGATGAAATCAAAAACAAAGGGTCTAGAAACACTTTTCGTAAACATCTCAACGATTACTTGATGAATAAGTGATTGAATTATGCAAGTACACATGTATATATTGTAAATAATCTCCATATTACATTTTTGTTGTTTTTTTTTTGTCAAAAAAATGCAATTTTTTTGTATAAATAATCTGTAGATACATGTATCTATGACTTTTTAACCTGGTATATCCTCTTCATAATTATATTTGGAGTGTAGAAATTGTGCTACGGTATTACTCAACATGTATACTTCTACTGTCAAGTTTTATTTTTTGATAATGATATATTTATTTTTGCCAAGTGTGTGCTAAGAACAGGGGCCAGACTCGACTAGCACATGTGCTATTATTTGGCTCCTTTTCATCACCTTCTATATTCTATGAGAAAAGACATATGTCTAGCATATCAATACTTTGTTAGGTTTTTCTTTAATATGATCTATAATATTCATTTATGAACATGTACCATTCACGATGTATTCAAATGTTTAATCACTGATGTTATTGATGATGAATAAATAAAATCAAATCAAATCAAATCAAATTTGGGGCTAAATCATCTCTGAGGCCAAGCCAAAGATACTGCTTTACTGGCAGGTATACAATACGAATAACAGGGTCTTCATGACATTAGAGCAAAAGATTACTTCCAAGGATGCATCCTATCTACCTCAAGGCTTTCATGATTTGTTGCTTCATCAAACTGTGGATTCAGTGATGAAGTTCATATTTTTAAAAATGGGACAAATAGATTTGAATAAAAAGTAATTAACATCAAAAGATGTCAAAATGAATTCAATTTTCATATAAAAATATACTTATTGAAGATAATAAATAGATGTGTGTAGACAGACACATACATGTATAGAGGTGTGAACAAAAAATTATATAAAAAGACGAATGAAAAACTAACTACAAAGATATGGACAGGTAAATTAATGATTTTAGATAGGCATATTTGGCAACATATACAGTGCGTCCCAGAAAAAACGAAACCGAGAATTAGCGAAGATCAGCCATAGTCGAAATAATTTATGCACGGCTGATTGTCAACGAAACAGAGTTAAGTCTTTTGTCAATTCTGCTTGTTGCTACGGCAGGCAGCCAGTGAAAATGAATTAGTTTAATCAAATTATGAAAATGCAAGCACTACTTTAAACAAACAGAACTTTGTTATTTTTTGCTCATTTTTCATGATTGAGGTGTCATATGAAAGGGCAGAAATTGAACTTTCTAGAAATGTGATTTTCTCTTTGAAATTCAGATACCTTCCGCCAAATGACTTTTTGGTTTCCTCTCTTCAAATTGATTTTAATCACTCATGCGTGAAATATGCATCATATGAGTTGCATCAAATGAAAGAAGAGGATCTAAGCTTTCCAAACATGTGTCATTTATCAATTATAATTATGACTAAGTTATGATAAAACATTGATAGTTCTCGGTTTCGTTTTTTCTGGGATGCACTGTATATATTTTTTTATTCATTATTTTATTATTATTATATATATTTTTTTTAAGGGGGAACTTTTGAAACAACACCAACCACCACTCACCCTAAATCCATTCATTTGCCTCATAGAAGGCGGGGCCTGGAGTGTACTGGTTGCTAGTAGTAACCCTAGTTGTAAACACGCCTCCATGGTGAGTGTGATGCCGTGAACCATCAGATCCTTGTTCCATTCTTGACCTAACCTGTTGGAGAAAAAAGCAGAAAGAGAGAAAATGGTCAACAATACTCAACTATGAATTTGGGTAAAAATCAAAATTAAATAGGTATACCGACATTCCACATTCACATGATAAACTTATTAACAGAAATAGAAATTGTTACCTGTATTCTTCAAATATAATCTTTATATTTCATGACGTAAAATATCATATTTTGGAGTACTTCATGTGAGATAAAGGTCAGAGGGCATTAAGTTTATAACCAAATAGTCAAAAGAGTTGAACTAGAATTTGCAAAGCCATACCATTAGCAAGATATCAATTTTCCCAACACAATGATAATGGGTATCCAGGCTGCTTCTCTGTTTAGACAGTGCTAACATAACTGACCTTGATCTAGACATTTTTAAGGTGATTAAAGACTGTTATTGATATCTCTACATTGACGTCATCTACATGTGGCATTACCTTAGCTTACTGCAATCATTCTTAATTACCAGACAATTAGGCATATGCTGATGTCATTAGACCCAGCTACTTATTGTGTTAAGTTATAATAAGAACGCAAGACCTTTGTGGAGAGTAGGAACACTGGATAATTACCTTATAGAAGTGTCAAGGGGTTTTAATTGATGTAGAAACCTGTGGGAAATAACTTGTGCAGTACACAATGGAACTAGGTTCATCAAATATTGATATAAATGAGTTTTCAAGATCCAAATTAGGGGTATATGTCTTTTTCCTATATTTTTTAATTTTTTATTATTGTTTAATTTGATCTACTAATAGGTATTTTCCAAGGGAATATTGTATACTATGCATGTGCCTGTTTCAGTTTCAGGAGGAAATAGAATATCATAAGTATTCATGGGAGGGATTTGAAAGCTCAAGGCAGAGAAGGATTTAAAAGCTTTCATGAATGACAAATTACCTTCACCTAAAAACAGATTTTTGTATGCGAGTACATAGAACATTCACAAAAAATACTTGTAAATGCATGGAAATACATGGAAATGCATGGAAATACATGGAAATACATGAAAATTCATGAAAATTCATGAAAATTCATTAGAATTCATAAATATTCATGAAAATACATGAAAACTAAAATGTTGTTGAAATGCTAGTGTCATTGAGAGTATAAGTGGGTAATACATGTATTAGATATGAGAGTTGAAGGGAAACTAAACCAACATAATAATTTTGATATTTCTGAAGGTGCAGGTAGAGAACTCACATTCAGCTGCTCTATGTTTCAATTTAAAATACGACTTCACAAGATAAATCCTGACCTTTGACCCGTGTCACTGTTGCATGTCTGATAGAGGACCTTGACGATTGGTAGACTCTTCAGCTGAACTTCTAATCTGCTGCCCTCAGGGGGTATAGGAGGGGAAGGTTGATGAAGAGATGAAGAGCCTGCTTGATCTTTGATGGTAGATGGCGCTCCTCCAAATAGAAGTCTGGTGTCTATTCCCAACAGCCATATCTGAGGAGAACAAATTTATATTTGCATTTTAAAATTATGAAATTACTGGAAGAAATCTTATCAAACAAAGCATTTCAAACAAAGCATTTCAAAATGGCACGATTACTACAAAGTTTTGACCATCTCTTTTTCGAAGTACAAAAGGAAATATGAAATCCACTCCCAGTAAGAACCCTGTAGTAATAATCTCTTAATCTTACCATACCAGAAGCTTAATTTCAGTTTACTGTTAAAAATTTTACTAGCTGGAAAAAAAAATCTTCATTTGAAATGATATTCATGTCTCATTTTTTTCTACAGATTCAGATGTACATGTATTAACAAGATGTAGAAAACAATCCCAATCATGCCTATTTTTTTTAATGCTAATATGCATCAGTAATTAGGCATTTATACCACTTAAAGAATATTGCTATTCATCCTATGTAAACTTATCATTTACTATGCGCCCTCTACCTTTTATCAATTACATATAAACTAATTGACTAATTCTTTCTATAACATAGATCACTGGATCACAGTTATTGTTATTGGTGATTAAAGGAAATCATTTTATTTCTGAAATTCTAACTCACCAGTAACCTTGGTTTATGTTCCTCTTCATCCTCAATGATATACTTGAAGGTCATCTGATTCTTGAACAGAGAAACCATCACACTGCATATTGTTTGCTGGAGAGGATTATTCCTAAGAACATAAAATGTTGCTTTTCATCATTATCATGTTACAAAATCATGTTCAGTGTTCAAAACCAACACATTTAATGTAAAGTTATATCTTTGTTTCATTATCTTTCCAATATTTTTTAATTCTGATTTTGGCAACTTCCGATTTCCAGTTGATTAATCGTTAAATATCCTTTTATCATGAACAATTCAAAAACTTAAAGGTTTTATGCATGAATGTAAACAGGTAAACAGGTAAAATCCATTTTAGTACAAACAAGCAACTCACAGTATACGCTCCTGGAACAATTGCTGGAATTCCTAGATTGAAATCTAGATGACACACAATATTTGTTTAATCCTATCTCTAAAAACTGAAGCTAAAACCTAATTGCAACCAAACCATTAACTTAAATCTTGGACGAAAATAAAGCCTGGATAAAATATTGGATCACCAACTTACATTTTATCAGAGAGATGATTTCTTTTGTGTTGGATACAGACTGCATAGCGGTAGAGCTTTGTGGTTTCTAGCTGACTGCTGCCCCCTATTGACAAGAATAAGACATGATACTTATCATCTTGTGATGAATGCTATAGAGTTAAAAACATTCACTAGAACATTTCAGTATTCTCATGACTGAAAAGTTGTAACAAATCTAGTGGTACCCATAAATTACCTTCAAACATCAGAGTTACAAAGAGCAAGCCTAAAAGTAAATCAGTTTTCACTGAACAGTTTCGCATTCGCCATAGGTTTCATTAACCCTGCTAGCATGAAAGACTCTAATGACCCTGTCTCACCAAAAGTTATATTGAAGAATTAATTATTTAAATCATTTACTCACCTGAGTTATCTATAGATCCCAGAATGTTACCACATCTCTGACACAGCACATTGAATGATTTACCAGTCTGCTGCATAACATAAGATACACAGAAGAAAATGACTATGAATGTGATATTTAAAAAAATGCAATTCTTGTAATATACATACTTAATTACACAAAATCAATGTATTTACTGCAATTGCTGGTTGAAAATATTTATGGTCATGTATCGTCTTAAATGATTAACGTCTATGTTTATGAGACGCATGCACTGCTATTACAATGTACATTTATTCATTCCATTGGAAAATTCAGATGATGATCAAAATAAAATAAGAGGGAATTGGGCAGTCTTAAAGGTAAAGACCAGTATTGGAAAAGCCCCAATTTCAAAAAATGAAATGGAAGCTCTTATTACCAATCATGTGAAAGAATATGTTTTGACTAATGCATGATGATAAAAATTTTACCGGGAAATCGCCTACTAATTGATATATTTGGTAAATTAGTTTATCCTACATGGTCTGTGAGAGATAAACGTACGTGTCGCGCACGTGTGCGTATAGTCCCATATACATCTTTCTGTGTACAGTGCTTGTAACTTTACGAAGACTTGGCCAAATTTCTTATCATTTTGATGATTCCAGAACCTTGCAGTGCACTCCAATACTTATATGCTAGCTAAATGATCAACCTTTTCTGATCGATTCCACATTTCTTTCACAATGCAATCGCATGACCATAACTGGTCTTTACCTTTAAGGCTATGGTACAGTTTACATTCTTAAGTATTACATAAGGGAATCCCACAACATCTGCTCCATGCTTTGTTTCATTACAGATGCAGACTGTGGTCTCGTTAAAGGCATCATTTTACAATGTTAAATCTGAGATGCACGGCCCTACGTGTTATCAGTGTCTGTGATATGGTGTAATATTGAAGCCCTAAAAAAAAGTTGAGCATCAAAATGATCATGAAGTGCCTCAAAAAAATAAAAATCTGTGAGTGACCGGTTTCACCATACCTATTTTCCCCAATATACTGTAGTGTTATAAAAACCATTAAAAAAACAAAAAATGGATTTGATTTCCAATCGTAAATATCTTGATAATTAAACAGGTGATCTGCTTGTAAAAGTCATGGAATTCCTGACTGACCTAAAGGTTTATAATTATGAATGCAGCATGAGCTAAATCCAGAATTTTGTTTCAGAATCTGAGACAAAGTTACTGAGTCACTTTAAGGCTAGGGTTCTGGGTTAGCAGATAACAAAAAGTATAATACAGGAAAAGGATTTTAACCTTTGGACTAAGGTATTATTGTCACTAGTGCATATGATGAAGTACAACAACTGTACACTACCTTGGTATTTGACAGACCAGTCATCTTCTTTACTTCAATCTGGACTGACCCTTTGGTCAGCATTCTTGAGTTAATCAGTAGATGAAGGTCATCCACCATGATGGATCCTTCCTCTGGGTTCAACTGTAGAGGGCTCATCTTGCCTCTTTCCTCGGCGATGACCTTGCTCTTACAGCACCACATGTCGGCGGCCATGTCGCCCCAGTCTCCTGACGGCAGTGGAAGAACCTTCTTGAAACCACTGGAACAAAATCAGAACAACAGTAATCATTATAAAACTTTTCAAATAACTGCATCATTTACACTGACAAGTATGTTGATTGGTCGTGCAGGGATCATGATTAGAAATACACGTATGTAAATAGTTATACAAGTCATTTTGAAATCTAAGGTTAGTCAAATCAAAATATATGTGTACAACTGAGCTTAGCAGTCGCCTCTTGAATAAAATTAATAACTTTTCAAGTTTTGGATGTAGATATAACCAAAATGCCGTGAACAGAATCGCGATCGTGGAGTGTTTTTAAACTTGTCCTTCCTTCGGAACAACCTTTTCCAGGTCGCAAGCTGTGTAGGCAGCGCTCAAAATACACGGAGACGGTGGGCGATTCGCCCTCGTGAGCTACATAATCGCCCCCGTCAGGTTGCTCACGGGGGCGATTGCAAAATTAAAAATCGCCCCCGTGGAATTATAGAATAAAGATTATCTTTTCTGTTATAACTTTAACACAATATTTAGTTTCAATTTTCAAACCTTAAACCAATGAAACGGAAATTAGATTAGCGTGCAAGATTTCCCGTTCTATGAATAGGCCTATTAATTATTACCGATTCAGCTTGCAGTGCAGTGCCGCCGTCAGCAGTGGTTATAGGCCTACTGCGCCGTTAGTAACGGTACGTGTGCACGCTGCCGCGCCATGTCTGCTGGAGCTGGAGGCGATCGCGCAAGGGCAGAAACATGGTCATGGAGAAGTTTTTTGTTGTGAAAGCGTAAACCCGCTAAAATCTGGTAATTTTAAATGACCAGCAAATAATGAACCACGACCAGTAAATCAATATTAGGGACTTTTAGATTTGCACGATGAGAACGTGGACTGCAACGTGTGACCTCCTTTTAAGGCACTGCCAGTGCTTAAAAGGACGTCAGATGTGAGGGGGCTGGATAAATGCACATATATTTGTTTTGGGGGGTCCAGTTTTTTGGGAACATTTTTGGGCCGACTCAGCCGGCCGGTGAATATTAAAGCGGGGGGATGCTGGAGAGGAGGACTACTGATCTATTTTATTTTTTTCAAGGGGGGGGGGGGAGTGAAGCGCCGTTTTAGCATGACTTTCTTTTTAACTCTTACTTTCACCTATCTCAGATAACCCTAAGTTTTTGGTTGCTGCTTTAGTTGATAATGCATGATTAAAATAAAGAGAGAGAGAGAGAGGGAACCACCATCATTTTGCAATGGTTCAGGGTTTGTGTAATGTACATTTGAAACCATTTCTTAGCGTCTCAACCCTAAAAAAATAGCAAAACTATTTTTGAGGAAAATCATTATACTGAACTGAATGAAGAATAATAGCTTTATATTGGCTCATACTAATACTGATACGAGCTAAAGTATTTGTATAGAGGTATTCCAAAATGACATTCTGATAATCAATATTTTGTTCTGGTATCATCATATGTATATACGCATAATACAACTGATCTCTATGATTTCTTAACGTGACATAGCTTCTTCTCCCCCTGCAAACAAAAAAGAAAACAAGGTTATTTAATAAAAGGATCATACGACAAATAATCATTGTGATTCAAATTGTTGCAAGGATTTTTTTGAATAAGCAATGCTTTTCACCAGAAACTTCTTTGAAAAAACGACTTTTACAAATCACAGCCATGCAAATCTGCCACTGTGTTGTAGGATCACTTTCAGATTAGGAGAAATGTATTCTTTAATGAGTATTTTACATTGAATGGAACGTCTCAACTCAGTAAGCATGGCAGAGATTTGTAAAAGTTGTTTTTACAAAGAAGATTCGGGTGAATAGCAGTGCTTATTCAAACAAATATTCGCATCAATTTGAATCACAATCATTATTTGTCGCTTAATCCCTTTTGATGACCTTGTTTTCTTTCTCGTTTGAAAGGGGAGAAGAAGATATGCCACGTTAAAGACATCATAAAGATCAGTGTTGTATGTGTATATATTATATACACAGGCCCCGCGGAACGTTTATCAAAATGGGGGTCTAAAGTATTTACGATCAGGTAGAGGGTAGCGAGCGTAAATTGGTGGGGGGGGGGGTCCAGAGGTTTTAGGCATTTAATTACGGTCAGAGAAGCAAAAATATTTTGATGCCGCATTTGTGTCACTGGCAGGTCAGGGGGGGGGGCGTTTTCTATTTTATTTCTTAAGGTAAAATGTACGTTACTATCCTATTTTTTACCGGTTTGTGAGGCTAGGGGGGGTGGCCGGTAGAATCGGCCCGTGGATCCGCGCCTGTCCAAAATAGCACACACACAAAATCGCCTCGCCGCTATGCGGTTCAGTAAAGAAAGGATGTAAAGGTTGCTCCGAATAATGAGGAGGAAATAATGTGCAGAACGGGAAAAAATCGAGAGAATGTCATCAGGGGATGAAAGTCAGTAACAGCTATGTAGCTTGTATGGATATTTGTATAAACAAGAGCCCCCGTCAGTACTAAAAGAGCCCCTGTGAGAAGGCTCATGGGGGCTCTTTTTTGGGGGAAGAGCCCCCGTGGACAAAAAATTAATTAGAGCCCTGTGTGTAGGATTTGTTTGGAATTTTGCTGCCACCCAGTGCCGGCCGAGACATGACAGCACAGTACAGCCGCACAAAATAGACCAGAAGGGACTAAGTCATCAAGCCATCCCAGAGTGCATTTTAAATGGGGGCATGATAGTAACGTCCAGGCATTGATTACGGAGATCCCATTAATTTAAAGGCTACATTGGTCACTACGCTTCCTATATCAAACACTCGACTAAAGGTTAGGTTCTGATATGACACAGTAAGCCACCGTCAATGAATGGAAACTGCTTGCAATAAAGGTTCAACCCGTTTTCACTTAGTTATAATACAGAAATGTGAAGCACATTTAATACATTTACATCCTTGTATATAAAACCCCGTTTTAATTGGAAAATAAAGTAGCGGTGACGTCCGGACGTTGGCTGGATGAAATTTACCCACTTCCAATTAACGTCCGGACAATATCGAGGTAAAACTCACTCTAGTCGAGCCAGGGTGATATCCTGATAAACAGCCTATTAAGACGCTCGCGGAACTGTACCCGGGTAAATCGGCGTGAAAAAAAGTATACATACACACAGCCCGCGCCAGCTGATCGCGATAAGACAGGTGCGGTTGTTTGGTAACCTACCTGGGTGAGGTTTTCGCAGATGGCTGATTAAGACGGTGTCCAAAAGCTCACCCCATGTTTTACGATCAGACCCCCCACTGTTTCTCATCGCTCAGGTGAGATCAAAAATTTCTATTAAGACGGGGCTTTAAATCCCACTGTTTACTATATCTAAATGAGGCTTTAGTATCTCACCCAGAAGGTTGAACAAGAGGCGCACCACATCTTGAGCAAGACACCTCACAGCTTGGATTTTCCAGTGCCTTGAGAAACAGGTCACCAGTCTCTTCATCCAGCTCTCCTCCCTTCTCTGGCTCTGCCTCCTGTGCTCCATTTAAATCATCAGTCTCCAGCTGGAGTCTCATCTGGATCCCTTCTCCCTGGATCCACTCCAGTCCACTACAGGATCCAGGCAGAGCTCGGAGCCCCTCGGGGAGGAGAAATGTCCATTGTTTGAGTGGTTTGTCTTGAACCAGGCTGATGGCATCTGATCTAACTTCTATGCTGTATGGTGCTTGATGGGGATTCCTGCAAATATGAGATGAGTTTAAAGGCCGTCTGTACTAGTTTAGCTAGGAGGAATTAGACCACCCAGGGAGGTCACTGACAGGTGGCAGATCTCATCAACTCAGCTCTCAATGAACATAAGAAAAAGAGGATCATGGGGACCAATGGTCACTGATTAGGCATTGTTTTCTATATAGAGGGAGCAGGTAGCTACAAGTAGTACAGTGGGCCTTTAATGTTTCTCTGTAACAAACAGTGAGCAAGCGAGCTCCCTATGGGCTTAGTATATGTGGCTGAATACTACCGATGCAATGCCGAGAAACAAAATGTACTTCCATGATTTCAATAAGAAGTGAAAATAATTCTGGAACAAACAGTCCAAAAATTTAATTTTTCTTGTTCTTAAGTGGGTGAAACCCAGCCCCTTATATTTCTCTAGAATTGAAATTTTAACACTGTCTTTTACACTGGTCAATGTTATCAGTGTTATGATCAATAGTAGGGGTTTCAGGTGATTTTTGTCTTTTATAGCTGAAGCTTAATTTCCTTCAAAAGTTGATAGAATGTAATTTTAGAAGCATAATGCAGTTTAAATTTTGAAAATCGGTCAAAGCGTTAAAGAGTTACAATTTTTTTAAGAATTATTTTTTAGGGAATTTTTTCACAGAGGTCACATGATCAAATCTTTTATTCCTATTGTTTTAAAGATGGCACCATTGTGGTACTCTTTGTATAGGAATTTGGCATGTACGTTTACAACATATTTATCAATATCTCTGAGATGCAGAATCCAACAGCGATGAAATTTTGTATATACCTCCGCAAAATACAATAGATTGTAATTAATATTTTCTTGACATTATTAATCATATTTTAAATATGCAAATTTATGCAAATTTATTCAATTATATGGAAAATGGTGATATCCCTTGAATTAAATGAGTCAGAAATCTAGTTTTCACAAATGTTATGCATATCTTTGCAAGATACAGGAATTTGTAATTCATATTTCTTGACATTAGTGTGTAATAATTAAATATGCAAATTTATGCAAATTTATGCAAATTTATTCAATTATATGGGAAATGGTGATATCCCTTGAATTAAAAGAGTCAGAAATCTAGTTTTCACAAATGTTATGCATATCTTTGCAAGATACAGGAATTTGTAATTCATATTTCTTGACATTAGTGAGTAATAATTAAATATGCAAATTTATGCGAATTTATTCAATAAAATGAAAAAACTATGATATCCCTTAAATTTAAGGAATCAGACATTTTTTTTCTCACATTATTGTGTACTTATCTTTGCAAGATACAATATATTTTAATTCAAGGTTTTTCAAATTTATACAGAAATGTAATCCTTGTTTTCAAATAAAGAAAAACAAACACATGTACAGCTTTATGCACACCGCCAAACATGAATGCTCACACACTCACTTACAAACATAACCACATACGGACAAATACACACACAATAACAATTAACAGAGACTTCCAACTTTCATACCATACAAGTTTCCAAACATATAAGTACATACAATAAAGACTAATATATTTAATGTTTGAATTTGTTCTTATTTATTTGCTATTCTTTTCTTTAAAGGTTGGTTCCATTGCATTTTCTTTGTAATTATTTTTGTTTTGTTACATCTTCTTTGCATGATAATTTGTTTTGGTTCCGTCACAACTTCTCGGGTATACTTCAATTTTCAATTTGCACCAAATTAAAATTAATTTGTTCTAGTTAAAGTTAACACTGCTCAGCTTTGACTTGTGAGATTGACTCAAATGTTACTAATCACTTGATCAGAAAATAATATTAAACAATTCATTCCTTCTTGTTCTGCTCAGCTTCGAATTTTCAGATTAACTGCTTTCAAATGTTACTAATCAGTTGATCAGAAATGAATATTAAACAATTCCTTCTTGCTCAACCTAATACTGCTCAGTTTTGAATTCTCTTTTCAAACTTTATTAATCGCTTGAGCAGAAATCAATCTTTCACAATTAATTCATTCTTCTTCAAGTCAGATAGAAGGTTGTACTCCTTGAGTTCATCCTCATCCTCATAATCAATGAAGAAGAGGGTCTTCAGGTTATCAGTCTTGTAAGAACTAATACCAGTCACCACACCATGGATCCAGACTTTCACATGTTCAATTAGGAAGACGTGTTCGATCCTCTTGCCTACAAGTAACTCTGGGTTCAGAAGAAGTTCATCCAGATATTGTTTTGATGCAATTGCTGCTCTCTTCTTCTTTTCCTCTTCTATTTTTTTGAACATCTTATTTTTCTGCTCTTGAAAGCTTTCAACTTGATCTTCAGGTGCTGTGTACTCGAAGCTGCTTCCAGCACTGCTTTCCCTTTGCTGAATTGCAGCGGCTTCTACTGGGTCAGGTTGTGGTTGGGTTTGTAGATTGTTGTGCTTCACAACATCTACTAAATGTTGCATCATCTCTCCTCTTGTAAACGGCTGCCCTTGATGAGATAGCTGGAAATGTTCTTTTGACGGACCTTGACATTTAAGGACCTTCTGTAAGAATAACAGCTGTGTGTACAGTATTCTTCTTATTTGTTCGTCTGATTTTGTGCTCTCAATGTCTCCAACCATCTCTGTTATCTTCTGCTCTGAAGTCCACACTCCACCAAGCTCAACTACTTCATTGACCAAGTCTGCTGTCGACTTCATTCTCTTTTCCTCAAGATCCTTCCTCTTTTGTGATGCCTTTTGAAGAGCTTCCCATTTCTGCTGTTTGATAGCCTTCTTCCGTTCGGCATATCTCCTAAGAACATCGTCTGAGCACTGCCTTGCCGCCTTCATATATTTCCCTCTTTCTTTCTCTGACAGAGAGTCAAGCCACTCCGGCATCTTATTGTTGGTCCACATGATGAGTGCTTCAAGAGTGGTGATTCTGGCAGAGGGTTTTTTGCGGACAAGCAGATCGAGTTGTGCAAAATCCCTCTCTCCAATCATGTTGGTGCTTGGGACATTGTGGTATGCTGCCTTGACGTCATCAGCCAGGTCCCAATACTTTCCTCCAGGTAGCTGGTCTTTGCACTGGCGTTGAAGGATGAGCAGGACAGCACAGCTTATCAACTCAAGGGCTTGGGTGGTCAGCATCTCTGCTTCAGCATCAGTACTGTCTAGGAGCTTCTTTGAGATGTCATCTCCTGTGCTAATGTTGAAGGGGCTGTCACCTGCCAGGAGAGGGGATGCGTCTTCCTTCCATACCATGAGCTTGGTTTGGAGTTGATGGAGTGGCTCATTCGTGTCGAAAATGTTGCCCGAGCTGATAATCCTTTCCCAAAGGGGCTTGATGGCAGCGATGTAAAATATGCCAAGTGCTCGTATCTCGGCCACCAAGAGCTTCTCATTGATGTCCTCTTCGATTGCCAGGAGAAGGTTGTTACGATTTTGAATCATTGAAAGAAACTCCTGAATGTGAGGAACGTGGAAATAAAGGGCGGAGGCACCTTCAAAAAGAATGTTCGCACGATTTCCAATGTAATCAACCAGATGATTCTTCGTCCCACAAGCGTTTGACAGAAAGGCTGAAAAGACATCTTCAACTCCCGACTTGTCACATCCCCGGTGATGAAAGGCCTTACTCGATATCCTGATGAGTCTTGTGGCGCCAGATTCTGATGTTTGCAATGTGTGTGCATGCCTTCCTGATGTTGTAATATCTTCAAACGCTTTCAGGGCTTTGTCCACTTCTTCAGCGAAGTTTATTAGGGGATGCATTTTACAGAAAAATTTCCCGAAGTCACTTACACAAGCTTGAACATCACCTGGAAGCTGATTCCACTGTTTGACAACTTGAGGAAGGAGGTCCTGACGAAGTGCTCTCAACCTATCATTGAATTGCGGCATGGTAGCCCCTTGATCAGTCATTGTTGACTTCACAGTTGTAACCAATTCCTTGTACATGTCTTCTTGATTACCACCCTCAAGTTGAGCGAGAGATGAAGCCAGTGTGTTGATTCTGTCCTTGAAGGCATCCATTACAGCTTCAGTATCACCTGCAGCCATCTCAACTAAGCCCATTGTTCGCGATGTCCCATCTGGCAATGTCACTTGAAAATTTTGATATTTCCGATGATGTTTGGTAGTACCATCTCCGTGAATGCAGTTTCCAAGTGCTTTTTCTGGTGTTGCTGACTTCATTGCCAGGGCAACTTCAATCGTTGCTAGATGGTTTGCTTCCACGGCCAATCTCGATACTGTCCCTGCCGAAGGGAGACGCCCGATGTTTTTTCCAGTCAAGTTTTTGATGACAGTTCTAATGACGGAAGTAACCTTCCGTAAGGACACATTCTGCGCAAGCAACTCCATGATAGTTTTGCGGATGCAGTCGTTATATCTACCATTTTCGAATGTCATGATGGTATTGTCCTCCATTAAACCTATCACTTCCTCCAATTCCTTTTCCCTCTTCTCTAGGAACGACACTCTCTCCTTCAGGTCCATCAGATCCTGCACGTCTGCACCAGATGTATGTCGTCGCCGGAGATACCTGGCTTGGTCATAGACCTTTCTCCGAGACTGGTTGATATGTTTGGAATGCGCTTCCATGGATTGCACTCTATCTTTTGATGAGCTGAGTTGGTTTCTGTTTTGTTCGAGATCTTCTTTTAACTCTTTGACGAGAGTAGATAATTCTGAATTATCATCCTTCAGCTTTGTTATGCTTTCATCTCTCCTTTTGATCCTCTTGTTAACATTCCTGGCATTTACTTTCTGAAGTTTTCCTTGACATGCTACAAGTTTTTTCTCCAATTCGAGCAGTTCTTTTTCTTTTTCTTCATACTTTTTCTTGTATGCGTTCAGTTCCTGACAAGTTGGATCGAACTCTGCAGTGATTTGCTTCATCTTCTTGCACAGGAATACAAAACTATCCTGTAGCGTGCTGAAATCAGCAATTTCTTTCTGTCTTGCTTTGCGCATGTCGAGCTCCTCCTCTAAAAACTCCAGACGATGCCTTTGGTCTTCTATTGTTCCTTCCATTCCTGCCAATTTCCGTTTCACTCCTTTGTTGTCTGTCTTGATTTCAGCGATTTGCGCTCTCATTTTCTTCTTCCTAGGTGTGTCTGGCTCCTTCAATTGCTTGCTTCTCAAGACTAAGAATTCCTTATCTAGAAGACTTGACAATTTCTGTACCTGTACAATACCTTTAGCATTTTTTTTAATATGTTTGTACTTTGTTACAACCTCTTTAACATAATTACAAACTTTATGGTCGTTAGCAGAAACACCACCTAACTTGATCAATATTCTAGCAATTCCCATATTTGACATTCTATTCTCTTTCAAGAAGTCGTACAGTTCTACTACAAGACCATTTTGCAATTTCTCCACAGTGGGCAAATCCTCCTGTCCCGTGAAGAGGTCCCGGTGAAGATCCATGGCTGTACAGTATGGCCCAATATCTGCAGGGGAAAAACATAAAAGAGAAAAGCAAACTATTAATTTATGAATCATATTATGTCATTTATTGTCAAGTCAATAGCTTTAATTTAGTAACTGAGTAATTGTTGTGTCATATGTGTATTCATTGTGATTGTTCTGCCTATTAAATTAATACAATGCTTATTTACTGATGAGGATTGGATGAACTTAAAATTTGAAAACATATGTATATTCCATTCATCATAAATCACAGATTCCAAATAAGATGTTCATTTAATTTTGGGACGATTAACCATAATAAAAAACAGTGACAACAATAATTACCGTTGCTTCCTCCGGGGATTGCCGTCGCTTGAGAAGCTGATGATCCGGCCGCTACTCCAGGAGCTGATGACCCCGCTGCTAGTGCTACAGGAGCTGTTACTGTTAACAAAACAAAATTAGAAAAGATGAATAATATAACACCATTCTTATTTCCTTAGCGTATTTTGTCATGATAAATACTACTATAAAGATTCAAGGCAACAATTATTAATTAAAACTAAAATGTTCATTTAATTCATGCATGATTTACCATTTGAAAATAAACAGTGACAACAATAATTACCATTGCTTCCTCCTGGGATTGAAGTCGCTTGAGGAGCTAACGATCCTGGAGCTGATGATCCCGCTGCTGATGATACAGGAGCTGTTACTATTTACAAAACAAAATTAGAAAAGATAAATAAATTAACGCCATTCTTATTTCCTGAGCTAATTTTGTATCATTATCCAGATTGAGGGCAATGAAATTGAGTTAACCAACAACAAACTAAATGAATTAAAACATAGACTCTTTGTACAGTATAATATAAGTTGGTTACCAAATTATCTTCAACACTTAATATTATTTCATTAACAAAAATAAATTAATCTAATTAATTTATAAAGAATGAAAGATGATACCTACCTTCAGCTTCATCATGTTCAAGATTAGTCCCTGACAAAATCCCCTTGTCTTTAGCCTCATCCATTGCACTTGCTGGCTCCTCTGACTCTGTGTTTGCCATCTACAAATATAAAATAAAACATTAAAATCAATCAAAGAAATGTTCACATAACGTTCATTTCCGAAACAAAACATGTAATGTAATATTGTCATAATAATAAGTAATGCCTCCGGCCCCTTTGTTAGCGAAGGCACAATTATTTTTGAGAAGAAAAAAAAATTGATTATTTATAATTACTGTCTAGGGTAGTCTACTTAATGTAGTTCGGTCGAACTTGAAAATTGATTGTAATTTTGAGTACTTTTATAACAATTTTTAAAATTAGGGTCTACAATAAGTTATGTAACTGATTATCCAGTTCAAGAAGTAACAATCAGTGAAATATTTGAACAGAAACATTTGGTTAGAATAACAAATAGATCTAGACTAACATTAATATGCACATTCATTGACAGTGATTTAGTTTTCAGCCGGGTTTTCAGACAGGTGGAGGAGGTAAATAAATGAGAAATGGATCAATAAAGAAGTTCCACACAATAAATAAAATATGTTATCAACGAGAATCTTGCGCAAAGAACATAGATTTCACATTATTTATGATCAGAAAACTGCTAGGGAGTACAGAGAATCGTGGAGAAATGCAACTATAAACTCAAGCAAACGTAACATTCAACGTATGGGACTAGAGTGAGTTCACACAAGTTGCGCAAGAATAAAATCCGGAGGCCTCAATTCCGTCCTTAAAATTGTCTTATTCTTTTAAAAGTGGCATTTTGTAATGTTTATATGACCAAACATACATACCATGTAATATTTTGTCTCCAAAATAACCAAAAAGTCACAAGATCAACATTTTATCCGATTTGTTTCAAGAATTTTCCGTCAAAAATTTATCGTTGTTGTGGTAAATACCATTTTTTCACACAGGTAACTATCGCATTTATCTGGATTTTTTCCCGAACCGAACTTTAAATAAAAATATAGAAATGTGCTTTAAATGTTACCAAACATAATCAAAGTCCTTAATTATCTACTAGAACTAGTTTAAACTCGTGGAATTTCGCTTAAAAACGTAAATATTTACGTATTTGTCATATTGTTGAATTTAACACCCCCACCCGAAAAATGGACCTGCCCATGTGTCTGTGCAAGCTCAAGCGGTCTTCGCACAGCTCGCTCACGACGAAGCTCAAATTCGATCGTTTATTTTCATGAATCGGGCCTTAATAATTGTTTTTTCCGCTCTTCAAATTTGATAAAACATCGACAATGAATACATTTTCTGAATCAGCAGACTCTATATTTTCATACTCACCATCCTAAGTTGGATGCAGATTACGGGAAAATGATGAAATCGTAGCTTTTAAAACTTCATGGCATTGTTTCGTCAGTTCTCCTTGCACTACAAACACTTAGGTTATATCAGCACGGAGGGCACTTTCTCGGCTTCAATCGGGTATGTTCGGATTTTATTTGTCAACAAATACTAAGAGCGGGGGAGAGACGAAAGGAGGCGAAGTCTTAACGATGTTTTCCGAAAAGTACGATATTGCGGTGCCTTCGCAACGCTCCGTGATTTTTAGAGCGAAGTTGTGTGTGGCTACGGAGTTTACGTAATAATCGAAAGACACACAGAGAATACTACACTTTCGCTCTCTCGATCGCCCAGTGCGAACTCATGACGTCATCACTCTGAAACCCCTATCAATAGGCAGCTTTCATGAATCGTAACATTAGATAACACTACTTGGCAAATAATTATTTATCGTCACATTGAAACATGATTCTGGTAAAATTGCAAATAAACACGATTAAAGAAGAAAATATGAATGCAAGTACTACTTTTCTTCACAAATAGTTACATTTAAAGCAGTTTTTATGTGAAATTATTGGTGGTCGGAAGCAGTGTTTTTACATCAGGAGTGGTGGGCCTAAATCCCCCGTGAAGATCGGGCCCGCTCAGTGCCGACCACCGGAGCTAGAACACTGGTGTGTGGTAGTCTTACTTTCAATCAGCGGCGACCTTGGCAAACGTGAATAATTTTTGTTTAACCGAACAACGTCCGGTTTTGACTAGCGGTTAAACGGAATTGGAAATATCCGTAATGTTACAACACCATGAACACTAGACTAGTACATTTATTGGCACTAATGTACCTTTGCACCGGGAGGTATGTACGTGTGCTTCATTCCCTCACACACAAGTTACGTGTAGAGTCTACATGGAGTGGGAAAGACCATGGGAAACCAATGGCAATGGCATGTATTGAATGACAAATGCCGGGTGGTTGAGTTGTGCTGTGCTGCCTGTGCGACCATGGCAATGCACAAAATTAATACAGGTTTAGTTTAGAACAAGGCCAAGGGTCCATTTATTTATCAATATTGTAAAATCCTTGAAGAGTGTAAAAATAAATGATTTGAATGGATTGTAATATTTGAACGGAATCTTGTGCTAGCATTAGCAAAGCCATCAAAGGCGAATAAGTTGCTGGCAAACATCATACGCGAAGCTTCGCCACGCTACGCGCCACCGACGCGCCACGCCTCCAGGTGCGGCGGAGCTGAGCTCCCTCAAACAAAGCCTCAACCGTCGCGGACCGGCAACTTCCTTTACTTTCTAACGTACTACTACTTACCCTTGACAGTTGTCAGTAAAACTATTATTAGAAGCTCCATGTACTCTTATGGCTATTTGAACTGCTTTTAACTGTCTCCTAAATTCACCATATAAAACTGGATCTTTCATTTCTCTTCGTTTCAGTTCTGTCCTTTCAAATCAGAATCACGGATCTCACACGAGTTCTCCTATGAAATAGGGTGTCATTGACTAAACAAATAAAATAGGAAAATAAATATAATACCCCTCGCTAAAAATAAATCTAAAGCTCTTTTTTCCTCGTGTAAACCATCCAAATATATATATATATATATCCTGAAGTCTGAACGATGTAAACTCGAAAATATATTGAACAGAATGATGGTTTTCATTTAAATTGACAACATATCTTTAATTTAATTTTTGATACCGGTATGTTGCCAATCAATTTATTTCCATTAATTCATCTAAAATTATTTCTTAATCGGTTCCAGTGAATTAAGACTTACCTTAAGAATTTAGAATACCCCGTGAATTCGAGCACACAACTAACTCTCTCTCTCTCTCTCTCTCTCTCTCTCTCTCTCTCTCTCTATCTCTCCCTGTTCCCTATCTCTAGCTCTCTCTCTCTCTCCGCCATATCCCCCTCTCCCTCTTAACGATCTCTCTCTCTCTCTCTCTCTCTCTCTCTCTTTCTCTCTGTCTTTATTTATATATATCATCATAATCATTCTCTATATTTCACCTCCATTCTCTCTGTCTCTGTTTCCTCTCCACCCCCCCCCCCCCACCATCTCCTTCCCTTAATGTCTGTCCCAATCCATTTCTCTTTCTCATGATATCATGGTGTGTGTTTTTGTAATATCTTCCAAGTTATGCTGATAACATTTACGAAGTTATGTACGGACTGGCGGCAGGGGGTTCGAGGTTTCGAACACTCCCGCGAGTATGATATAATTACATGTATAGAGAGCACATATCCTTTAAAGGACAAATTGAAATATCTAGCAAAGACTAATACTTTAAAGATACTATGTCCCTTTTGCAGCCAACATCAATTTCTGTAGAACTTTGCAGGAATTATGAATATGTCATTTATGTCCTATCTGTGAAATTTAAACTTTAGCAGTGTCCTTATATTCAAATTATGCAAGGAAACCCGTTTACTTGCTAGCAGTGGCGGATCCAGGGGGGGGGGCCCCGGGGGGCCCGGGCCCCCCCCCCCCCCTTGAGAAAAAAATCATGTAAAATCACGTGATTTTTACCTTTTTGGGGGGTTGGGCCCCCCCCCCCCCTGGCGCTCAAGGGGGGGGTGCAAATTGAAATTTTTTTGAGGATCAAAAAAAAAAAAAATGTGCTCACTACCCCCCCCCCCCCCCCCCCCCCCCCCCCCCCCCCCCCCCCCCCCCACTGAGCGAATTTTTGGCCGGCGCGTTTTTCAAATTTTCGAGAGCAAAAAAAAAAAAAAAAAAAATTGTGTTCTGTACCCCCCCCCCCCCCCCCACTGAGCGACTTTTCGGCCGGCGCGATTTTCAAATTTTCGGGAGCAAAAAAAAAAAAAAGTTGGGCCCCCTCCCCTAAGAAATCCTGGATCCGCGCCTGCTTGCTAGACTTCACTGTCAGACACTATTGAGTAACTGACTGGCTTTTTGTTCTTCTTTGGTATAAATAACATACATAAAATGAGCTGTAAAGGGTACATGAGCATTTGTCTTCATCAATAACCCACTTCTTGTAATGGCCAAAATTAACTGATTGAATCTTTGCGCAGCATAAACGTACGGCCATTCGGTACAATGGTCTGAGAAATCAGAATATTACTTACTGGCTCTATAGCTCTTAAGTCGATTCGACAATTAATAGTCGTTATTTTCCCACTTAAAGACATTTTCAAGCACCCCTTTTTTAAGGGAAGTTCTAAATTAGTATTATCTTTCAAATGTTGTTGGAATTTAACCTTTTCATTTTGTTGGCCTGCAAATGGGACATAGTACCTTTAAAGAATTTTGTTCAAGAAATAAAGAAATACTTATTTTAATGCGAATAGTAGCTAGCATGACTATAATTGTTAAAACAATTTCAGGAGCACATCCCTTTAATACAGTTATATCGTTCGTGTTTCCGGGTAAAAATAATGTCCTAAATTTTCCTGCAGGTCAGAGGGAAATCCCTCTCACTCCATAACTATCTTTTGTAAGTTCGTTCCGAAAAGGAAAAAGATTGCTAGTTTTCAGTTTCTCAAACGGTCATATTAATAGACAAAGAAAGAAAACAAGTGCCCTTTGTGTTACTTTCATAAAACTTGTCATCAATTAATAACAAGTTAGAATAACTGTAATGAGCTACTGAAAATCCTGACATATGATTAGCTGAGAGCAAATAATAAATAGAAATTTAGCATTTGTCATTGTTTTGAATTGAATTGAATTTATTTCTACATTTGCATTAAAAATACAGGAACACAGTTATATACAAAATAAAAGCATAACAAGTAAACAAACATCAAATACATGCAAATTAAGAAGATAAAAGGACAAATTTACACGACTTGAAAAACATACAATGTAAATATGGCGGGATAAAACAAAATCATGTAAACCATAATTATGTCCATGATCCCGTAATGTTTAGAAGCATTTATACAGTCTAAAGACAACATAAAACACACCAAGCAATAACACAATACATCGATATTAAGGCATGAATGTTATTGCATTCACTGTATTGATAACAAGTTTTGTGAATCAGGGCCCAATTCAGTTACTTAAAAAGTGCAACACAGTTTTGATTATGTTAAAAAATACTCAAATTGGACGGGGACACTCCATCCTCCTTTTTTCTCGCTCGGTACACCCATAGTTGTGACCTTTTCGTTTAAACTGTGAGAAAGACAGGTATATATTAATGTTGCTGTAATACAATATAATATTCCTTTGACACAGCGTTTTACACTGACAAGTTGAACTACAATACAACAATGTGAAAGTATGCGTGAAGTATTAAAAATGCTGTTGAAAACAAGCAAATTTTGTTGCGACTGGCATCATTTACAGAAATGTACATAAAATATAAACATGTATTAAGCATTAAACTATTACATTGTCATGTTCAACGTGTTTGCTGACGACGTGTTCGATGGCGAGAATTTCTATATTTTCAGAGATCGGTATTCTTGAGGAAATCTCATTGACACCGAGAGATTTAAGATTAATTTTTGTAAAACAGCCAATGAGACAATGAGAAAAAAACTTAATTTTAGGTCGAACTATCAATATAAATCCTCGTGTTATGTTCCAAATCGTTGCCTACAGGAAAATTCTTGGTTAAAGAGATTTAATGGACGTGGATTTTTGGTTATCTTTAAGAGATTCACTTCACCATAAATACGTACACGACTTACCGGCGCACACTACACGATCCGATTTTTGAAGAAATGGCAATTATATTAGTAATGGAAATGTAAACAAAGAACGTTTTACTGATTTCGATTGTAAATAATGATAAGAATACTATTTGAACAACAATCAATTCAGTGCTTTTAAGCATTTTAGTCACAATTAATTCCGAAACGGCTTTAAATCGTAGACAATCGTGATACTGGTATGACGTCACTAAGATTCTGAGACGATTGACCTTTTCCTCCGTCAAGTAGGCTTGAAATTCCCTAAAAATTAAATTGTATTAATTACATGAATAAGCAGATCCTCTATCATTAAGATTTAACATGTTGGAATGTTCATATAAAAGTGCTGCTGTAAATACTTCCAAAATCAGATCGCAGTCAGATCGTGTAGTGTGCGCTAATACAGTTACAGTCATGGTGATTGCAATCATCATTTTGAAAGAAACAGCCGATACAAGTACTATAAAGATTTGCATACGACTATGTCATAAAGCCGTCATAGTCTATGATTGCCAGATATCTTACCGATTTTCTAACATATTTTAATTTCAATGTATACCTTTAACAGAAACAAGAACAACAATATCAACAACAACAATGCTAATGGCGACGGTGATGATGATGATGATGATAACAAAAATAATAATAATGACAATAGTAAGCAAATAACTACCGTTGGTGAAGGTGATGGGACAAACTATCACTTCCGAGGCGATCTGGATGTAGCTATCTTTCCGAAGCGAAGCTGAGGAAAGATATATGCGTATACACTCTGATCGACGAGGAAGTGATAGTTTGCCATCGCCTGAAACCAAAAGGTGATTATTTGCTTTATATTCCACATCTAAAACAATTTAACTACAAAAAGAAAAGGACGTGTATATGCATCTACATAAAAGACACCTAGGCCCAAATTCTCACCAAAAAAGTTAAAAGTTTAACCCAACCCCTTGAGGGTACGGTGCGCGCATGTGTTTGCTTTAATTGCGCTCATTGGTAATGCGCGCTTAACTACGCCTGTTTTAGTGCGCTTTTGGATAATCTTCAGTGAAAGTGCGATGCACTGTGTAGATAGTACCTCTATCTTCAGTGAAAGTGCGTTGCACCGTGTAGATAGTAGAACTATCTACACAGTGTAACAAACTTTTTGCTTCTCCCATCAATAATGGGCGAACTATCTTTCATCACGTGATTTACTTTTGACCAATCGTAGAGCAAGATTCTTAGTATGTGGAATATAATAATAATTATTAATGATAACGGTGATAATGATACTGATGATAGTGATTAAGAAAATTAAGAAGATTATGATGATAATGGTATAATAGTAAGAATATAAGTAGCGCGATTACTACTACTTATACTACTACGACTACCACTACAACTATTACTACTACTACTACTACTACTACTACTACTTCTACTACTACTACTACAGCTACTACTACTAACTACTACTACTTCTACTACTACTACTACTACTACTACTACTACTAATAATAATAATAATCAATGTCTCTCCTCACCATTCCACATATCAAAACTAAATTCTACGGGTCTCGCTCTTTGCAGGTCACATCGGCCGAACTTTGGAATAAACTACCGGAAAATCTAAAAAAAATTGTGGTACTGTTGACAATTTTAAGACGCGTCTTAAAACAATGTTAACGAGAGGAAGTATGCTTAGCATACCTCTCTGTTTTTATGTTACTCTATCCACCTTTCCTTCTTACTCTTTCTTACAGCGCAAAGAGACATATTGTGATATGCGCTATATATACGGTTTATTATTATTAATTATTATTACTACTACATTCATTACTGATAACAATCACATGTATTTCTAGATTCCTACATGACTGCTACTCGTTTGGGATCAAGTCATTCGTCCTTAGATTAATGGTAAGATTTTTGGTCAATTCAACCCAGAAATATTGTTGTCCTATTACGTTCTCAGTCCAGTGAATATAGGGTCTGCCATCACTGAGATACAACCTCGCCAAGAATGGCATTTCATCATCTGGGATGTCTTCGAGGAAAACCACGACTACGAATTCAGTCAAAGTGTCACTCACGTGGTCCATGGTCGTACGGAACTTGAGTATGAACCAGTGGTCGCGCACAGCAGCTCTGCTAAGCACTATGATGGTCTTGTAACTATGGCTCACCACGTAATCGACAGAATCTAAGTAATGCATACCCAATACAAGGTCTTCGTCACCGAAGACGTTCCTCTGAAACTGTGGAAGCCGTTCTTCGAGGGCCGGTCTGAGCTGTTCGCGAATCCATTCTTCGTCATCGTCGTAGAAAATGATGGTCACGTCAAACTCGTAGTCATTGTGATCTCGAGCGTCTCGCATCTCTTTATAGCCCAGTACGGCCAGTTTCAAGAGAAATAGTTTGTACCTCAACTGCCATCGGTAGTGGTACAACAGCACGCTGATTACAACCAAGCTAATGGAGGCGAGGGGAATCAGAGAGAATAGACCATAGTTTATTATACAGAGTTCATTTGGTTCAAAATCAAGCAGGGGTTTCTGACGGAGAGGCTCCAGAGATGCTGACGAACAGATAGTCTTGTCCTTTTCTTTCAGGCGTATATGTTCATTTAACCAATCAATAAGCCACTTTAGATCACAGTTACAATCAATTGGATTCTTTGATAGATCAAGTGATGAAATAGAGGAAAAGATCGGCTTGAAAGTGCTTTGGTTAAGGCGCGTTAATCTGTTGTTGGCCAAGGAAAGAATTGTGAGCTTCCGGTTATTTGAGAACATTAGCTCCTCTAAGTACTCGATACGGTTTCCTTCAAAGTTGATACTTTGTATATGACCCAACCCCGACAATACATCAACATGAATATGTAGGATGTTGTTTACTTTTAAACTCAACTTCTGAAGCGATTCCAACCCCGAGAAGACAAGAGGATGTAGATTTGTAATATCGCAGTCATCCAGATTTAGCTCTTGTAAAACAGCGAGTTGACCAAATATCCCTGGCGGTAGCTCACTTCCCAAACTCAGATAACGGTTACCACTCAAGTCTAAATGAATAAGATCCAATAATCCATCGAAAAGAGACGCGTTTATATTATAATTCCATAAGTTCCCCATGTAAAGATGGGAGTCTTTTATGTCTAAATTAACAAGGGATTGTAAATGTTGAAAAGATTTTCCTGGTTGCAAAGGAAGCAAGTTAAATGTTCGAAGAGAGTTTAGGGAAAGTGATCTTAATATTGGGATTTTCAATTCCAGAACAGTAATTTTACTTCCGGTCAAATCAATGATTTGAATATTGTCAAGTCCCGAAAAGGCTGTCAGCTCAAAGACAGAAAGGTATTCGTTCATGCTCATGTCTAAGACAGTTAAATTTCCTAAACCACGAAATACAGATGCGGATATTTCTGTAAACAGATTACCGGATAAGTCAAACTCCGATATGTCCACTGTCCAAGTCTGATTGTGAGGATTTATTTGTCTTACTCGGTTGTCGTGGATTGTCAGTACCTTTAATGCATTCATGCCTTCGAAAAAATCTGGTTGAATTTCGTCTATGGGGAGTTGGTTATATCTGAATCTGAGTTCTCTGAGTTTTGTCAAATTTGAGAAGACTAAAGGACGGAGGCTTTGCAGTTCGTTGTTGAAGAAGTCTAGAACAGAGAGGGATGAGTCACGTAGAGGATCAAAGAAACCTTTAGGAAACGCACCAATGGAGCCTTCTAGGATTGTAAGCTGTTCGATGTCTGATCTTGAGATTCCGAGGATGATGTTCGCCCACACTTTGTCACTCAAAGGGTAGCCACCTAGATACAGAGAGCGAACATGTAGTGATGCGATCACACCAGGGTCTACTGATTGGATATGGTTATATCTAAGATCTAGAGTAACGGTGTGGCACGAAAAGGTGAAATCGCTCGCCGTAAGGTGTTGTAGTAGATTACCAGTCAGGAGTACACTGTCGACCATTCCACAAGAACTTACATTGATAAAGGAAAGCTGGTTGGAGGTCAGATCAGCAACATCTAGATTTGGAATCCATTTTAGAATGTCATTGGGGAGCGACTCCAAGTTTAATGATGCTAATACGAGAATGGAAAGACGTGAAGACATCATAAAGACGCCTGTAGCTGGAAGCACAAGACGCGAGTTAGCGGATAGGTCCAGGTCCATTAAGCCCTTGAGGGGGTAAAAAGTGGCGGATTCTATCGTTCTTACATCGTTATAAGAAATGTCCAATGTGTTGATTAGAGGGTATACTTCAAACGAGGAGTTCAAGAGTTTGGTGATATTGTTCTTAAATAAGTCAAGCACCTCGGTATCCTCAGAAAGATTCTGGGGAACCGTGTCCAGGTCTTTATTGCTGCAAGAAGCTTCTTTCAGTTCAAGGTTCTGATCACATCCATGGAAAGATTTGTCCATGCCCAGTGTTAAGAATGGCATCTCCGAATCTCCATCGTGTCGATGTAAAGATTGGAAGGACGAGCTGACGAGGAGACAAACGACGAGCAATGGGTACAAGATTGAGCCGTTTGCCATGACGTCAATATATCACCTCTGAGAAGGAAAGGTACTCCCTTGTCGGAATATATCGATCTTGATTATATTATGATAACACACTCATATAATATAAGCGTAAACAAATTTGTATCCTTTGCTGCAGACGGTCAGCCTCATTTTGAGCTATGAAAACACGCTCGGATCTTTTTTCCATAACAAATTGTGGTTATCATATATATTTTTAATTAGTAATGAAAACTGAAATATAGGTTCGGGAAACAATAATCATGAACGTTTTCAGACGAAACCGAAAGTCATATTTCATTCTTGGATACACAACTATAAACATTAACCAGTAATAAATCAAGCGCGAAATCATGAGTTATTCTAACGATTATGTAGAGAACACAAAGGGAAATATTTGATATCAAATGGATGTTAAACTTAACGACACTAAACTTACGTGGGCGGAATAAAAGGCATACTAGTCTACTCACAAGTCGCTCATTCCCGTGTAATTTTGACAATTAAAGCCTGAAACTCTTTATACAAAAATCATACAGAAATATCAATATCATTACACGCTCTTTTCTATTTCCAGGTATGTTGAAACATTTCTAAAGTAGGCGTTCTCCTCTTACGCTCGTATGACCTACCTGATCATGCCGATGAAGGGGAAGAAAGAATATAGTTGTGATATGATTGGGGTATTATCCATAAATATTATCGGATAACTATCTCTATCAATCACCCCCCCCCCCCCCCCCTCAAAAAAAAATTCAGCCTTTATCTAAGGCAAATGGTTAAAGCGACAATTAAATAATTAACAGGAAATCATAACGCAAGAATTCCCTTCATATTCATGTAAAAGGCTGGCCCATTTCATGCACGATATTAAAGTATACATATCGTCGACTAGTATAATATTAGGGTGATCGCACTGCCTGTGCAAACAGTCTGCCCCGCGAACACACACACACAACAGCAGTCAGTTGGTAGAAAAAGCATTTTTTGTAAATGTATTTAAAAAAAACTAAACAATATTTTTAAATTTTTATTTCACATATATTTCAAGCATACCTAATTTAACTACAATTCTGTGTAGTTTCATTGTTATAGGCATGTGGGAAATATGTTAATTATTGAATTAGAATATTGTCTTTTCAGCCATGTGTGACATGGCCCGCTGATCGCCCATTGACTCGCGCTGCTATTCTGCGTGGTGAAAAAATTGCACCTCAATGTATAAAACTCCCCTACAAACATGCAATATTCCCATGTGTTTCACTCATTGAATCAATTTGTTATTTACACTCAAGGTAGCCACAACTGTACTGGGATCACCAAATTTTGTTTTTTTCTGAAATTCAGTCCCTGTGGAATGTTATGGCCTGTTGAAGTGGAATGTTGTGGCCTGTTGAATGGTTTCTCGGAAAATCGTCATAAATCCTCAAATCTGACATTTTTTGAAGAAAAAAAACATATACTGTAATGTAGCTGAAAGTCTACAAATTCTTATCATATGATCGGTTTTTCTGAATAATTTGTTAATGGGGAAATAGCTGTGACGGTGATCCAAGTAATTTCCATCGCCATATTGTATTGGCATTGCAAAAATATTAGGAATTAAAGGTAAATATTTGGTGTAAATATTATGATCTATGAATATATGATTTAAAAAATGCCCCAAAAATGAACAGTTTGACTTTCCTAATTTGCATAATGAGTGCGCGAATATATAATTAGCTGAAATGACCTAATTTGCATATTTGATGAATATTCATGATTTTATTTTATTTCAAATGAAATATATTTCCATACCTGTCTGATATACGTAGGTTTCACTGATGTATCATGTTCGGTTTTGATTTGATTACATATGCGCATATTAATTCGGCGGACTTAGTTATTTTCACAACTTTTTTATATCTGCAGATTCGCAAAAATGGCAAAAATGACTTATTTTGTTGGCTTCTGTTTTCAAAACGGTAATAGATATATGTATTTTCTTTTTTGTATTTTTTACCACAAAGATGATATTTTAGTGTCTGATAATTTAATTCATTATTTGTGTCCCAGAAAGTGATGAATTAAGTTGTCAACTTTGTCGAATTATGCCATTTTTGACACCATTTCTGGCAGGTTTTTCGGTAATTTTGCGATTTCAAAAAAATGGTATAAAATCACAACGCATTGACCGATTTCAATTCTGTTTTTTTGTTTTTTGAAGCTTTCATAAAGCTTGATCATTTTCAATCATCAAATAACATGTGTTTGTTGTAATTATTTTTGGTGTGCTATACCTAATAATATACATTATTGTCCACATATTGAGAAGCTGCTGCGATACTTTAACGATACAACTCTAAAAACTGTTACACAAGTTATCCTGCTATTGCAAAGTATTGATCTGCCAAAATGAAATTATATTTATCACAGATATTAATCATATAAACGATTGATGTAAGACATCATAAGGACAGAGCGCAATAAGAAGGTTTCTGATGGCAAGGCCGAAATGACGTCATCTTGAAAATTAGAATTTTAAAAGGTTACTCTGCCCAACAAGTACGTGTTTGGTAGCTAACTGCGCTCTCAGCTTGTAGTAGTGTTTAGTACACACGACGAAGGACGTGCTCTGATTGGCCGTCTTAATGATCACGTGGTTAAGCTGGCACCAATGATAGGCGAGCTACGATACGCCGTGGTTTACAATGCTAGGTGTATTCATTCACAGACTAAGATTCGGAGTGAGAGCCGAATGGCGACGAAGGATATTAATAGGTACAGCCCATAGATAATGCAGCCCACGAAAACTCAAGGCGCCTATGAAGTACATGTACGTGTACTGCTATAATAATTGTATTATATAAAATTATTGTATTTTATTGTATTGTAATGATGATAATAATAATGATAATACTAATAATAATATTGATAATAATCATAATGATATTGATAATAATTATAATAATATAAAGAATAATGATAATAAATGAGAGTTGTAAGAAGCCAATTTGTATTGTCTTTGTTTTGTATTGTATTGCATTGTATGTTGTATTAACAGAACGCAGTAATATGCCTATCTAACCTTCGCATTGTAGAGCTCGATCGTTAAAACACCATCTCCCATTCTATATTACTATAAAACTAATTATCTTTATGAGATTGATCCGAAATGACAACAAATGGTTGGCCTTCCAGTTTGTCGGTCCGATGACAATTAATAAATTGTTACTGAGGTGCCATCATGCAGCCTATTTACACGTTTCAGTAAATTGGAAATTAATGTGCATATTATTGGTTTGGAGTTGGCAAATGATAATTCTTTCAGTATCAAATCTGACCTTGAAAAGCTTAATGTTAAAACCAAGCATTGTAGCATGGATAAGTGTACTAATAATAATGGTTACGGCTTAATAGAACTTTGTAAAAGTCTTGATATAAAAATTGTAAATGGAAGGTTTGGAAGTGATGATGGTATTGGGAACTATACTTGTCATACCGCAAAAGGGTCCAGTGTAGTAGATTATGTTCTTGTTTCATCAATATTTATGCCCAAGATAACTAACTTTCATGTAGATGTGTTGGATAAATGCTAGTCTGATGCCCACAGTGCTGTCGCTGTTCAATTTTGTTTTAACACAAATAATCGGGTCACCATAAATCATGTTGATAATACGCAACGTGATGAACCGGTAAACCAATCTGATGTCACATTTAAATCTCTTAAAACTCTGTGGAATAATGACCTTAAGGTTGTTTATAAAAATGAGTTCAATGTTAATGAGATGGAGACTATTGATGAAAAACTTAGCGACCTAGACTGTAATTCTGTTACTCAGTGTGAATTGGATAGTATTGTAGATGATTTAAACAATTTATGCATTGATACTGCCAAATCTCTTGGTATGTGTAAAGAGGTAATGAATATCCATAAGTCTCGTAATGTCAACAATTCCAGTCCTTCAAAGAATAAACCTTGGTTCGATAAGTCATGTGACCTGAAGAGGAAAGAGTACTTAAAGGATAAGCATAAACTGAAAAGAGTGAATACCGATGAAGCAAAATCAGCATTGAGGGGTAAAGCCAAGGAGTATAAGAAATTTATCAGAAAGGCTTTTAGAGACTATAACAGAGACTTACATGTATCTATGCGTAATTTGAGAAGCAATAATCCGAAGGAGTATTGGAATATTCTGAATAAAGCATCTAATTCAGCTGAAAAGTCTGGTAATATTTCACTTGACGAGTACATGAGGCATTTTGAAACCTTAAGCACCAAGCCTAAAAATTCGAATATTGAAGTTGAGGCCGAGTTTTATCCTACAACTATAAACCATTCTACTAATGAGTATATTAATGGAGCATTTACTGAAAAGGAAGTTATAACCATTATTAAGAAACTGCGTAACAATAAGGCATATGGCGTTGACAATATTATTAATGAATACTTGAAAAACTGTCCAGCTATGTTAGTTTCACTTATTGTTAAAGTGTTTAATATTGTATTGTCATCTGGTTTAGTGCCCTCCGTGTGGTGTATGGGTATGATTAAACCATTGTATAAAAAGAAAGGCTCGCTGGACGATCCTGATTATTATAGGGGTATCACACTTCTAAGTTGTGTAGGAAAATTGTTTACTGCCTGTATAAATGCAAGGCTAACTGGATATTTGGATTGTTTGGAATAATTGGTGAGGAACAAGCTGGATTTAGAGGAAGTTATAGCACAATGGATCATATTTTTACTTTACATGGTTTAATTGATTTACATCTGCATCGTCATAAGAGAATTTATTTTGCTTTTATAGATTACAGAAAAGCATTTGACGTAATTGATAGGTCTTGCCTTTGGTCTAAACTAATTTCGAATGGCATCAGTGGTAATGTCATCCGTGTTATTTATAACATGTATAAAAATGCCAAGTCCTGTATTAAGCATGGTCGCAATTTATCTAATTCTTTTGCATGTAATATTGGAGTTAGACAAGGAGAAAATTTATCGCCTTTATTGTTTGCTATGTATTTAAATGACTTTGAATATTTCGTGAGCAGGAGTTATAGGGGTCTTGATATGTGTGCTTCCGAGATTAGGAAAAACCTCAGGGATGACGATATTGAAGTTTTTCTAAGACTTTATGTGTTACTTTATGCTGACGACACAATAGTTATGGCTGAGTCGGCTGATGAGCTGCGAGCTGCCTTATCAGCCGTACATCAGTATTGTGAGCTCTGGAAATTGTCTGTTAATACTAGTAAAACAAGTAAAATAATGATTTTTTTTTCTCGAGGGAAAGTTCGTAAATACCCAATTTTTAATTTTGGTGCTAGTACAATTGATGTTGTTGATGATTATACTTATCTTGGAACCACTTTCAATTATAATGGTTCTTTCAATAAGGCTATAAACAAACAGGTTAATCAAGCCAGGAGAGCCATGTTCAATTTAACTTCCAAGGCAAGGAAGTTGTGCTTACCTCTTGATATTCAATGTGAACTTTTTGATCAGTTAGTTGTTCCGATTTTATTATATGGTAGTGAAGCTTGGGGTTTTCAGAAGTTAGACTGTATTGAAATATTTCATAGAAAATTCCTTAAAAGCTTGCTTTAACTCAACCGTGGAACTGCAAACTGTATGGTTTATGGCGAAGTTGGTAGATTTGCTTTAGCTAGTAAAGTGGAGAAACGTATGATCAATTTTTGGGCGAGGGTTAGTCAGGGTAAAAAATCTAAGCTTTCATACATTATTTATAGTCTGTTACGTAAGCTACATGAAAGTGGTGATTTCGAATCAAGGTGGATTGTGAAAGTTAAAAGTATCCTAGACAAGAGTGGAATGTCAAACTTGTGGGTTGACAGAAGCGGATCTAGAGGGGGGGGGGGGTTTGGGGGGTTGCAACCCCCCCAAAAAAAAAATCCGGGGACCATTTTTTTAAATCTTATCTTTTTTTTTAAACTTGTAATTTTATTTTATTCTATTTCTATGTATTTATTTCATTTATTATTATTATTATTATTATTATTATTATTATTATTATTATTATTATTTCTTTTTGGGGGGAGAGGGGGGGGGGGTTGGGGCTAGCACAGATATCATCAATTGATCAAGTTGCAATTTGACATCATTTTGTTTGATATTTATTTTTAAAGCTGCATAAAGGTATTATAACACATTTTTCGCATCACCTAAAAAATAGTAAAAGTATACGCTGTAACCCATTTTAAATATGTTATTTCAATCCAAATTAAGAGACATTATAGCGATTTATCAGAGAATTTCTGAGAAGATATAAACTTTATCTATTAAGAACATTGTTTTGTCACGATCATTAATTTGATGAATATATAGAACTAAATATTATTTCAACTTTACTGGCAAGAACATACTCTATACCACAGGGGGGTTCCTGCTACCTTCCATCTTCTATCTATGGGAAACGTTTGGCCCAACTTACAACTTAACTTTTAAAGCCCCACTGTACTACTTGTAGCTACTTGATCCCTCTGTATAGAAAACTTCCCAAATCGGTGCCTGTTGGTCCCCATGATCCTCTTTTACTTATGTTAATTGAGAGCTGAGTTGATGAGATAGCCGCCTGTCAGTGACCACTGTGGGTGGTCTAATCCCTCCTAGCAAAACTAGTGCAGACGGTCTTTAAATGTCCTGTTCGCCACCCCCCCCCCCCTTAGTTATCATACCTCTTCATGAGGAGGTATACCCAGGGGCGTAGACAACGGGGGGATGAGGGGGATGCATCCCCCCCAGCTCACAAGGTGGGGGGGGGGGGGGATGGCATGTACAACCACCCCCCCCCCAGGTTTTGGGGAATGATATTTGCTTACTTAATAAGTCATAATGATGATAATAATAGTAATAATAATAATGATAACAATTATAATATTAATAATAATAATAATTATGATGATGATAATAATAATCCTCATCATTATTGTAATTGTGTTTATTGTTATTAGCCGCACTCACACGGTGAAAGCCAATTCAGACGGTAAAAAAAAAGAAAATCTTACAAGTATTTTGTGGTTATCTTGTGGTTTGGAAACCACAAGATAACCACAAGATTAAACAGGTGCGGATCTACGGGGGGGGTGGTTTAGGGGGTTTAAACCCCCCCCCCCTTGGGCGGCCCAAAAAAAAAAAAAAAAAAAGGAAAAAAAGAAGGAAAAAAAAAAAGAAAAAAAAAAAGAACGCACGCTGGAGAGAAACCCTTTCAAGTGCAAATATTGTGAGAAGATATTCAACTCATCTGGTAACTTAACCAAACACATGATAACTCTGGATATAACTGTGTATTTAACTGTTACTTGATTTAAAAAGACGTTATCATGCACTGCTTTTTATGGTCTCCATTGTGTTAATAGATGCCAGGAAAACATCACGGGGTTCAAATAAACACCCCAAAAAAAATCGGCTCGCCGCTTCGCGGCTCGTGGACGATGCTCCGCATCGTCATTATTTTGGTCAACCCCCCCCTTAGCAAAAAGCTAGATCCGCCCCTGGTTGAGGATACCCACTTGAGCTTTCGAGCTATTTGTTGAAATTGGGCGTATGTGATAGGATACCTCTTTGTAAGTTTCGTTGTGGTAATAATAAGCTGCCAGTTACCAAATGTCGTTATTTATCTGATCAACCTCTTGAGTTATGTTCCTTATGTAATATTAAGGTGCAGGGTGATGAATTTCATTATGTTTTGGTGTGTCCGGCTTTCAATGACTTTCGTAAGCAGTATGTTAAGAAATATTATTACAGTAGACCTAACGTTATCAAATTTCATCAGTTATTCAATGCAAATTCTGTTAAGCAGTTAAAGAACCTTTCCAAATTTTGTAAGATCATTATGTCTAATTTTGGATAATTTGTTTTGTCCTTTTTAATACCTTAGAGTTGTTGTTTAATTGGTTGTTGCCGTTTTTAGAAGCATAGTGTACATAAATGTATATAGTAGTGTTAGTACTGCCAGTTGAGATGTAGGGTTTCATTTATTTATTTTTTATTTTTAAAGTAGACCTATACCCTTAAGCTTGCCTTCATTTGTTTGTTGTTCGCTGCCAAAGATTTTCTTGTTTTTAAAGATTTTCTGTGTGTGTTTAAAAAAAAAAAAAATTCTATATGAATATCATTGTTGAACATTATATGTACTATTCAACTGTATTTCTTCCATGCCCCAGAAGGGGCCGTTAAAGAAATAAAAAATCATTGTCATTGTCATTGTCATATGCCCAAACTGAGTGGTAAAATGCGTAGGCATGCGCGCGCATGTGCACGTATAAATTGTTGCTCTCCCATCCAATATTCCCCTGTCTATTTTATTTGTCTATGCGTGTCTC
This sequence comes from Strongylocentrotus purpuratus, assembly GCF_000002235.5. Taxonomy (NCBI): domain Eukaryota; kingdom Metazoa; phylum Echinodermata; class Echinoidea; order Camarodonta; family Strongylocentrotidae; genus Strongylocentrotus; species Strongylocentrotus purpuratus. The sequence continues at coordinate 3,732,281 of NW_022145607.1, read as the reverse complement.
TTTAGTCTGTGTTTGTACGTGCACGCATCGGTCGTAAAACACCGGTCTCGATCCAAACTAAACCATCCCAAACCATTATCTTGCCCTGCTCTACTAGTAACTACCAGCAGCTACAGAGACATTACTAACCTCATCAGTGGAATCACTCTTTATTCCTGCTTAATAATTATTATTATCAGCATATCGTCGATTCATCCTCCATCATGGATAAACTGTTCGTCATTTTGATTTGTGCATCTTTTATCTTACGCGGTGGTGAGTAAAGTTTCTCCAATCTCGTTGGTTTTTATAAATGTTATGAAATATATCTTAATTGCGTTGGCATTTATAAATAATATGCATTTATGAATAGTATGAGATCTTTTGAAATATGAACAGTTGACGTGGTCAAAGATAATCTGAAATCCGTTTGATTTGGTCTATGATTAATTGTTCTCATTCTTATTTTTACCGTGGCGATCTATCCTTCTGTATCTTGTGCATACAAACAAATTTGTGAATTTCATCTTTGCACTAGTGCGCTTTATGCATTTGATTTCAAGTGGATTTGGCGCCTTACAATTCATATTATTTTCCTTTTGAGGAAAAAACTTTATAGCATATAATTATGTCATGCTTACAAATGTAATGCTCCCTGTGAGATATTTAAATTGTTTAAACATATTTGTGGCTTACACCCAGTAAAAAACGATCGATATCTTTATTTACTGGGTGTAAGCCACACATAATGATTAAACAATAACTCATGTTGATTGTATCAGAATTATGTCAATTCATATCAATTTATTTTAACTTATGTTTTGTCTATCACGAACTCATTAAAGAAACGAGTATCAAATTTTAGTGAGTGTTTGAAGAGAAGTTTTCACAAAAGACAAGTATACATGTGCACAAGGGAGAAGGATTGGGAGCAAAATTGAGACAGGAGTGAGAAATAAAATACACACCCGTATGAGGTGGGGTTAGGGTTATTAAGGTGTGTAGCCCTTGTAGGCTTTCAAACGTCGCTTTTGCGAAAAAATCATCGTATAACAAGATGATGTGTCTTCACATTTTTTTTCATTGTCTTTTTAAAAATTGTTAAACGCTACTGTTAATAGAACCATATATGAATGGACTACTACATTGATGGCTTCTGTCATCAAATTTGCATGCAGACTTTTAATTTAACCAACCAAAGTTTAAATTCCCCTGTATTTAGGCGATCTATTTCCTCCCTTATGTCCGTATTCCTATTAGAAGTGGAAAGATAGAAGAACGTGGAAATTGTGAAAAACAAGGAAAAAAGACTCAAGGAAAAATGTGACAATGTAGATATATCGGGTATATATGTTATTATGTTTTGGGATAGATTTTGTTTTTCGGGAAAGAGACTGAGGTAAGAATAATCTTGATATCTTTAATGTGATAAGTTTAACAAATACACGATTGTTTTGAGTTTGCAATAGCCTTCTAGTATGTCAATAAAAACGGGCATTTATGTTTTGATAAATTTGTCTCGAATCCGTTCCGTATTTAACCAGGGCATGTAACGAAATGTAAAGCGTTTTGTTACCAGCGTTCTGATTTTTTCTTTAATATTTTGTTGCGTGAGAAAATGAGTAAAATGAATATTTTGTGATTGTAATTATTACAGTGTGACCACAGTAATCATTGGCCTACATAAATCAGTATTTATATTTACAATATATCAGACTTGTTGCGATATACTTCAATTCACTTTACAAGCTTAATTTTCTATGTGTATAGTGGTAAATAATTTTGTTTTTATAAACATGCATGAAGACGCTTAAACTACGTAACTTAAGAAAACTAAAGAAGTCATAACCATACGAGAATCATTATTATATAATTATGACTGTTATTTTGTCATCACCAAAATGTATCCATGTTTTGTATCATATTTATGTTCTTTGTAAATTATGTCTGAGCCTTTATTTTACATGTGAGAGAAACAAATATCCATGTTGAATGAAATTGAATTTGAATTTGAATTAAGAGGCAGTGTTACAGTCTTATCCACCTCCACTCTCCATTTCCTCCCTTTTTCGGCATCTCCTGTATGCCATTGGAAGCATCAATTGTTCCTTTTACAATCCACCTATTTCGAGGTCGAGAGATTATAATTTCCTCTCCTTAATAAGGACACACCAGTGAGGGATTGAAAGAAATTTAATTTCCTTCTTTTTCTATTAGTGTCAAATTTGTATCAGCTTGTCCCTATCCCATTTCACCGTTCATTAATTTAGTACGTCGTTCGAGTTTTAGCAGTAATCCTTGGCTTTATTTACATTAATAATTTCACGTGAATTGTGGAAATGAGCTTTGGTGAGCTTCGGTGGCATGGATACTTGATGAATTAGAAAGGTTAATAGAAAGGCACTTCTCACTGCCATTCAATCTGGCCCCCGAATATCCTCATTGTATAGGTTAATTGCTATTTGTTATTCGATCTTTGAGAAACAAAGATTCGTTGTTTGTATTTTCCTGTTTCATATGTCTATCCTATGAGCTTTTGGCTTGTCAAAGTTGTCTATTTGCTTATTACGTTTTAATGCCATGATTGTATTATTAGATGCTGACACGCACACAGGAAATGGAAGTCATCAGGGTGAAGAAGGGCGCCTCATACGTTACCTACTAGATACTGGATATGACGTCAGAGAAAGACCTTTCGTCCAAGATGGCGGACCAGTTCTCTTCAACTTGAGTCTTCATCTTATCGCAATATCAGATCTTGTAAATTTACATTTAAGGGATTATTACGGATCAGGCCTATTAGAATTTCAAAAATTGTATACCATAAACCTAGCCATCATCGAGTGGTTTAAGGCGCTTGACTGGAGATGCAAAGGTCGAGGGTACGAATCCCGACACGACACTAATATCCTTTGGCAAGCTTTTTACCTGCACTTGCTACTCTCCACCCAGGTGTTAAATGGGTACCCGGTAGGATGCGAAAGTTCATAATGGTTGGACGAGCAAGTGTGCGCTTGTAAGATGGCGAATGGCTGGAATGCTCCCCAGGGAGTGGAAAATGTGCATACATTGTGTGCGGGTAAGCCTGAATCCGATGACCGGGGGTAATAATATATTTTTAAAGCGTTTAGGCACACCGTTGGATCGATGTATTGAGCGCTATATAAAAAACAGAATATTGTTATTATTATTATCATCTTACACATAATTTTTCATATTGACTGATTGTATGAAACTTTAGTAATCGCTTTTACTTTAGCGTAAACTAAGTCAACAATATTCAACAATTAATGGGTATATCATTATCAATCTTATGATAATTTCTATTATAATGATATTGCGAAGGCTTAAAATTTTATTGTTCTATTCTGCAATTACACTGCCAAAAAAATGCATGTAAAAGAGATTCTTTTCCAAAACGCAATAGCCCTTCAATTCTGATGACAACTTAAAGGTAGGGTACTCGACAAACACTACTCCATTTTAACAAGAAATTAAGAATTGTGAAATGGCAATCTAATTTAAAAGACAAAGGTCTTCTTCTAAAGAAAGGGGAGATGTCTTGAAAATGGAAATTGTAGTCATTATACTGATCGGCATGTTATTTCTTTATTTCTTGTCTGTCTTTTTCAGAACCCCCGGACTCAGGTTTTGTCTGGAATCTCTTGGTTTATTGTGGTAAGTGTTTACTAGCTCATGAGGAAGAAAGAAAAGGGGTGGTAGCCTTCCAGGTCGTATGTTACTGGATGGATGAAAACTGCGAGGAATAACGAGTGTAGCTGTGTGTGGTTATGGTGGTGTGGGGGTCTGAGAGGGGTGGAGTCATCTTATACTCCCTTCCCATCCTTTTCATTCTCTTTTCTCCTCCCAATTTTTTCCCCAATCATTTATGGGGCACTTGCCACAGTAATATGTAATTGGCACTTCATGTTTCTCCTACTCTGTTAGGACTGGTACGATGATAGACTGTCTTGGGATCCTCAGGACTATGCTGACATAGGATCTTTTACTGTCAACATCGATCAAACATGGTCACCAAAATTATACCTTCAAAACACGTAAGTACTACTTTGACGTTTGATATTTGATATTACGGCGTTTTGATTCCAAACATAGATTTTCTATACAAGGAGATTTGTACTTAAAATTCCGTCAGCTATAAATGTCCGTTAGTCAAGATTAGCGTGAATAATGCAGCAAGGTAAATTGCTACATTCATATCATTTTTCTTTCAGGGAAGTATTGTAATACAGATAATAAGAAACATGCGCATTTGGATGTGATTAAAGTGTAAGCCAATATACAAATGTCCATAGGAGAAAATAAAGTAATTCTTCATTACATAACTACCGTATAATACCCAGTTATACAATTATTATCATGATTATTATGATAACTTCAGAGCGCGAGACATGAACACTTCACAAGAACCGCTATCATTATTCTCATTAATATTATTTTTATCATCATTTATGATTCTTATTTGTATTACTATTATTATTATATTCATTATTATTACTATTATTATCATTACAAATATTATAATTAAAATAAACCGCATCGTCCTTGTTGTAGATGTCAAATAATAATCCGTTGTATTTGAATGTTTTTCTTTCCTTTTCTTCAAAACAAGAAATCTATTTTATTTTTCTCCATCATCATTCACACAAAAACACCTCTAAAAGGGATATAGTTGTCACGTTCCCGAATGCACGAATAGGCTAGGGAAATACAGAAATGAAGGTGGTTTCCATTATAGTTCTCAAATTTGAATTTAAAAAAAATACTATGATAGTGAACAAGACAGTGTAATGATGATAACAATTCAAAATCCATTCATATGCAGTTCGTAGAGTATAACATGTCAACGAAGTAGCTCAACTAACAATAATATATAGGAAAAAAATTCATTTCTAACAAAAAATCTACGTCATACTATTATTCACAGCACCACTTATGACCACTTCCCATCAAATTGTAATATCAGTTGCTATATCGATCTGTCTACCGGTATTTGCACTAAGGCCATTTAATTGAGAAAGCGCCAAAATCACAGGCATTCTCCATTAACGGGATGAGCCTTTATTGACAGTGTGCTTTCAGCGGGATGTAATTGATGTTGATAATGGCTGGCAGGTCCACCATCCAATACATTAGTCCAATAAAGTAGAGATGATTAATTGATACCATGACGTGGATTTTTGTGTAAAAGTAACATTCCATTCGATAAAAGGTTTATTTTCGGCGGAGACCGTCATACAAAAATGCACCTCAGTCGTTTAATTTAGAGTATCGGTCACGGGATTTTGCAGTTTTATCATTCAAATTCATTTCGTTTAGCGAGTGTGCCAAGATTCATTCAAATTCGTCTGTGTCATAATTATTAATCAACACTTTTTTCTCCACCCTGGTTCCATGTAATCATAATCGCAGGGTCATTAAGAAGAACAGTAATGACGATAATGAGGTTTCCTGCATGTGCAAACAAAATTATTACTATTATTATTAGACCTTCATGAATATCCTTTAAATTAAAATTCTAAATTATTTCCCTATAAACTTGTTATTTCTGTGCTTTTGATATTCCTAGTGTGCTTGACCAGCCTGTGAACCCTATTCAACATGACGTCACTCAAACGTATATCAGCTATGACGGACATGTACATCTAGAATCACCATTGTTACATCATACATCATGTGACTTAGATCTTCAGAAGTTTCCATTTGACATGCAGGAATGCGGGTAAAGTTTCGTCAGATTTATCTCATGAAGAAAGTTCCATTGTGTAATAAATATACATACATGACGTATTCAATGATAGATCACTTGAGTACTACACTGTAAAAAAGAATTTGTTTTTTGGTAATTTTTACGTATTTTTTCCATGTAGAATTTACTTGAAAACATTAGTTTTGCCACTTACGCACTAAATTTAAGTCTTGCTAACTCAAACTTTCAATTTAGTAGAACATACGTGGAATATTTAAGTAAAATCAAAAACATAAGAACTTTAAGTAATTTCAGCTTGTATTAATTTAGTAATTTTAACTCAAAATCAGAAATTATACGTATTACTCAAACAATTTATGTTGATTATTCTTATCTTGTTAAAGTAAGGACCGATGCAGTGCGTAATAGAAATATTTACATAATTTATGAATATTCATTAAGACCAAATTAAACGCTTTTTTAAATAAAACAATTCTTTTTTTGTGGTTGAATGAAAATTTAAGGACTTTAAAACATTTACTAATTCATTTAACATGGCTAAGCAAAGACAAGACAATTTTTAATTGTAACCCAGTTCAAAACAAATCAAAACTTGATATTTCAGGAAATTGTCAACCAATTTTCCTTGTAAGATGCTACGATCAAGTATATATAAAATTTGGAGCCTTTCAATATGTGTCGAATTGAAGCGTATGTAATAGTTTGTGATGGTGGTAGATATATATATATACGATTAAATCTTAAATAGAAGTAGTGTTAGTGATTAGTGATTAATCTTAAATAGAAGTAGTGAATGATTAGTGGATGTTACTTGTTAGATTAGATGGGTACCAAATCGTGCAATATGTAATCCTATCATAGCTTTTTTTTAATTATCTAAAATGATTACAATACTTAAATTATTTACGTTAATGTAACTCGATTTAACTGAGTAAAAATTTATTCAGCAAAATAAGTAAATTCTACTTAAGATGCCGTAGGTAATATTTACTTAATAAAAATAAGGCAATTCTTTTCCTCAATTTTATTGAGTTATTTCGACTATTATTTTTTTACAGTGTAATTAGCGTTACATAGGACTAAATGCTACTTTTATCTTTATCATTCTCATCATCATTATTAGTTGTAGTATTAGTACATGTACTGAAAGTAGTATTATCATGATTATTATTATTAGTAGTATTACTAGAAGTAGTAGTTGTAGAAGTAGCAGTAATAGTAGTAGTAGTAGTAGTAGTAGTAGTAGTAGTAAGTAGTAGTAGTAATAGTAGTAGTAGTAGTAGTAGTAGTAGTAAGTAGTAGTAGTAGACTAGTAGTAGTAGTAAAAGTAGTAATAATAGTAGTAGTAAGTAGTGGTTGTAGTAGTAATAATAATAGTAGTAGTAATAAGTAGTAGTAGTAGTAGTAGTAGTAGTAGTAGTAATATTAGTAATAGTAGTAGTAGTAGTAGTAGTAGTAGTAGTAGTATTAGTAGTAGTAGTAATAGTAGTAATAGTAGTAGTCGTAGTAGTAGTAGTAGTAGTAGTAGTAGTAGTAGAAGTGGTAGTAGTAGTAGTAGTAGTATAGTAGTAGTAGTAGTAGCCTAGTAGTAGTAATAGTAGTAGTAGTAGTAGTAGTAGTAGTAGTAGTAATAGTAGTAGTAATAATAGTAGTAGTAGTAAATGTAGTATAATAGACATAATCCACGGTAATAGTTTTACTTAATGTTATCATCAAGGAAGTCGGAATTAATAAAAAGCAACATACGTACATTTTGTAATGCGGTCTTTTACCATGCAGGGGACGGTAATTATTCATTGCTTTCCATGCGCCGATTGCGGAATAGATTTCTAAATTGACGATCCAGCGACTATAAATGATGAAAACTATATGCATCGCTTTTCTTTGAATTCAGTATTCTTTGTCGAGGTTCTTTTGCCTCTCCACCGCTGGATTATTTTCTTCATTTACCGATCGACATTCTCTGTATACCGTGTATTTATAGAAGCTTGATATTTCATTTTCAATGGGTCTACACACAACATTAAAGAAAGCGGGAAAATGCATTTACCGCCTCGCAACCTTGGCGATGAATAATGCACATGATTACGTACGATTATGTTTGAGAGATGCGCAGTTTTAACCAGTCCATTAACTGCAGTGAAAATGCACGTCACCGTGAACAATTATTATTCCTCCATCGAAATGCTAGTCGTCAATTAGCGCTGCAAGGCTATAATGCTTAAAAATGCCAACCAAACTCAATGTGCTATGAAGCGAATTGCATATTCAAACACTAGTTGAGATAGCACTGGGGATGTACTCATTATGTTTGAAGTAGAAACTCCCCAAAATCAACCTCATGCAATTTCGATAGCCGTGTCCACCGCCTTTTGCAATCTGCAATCATTATAACGACGTATTACCCAACTGAACACGGTTTCTAGTAATGGGTAGACCGTGAGTTGCCTTCGAATTAATTTTTCGTGACGTGCATTTGGTTATATTTTAGATTAAAAGAGACGCATCTAAAATTCACAAAATTTGGACTGAATGATATGTATAGTGGAAGATTAAAACGGGAAGAATTAGACATACATCATTCCTATTTTGTCAAAGAATAGCATTTCAGGATAAGGCTTTCTAAAAAACAAAGAATTTGAAAACTGTTTCCCAGTATTGTATGCGAAAATCCCTCGATAAATATATAGATCCCATACCACCATAACCATTGAGATTTCGAAAAGAAATCATGGAATTTTTAAGACGACAATACATTTCAAAAAATCAAACAGTGTTTAATAAAGATAAAGTTGAGTTCTGGTCATGCGATTGCATTGTGAAATAAACGGTGTGGAATCGACCAGAAAAGGTTGATCATCTAGCATATAAGAGTTTGTGTGTATTGCAAGGTTCTGGAATCATCAAAATGATAAGAAATTTGGCCAAGTCTTGGTAAAGTTACAAACACTGTACACAGAAAGATGTATATGGGACTACACGAACACGTGGCGTAAAAATCCTAACCTGGATTTTTACGATGTTACATGCCATATTTAGAATATGAAGGCATTTGAAGAGCCATGCTTTTCAGGGAACATGTCTTATCTGATGTTCTTCCACACTTGCATAATAAGAATAATAACGCTCACAAATTATTTTTCACCTCTTTCCAGAACTCAACCTTATCTTTAAGTCTTCGACCTAATGTTTTTGTTCTCGTTTTTATTTCACTTTCTGTTTGTCTGTCTGTTCGACTGAATGTCTGTTTTATAGGCTCTTTTTTACAACGCAGAATACACCCATCCACTTGGTGAAATTAGACACAGCCGTAATCGTAGTCGCTAACCCAAACGTGAGCGCCGAATACAACATCGTTGGCTCCTCAACACGTTCTGATTACATCACTATACTTGATAACGTCACTTATGAGACTATGAAACTGGGTTTCAAGCTCGTAAGACTACCGAGGTTCTACGTGCAGAACGTGACATTACCGATAACTTTCCTCAGCTGGTTATCGATAGTCATTTTCATAATTCCCGCCAAAAGTGGTGAACGCCTCTCGGCAGCCGTCTCTCTCGTTCTTGGTCTGACGGTGTTCCAGATCGTCATTACAGACAACCTGCCCAAGAGCTCTAGAGGTAAATGTTTAGTTTATACAAAACCAGTAACACGGAAAGGGTTTGGCAAACAATTCAAGCATTTTAAGTCTGTATGTCTACCAACAGTTCGTAGAACCGATTCGTTTTTAAATTATAATTGTATGTCTAAAATATCAGAACCTTGAAGAATTACTCTCCCAAAAGCGTGAACGCTGTCCTGGAGAGGGCTGTGCTGTGTTGCGTGCTGTTGGTGATGTGCTGTTGGTGAAGTGATGGTGGTTGTTCTCCGTGCACTACAGTGCGTCCCAGAAAAAACGAAACCGAGAAGTATCGATGTTTTATCATAACTTAATCACAACCATAATTAATGAATGATACATATTTGGAAAGCTTGGAGTCTCCTCTTTCAGTTGATGCTACTCAGATGATGCATATTTCACGCATGAGTGATTAAAAGCAATTTGAAGGAAGGAAACCAAAAAGACATTTGGCGGGCGGTATCTGAATTTCGAAGAAAAATTCACATTTCTAGAAAGTTGAGTTTCTGCCCTTTCATATGACACCTCAATCAGGAAAAATGAGCGAGGAATGACAAAGTTCTGTTTGTTTAAAGTAGTGCTTGCATTTCCATAATTTTATGAAACGAATTAGTTTTCACTGGCTGCCTGCCGTATCAATAAACGAAATTAACAAAAGGCTTAACTCCGTTTCGTTGACAATCAGCCGTAGACGAGAGACTTCATGCATGGCTGATTGTCAACGAAACGGAGTTAAGTCTTTTGTGAAATCTGTTTTTGGCTACGGCAGGCACCCAGTGAAAACGAATTCGTTTGTTAAAATTATGAAAATGTAAGGGCTACTTTAAACAAACAGAACTTTGTTATTCCTAGCTCATTTTTCCTGATTGAGGTGTCATATGAAAGGGCAGAAACTCAACTTTCTAGAAATGTGAATTTTCCTTCGAAATTCAGATACCGCCCGCCAAATGTCTTTTTGGTTTCCTTCCTTCAAATTGCTTTTAATCACTCATGCGTGAAATATGCATCATCTGAGTAGCATCAACTGAAAGAGGAGACTCCAAGCTTTCCAAATATGTATCATTCATTAATTATGGTTGTGATTAAGTTATGATAAAACATCGATACTTCTCGGTTTCGTTTTTTCTGGGACGCACTGTATATACAATGTGCAGGGTGCAGTGTGCAGGTGGTGCAGGTGTGTCCCTCGTTACAACATCTTCAGGGGCAGGGGCGGCGACATAGTCTGTATGGCGGGTAGTGCCGCTCCCCTAAAGCCAAGAATTGTTTTTGCAGTGACAGCGTTGCTTGGGCGAGTGTTCCAGACACGGACTGCTCTGGGAAACATGCTGTACATGTAGCAGTTAACTCGGCAAAATGGTTGGATGAATCTGAAGTTGTGGCTTTGATGTTGTGCTCGTTGCGGTCTGGTGATGCCTGTGATAAGTCGGATGTCAGGAGGCAAGGAGATCTGGACAAGTTTGTGGTGTACTTTGAAGAGCATCTCGCATTGATTGAGCAAGCGGCGGTGTTGTAGCGTGTCCCAGCCAAGAGATGACAGCATAGTGCTGACACTAGATTATCTTCTATAGTCATGGAGGACGAATCTGGCAGCTTGTCTCTGTATGCTCTCTATGGCCCGAATTCACAAAGGAGGTTTGTCGACAAACCTCGGTTTGTCGACAAACCTCCTTTTGTTTCGACAAACCTCCTTTTGTTTTTTACAAACCAAGGTTTGTAAAAACGCGTCGTATGACGCACATAAACCTCGGTTTGTCGACAAACCTCCTTTGTGAATTCGGGCCTTTGAGTTTGATCTCTTTCTGGGTGTGTGGATTCCATGTACTTGAGGCATATTCTAACTGGGGACGTACAAGCTGCTTGTATGCAATGTCCTTGACTTTCTGCTCACATTTCCCAAGGGCTCGACGTACAACTCCAAGAGTTCTTGCAGCTTTCGCTTGGATCTTCTGTGCATGGGTGTTCCAGCTCAGATTGTTTGCCACTGTGACTCCGAGGTATTTATAGGAAGTAGCTTTGGGAACTGCTTTCCCATTGATGTTGAAGTCAAAGGTCAAGGGATGCCGCTTCAAAGAGATGCACATATGGGCACATTTCTTCACATTGAATGACATATCCCAAATGTCTGCCCATTCTGCCAGTGTGGAAAGATCCTGCTGTAAGGCTATGTGGTCATCTCTTGTGTGGATACTGCGGTACAAGACACAGTCATCAGCAAAGAGTCTTATTGATGATGATACGTCTTCACATATTTCATTGATGTACACAAGAAACAAGGCCGGACCAAGGAGCGATCCCTGAGGGACCCCAGAGATGACATCCGTTGATGGCGATGAGGCTCCATTTACTGACACAGTTTGAGATCGGCCAGTCAGGAAGCCATGAATCCAGTTGATAGTTGGTCCTTGGATTCCGTAGAACTTCAGCTTGTGAACTAGCTTTCGATGTGACACCTTGTCAAATGCCTTGCTGAAATCAAGGAAGATCGCGTCAGTTTGGTGCTGATAGTTGATGTTGCTAGCCCAATCATTAACGGCTTCCTCAAGCTGGGTTTTACAGGAACGCCCTTGCCGGAATCCGTGTTGATTGGGAGTGATGATGTCATTTTTTTGCCAGAAACTTGGACATGTGGCTCAGACAAGAGATATTTGTGAGATTTTTGACAAGTGCCATGCAAAAGCCACATCGGCATACAGTACTGAGCTACCGGGGCACGGGGCATGTGCCTCCATCGAATGCCCCCCCCCCTCACAAAAAATAAAAAAATAAAATAAAAATAGGGAAAAGGGAGGACGAGATCGAAAGGGGGACGAAATAAACCCTCACGCAAACGGTCCTTTAATCAGTGCCCATGTAAATTCGCATTTCGTTATTCGAGTAAGACCGATGTCACCCCCCCCCCTATGATCCAAGTGCCCCCTCAATGACTGGATTTACGCTACCCCACTGTCTGCGTTGATGTATGACTAGTATTAAATCACATGCTTTCCCAGCTTGAGTTCAAAGTGCACTGTACGGATATGCGGGCCGATTTAATATGCAGTATTCAAAATAGTGACGTGAACTTTGGCGAAATTTAAGTAAAATATTGACCCCTCTTCACTGATTCACTCATTCATTCACAGGTACAACGGCCCCGGTCATATCATACGTGAGTGAATGCTTTATTATCACCATAGTCGTGGCTATCATGTCGGCTATCGTCATCAACATCAGTCATCGAAAAGGCAACATCCAAAACAAGCTCATCAGGAGCGTCTTATTCGAGTACGTTGGACCCTGGTTCCTTGTTGGTGATGTTGGATGTGGCAAGAAGAAGGCTTCGGGTTCGAATCCCAATGAGAGCTGCAAAGTTGGAGATCTGGAGTTGAAGGATAAGGCAGGCAAGTTTGGCTTAATGTTAAGTCTTAACAAACCTCTGCACAGGTGATCGATAGGAGTATTGTGCACCGTTTAAGCTGGGGGTGACATTTCTTTCCCGAATATCAACGCTTCTACACTTTTCGTTATAAAATATATACTAAAGAAATATTATTAACCATTAAACATAGACCACCTTTTTGCTAGAATATGACCAGGCTGTCGCCCGAAGACAGGTATCATGTTTTCACAATTCTTGGGGGCTTTCATCGAAAGGGTGCGGTGCGGTGCGGCGCGGTGTGGTGTGCTCAACGCACCCATTCGATAAAAGAGGGGGGGCTTTTCTCGAAAGGGTGCGTTGAGAGCGGAGTACCGTTTTAACACACCCTTTCGATAAAAGCTGGGGGGCTTTTCTCGAAAGGGTGCGTCGACTAGTCTTTCGCATCAGTCGTTTAAAATGAGGATCTCGGACAGAAGGTAATAGTTGCCAATTTAAGTATATCGAAAATGTATTAAATAAAATGGAATGGTCTTGATTACAGAGTGGTCTCTTTCGTTATTACTATGTTGATGGGGGAGAAGGAAAAAAGGGAATGGGAAAAGGGAAGATAAAAGGAAAGAAAGAAGAATAAGAAGAAAAGAGGGAAACTGGGGGGGGGCGAAGGGCTCTTGCCTCCTCCTCACCCCCCCCCGCCAACAAATAAATAGGAGAGAGAGAGAGAGAGATAGAGAGAAGGGAAAGGGAAAGAAAATATAAAAGGAAAGAAAGAAGAAGAAAAAGGAAAGAGGGAAACGGGGGAAGGGCGAAAGGCTCTTACCTCCCCCCCCCCCCTCCCGCCAAAAAAATAAATAAGAGAGGGAGAGAGAAGGGAGAGGGAAAGAAAATATAAAAGGAAAGAAATAAGAGGAAAAGAATAAGAAAAGAGGGAAACCGGGGCGAAGGGCTCTTGCCTCCTTTCTTTTCTTTCTTTTCCTTTCTTTCCTATTCTCCCTTTTTTTCGTTTTTCTCTTTCTTTCTTCTCTTTTCTTTCCTTTCTTTTCTTTACCTCTCCCTTCTCTCTCTCTCTCTTATTTATTTTTGGTGGGGGGGGGGGAGGAGGCAAGAGCCCTTCGCTCTTCCCCCGTTTCCCTCTTTTCTTCTTATTCCTCTTCTTTCTTTCCCTTTCCCTTCTCTCTTTCTCTTTCTCTCTTATTTATTTTTTTTGGCGGGGGGGGGGGGGGGAGGTAAGAGCCTTTCGCCCTTCCCCCGTTCCCCTCTTTCCTTCTTCCTCTTCTTTCTTTCCTTTTATATTTTCTTTCCCTTTCCCTTCTCTCTCTCTCTCTCTTATTTATTTTTTGGCGGGGGGGGGGGGGGGTGGAGGCATCAACATAGTAATAACGAAAGAGACCACTCTGTAATTAAGACCATTCCATTTTATTTAATACATTTTCGATATACTTAAATTGGCAACTATTACCTTCTGTCCGATCTCATTTTAAACGACTGATGCGAAAGACTAGTCGACGCACCCTTTCGAGAAAAGCCCCTCCGCTTTTATCGAATGGGTGTGTTAAAACGGTCCTCCGCTCTCAACGCACCCTTTCGAGAAAAGCCCCCCCTCTTTTACCGAATGGGTGCGTTGAGCACACCACACCGCGCCGCACCGCACCGCACCCTTTCGATGAAAGCCATTCTTGGGGGCACATGGGTGTGCCGAATATTTATTTTTAGATTGTATGTGGTATTCTTCTTTAATCAGGAAATTATATAAGAAATATGATTTAAAATTACATGTATAATTGTAAGCTGGAAAGTTAGTATTCAGGTAAGAAGCATCGATTATGTCCCCTGGCGAAATTGTGTCCACGTGTATAATATGGTAAAGAATTATCTAACGACGTATTGTTCTTCACAAGTTCAATGTTAAATGCGTATACAAACATTAGTGTTGCTGGTTTCGAGTTTAATGAATTGAAGAGTCCTTTTTTTTAAAGACGTGAATTCGTTTAACTTTTTGACTCTCGATGATGATAACGATTTATTGACACAGTAAAATATAACATAAAGATGTGTTCATTATATCGTGATACCCCGAACCAAGGATATAGGATTTTATGTCTGAGCTCCTTGCATATCGTTGCATGAACTCAACTGACTGGCGCTAATATTTGATGCAATTGATACAAATTTGATCTTTATCATTTTTGTTATGATTCTGCTTTATATTACTGTTTCAGAGAAAGCACTGTCTAACGAGAGCCATGACAATTCACACCTGGCACAAAGCTCCAAATGGACCCGATTTGGTCAGCCAACACAATCTGAGGTAGGGCTACTTCAAAAATTCAACTGCTAAGAAGTATTTCGTGAGAATTCGATAATGTAGTTGTCAAGTTTGATATTGATTGAAGTGATGATTGATTATTGTTTTACCTGACTGCTAAGAAAACATGTTCGTGTATATGCTTGTAAATAAACAACCAGTGGACCGATGGCTTTACGTCCTCTTCGAGGGACTTGTTATTGAGGACTAATGCCTTACCGGGACCTCTCTGTTACGAGGCCACTGCTCTACCACTGAGCAATCGCGCCTTCTCGGAAAAGTAAATTGAAATAATGCTTTTAAAGGAGTGACAAGTAGGGTTTTGATGTTTTTCCTGGTTGGGATTTGTTTAGCCTCTGCCGAAAATTTAGAAGAACTGACGATCTTTCGGTTATTTTCTCGTGGTTGGAATTATTTGTATCCTCTACATAAAATTCAAAAATCTGATGATCTTTTGTGTTTTGTTCTGTTTTCGTTTTTGCTCATATAGTTAAGTGTTTGGCTCTCGCTTTGTCCCTGTCGTGTACGTGTATCATAGATAATAGTTATTTACTGTACGTTGTGGGGAGTGAATATACATGTATGTATATACCCATTGCCTATATACTAGCCTTTAGACAAGGCCTCATGTCTGATAGACGCCGAGCGACTAAAAAGAGACTAATCGCGAAAACCCGAGTGAACGCCAGAGCGAGTGGCCCAGCCAAGTGGCCTTTAGTTATCTGGTTTGGATTTCTTAAACCTAGTTTCCGACTGGAATTATCTACCGAAATGGTAGCATCCAATCACCGAACGTATTATCGCGTGACGTCGGCATATATTATCTATCACGTTCACAGTAAACTCTACGAAGTACGAATCATTTTATATACAGGGAAAGTCCAATTATCTCACTTACAGATGTTAGCTCAAGTCATCAAATGCTTCCTAATTTATTGTATTTTGCATGTAACATAGATTTGGATTTGATATTTTGTATTAATCATGTATATGTTAATCTCATAAGCAAAACTAGTTTACGTCTTTTACTTTTTCTTACGTGTTTTGATAATGAACGAATCACGAACGAAATCAACTGAGAGATTGCCATTCTGATTGGTCAATAAATCCTAAGTCATGAATAATTCATGCAAGCAGTAAAATCCAGAATCCAAAAGGCCTCGTGGGCGTGGCTAAAGCCACTCGATCGCGCTTCCACCCCGGGTCGCTAGACTCATCTCAGCCGCTGATTGGGGTAGAAATAGCCAGAGTCACGAGGCCTTGTCAAAAGGCTAATTGCCTATAGGACCTGGCGTAAATATTCATAATTGAATGACACACGCCCTTAAGACTAAAACAACAACAACAACAACAACTGCGTTGTATTTTGATTAAGCCTATGGGAATGAGGTCGGACGGGAAACCTTCGGTGGGCGGAGGCATTTAAAGTGATTGCAGTTTACATTTTTAATAAAACATGGCTCTGAAAAGATTGAAAACCGATCAAACTAATGAAATTGAAATTCGAACATTTAAACAGAATGTACAATAAAATAAGGAATTTTACCATTTTACCATTTTGTTTCCTTTCAGATGTCCGATATGGAGCAAGATTTTGAGGTGCTCGCCCAACTCCTTGACCGGATCTTCTTTCTCGGTATTCTGGTCACACTCCTTGTCATAACTCTCAAATTCATGATGATATGTGATGCGCCCTTAGCGACCTCCTGAGATGATATTCCTGTAAGAAGCTGCATTTCACAACCTTAAAACCCAAGCTAATTAAAAGGCAACGGGACGGAATTCATGATGCTAAGTAGTGAGCCCTTAGCGACCTCCTGAGATAATATCCCTGTAAGAAGCTGCATTTCACAACCTTAAAACCCAAGCTAATTAAAAGGCAACGGGACGGAATTCATGATGCTAAGTAGTGAGCCCTTAGCAACCTCCTGAGATAATATCCCTGTAAAGAAGCTGAATTTGACATCCTTGACACACGAATTTAAACAGCAACAGGACGAATTTAAAGCCCCTCTGAACTAGTTTAGCCTGGAGGGCCAGGAAATCAGATCTCAACTGACATAAGAAAAAGGGGATCATGGGGGACCAACGGGTACTGCTTAGGCATTTTTAGATATATAGAGGGCGCAAGTAGCTAAAAGTAGTGCAGTCGCGCTTTAAGGAAGATTTTTGAAAGCTTTACAGAAGTAAGAGGAAGTAGACGACGCGTAATCTCTAAAAATATTAGGGACTTTTAGATTTGCACGTCGACATAGTGCATTGCTACGTGAGAAGTCATTTTAAGGCACTGCGCATGCGTCACGTCGTCTCCATCGTCGACTATTAGAATCGGGAACGCGTCCACCTTGATTTCCCGTCGTCCTAAATCTTAAACGCCGTGCACTTGTTTTCACATATGTGACAAAAAAGTCAGAGATATAACTTTGTCTTTGAGCAACAACAGTTTTCACGAAAAGTATTGTGGTACCCTTCTCTCTATTCTAATTAAAACTTTTTTGTCTTGAACTGTGAAAGTCGAATTAGTATGTTCTAGCATCCGTAGAAAGGCGTAAATATTCATGAATGAACGATACACGCCAATAAAAAAATAAAACAACATCAACAGATTTACAGCTACATATGTAAACGTTGTATCATCCGCTCAATCTGACTTGTGTGCATAGAACAAATAAGCATTTTTCCATGAAAAGTGAAGTTTTCTAAAATGTGCGTTTCTTTCCAGCATTGGGGCGCCCGGGAGTCACTCGGGTAACATTTCATAAAGTATAATATAAAAAGACCATATGCAAAATTTCTGTACTTTTGTCGGAAAAAATACATTTATCCAGCACAATGTCGTTCTTTTTGCGTTGGAGAAGAGCAAATAGCGAGTTTCAATCACACTTTGGCCGCTCTCGCAAGCTCTCACTCGTTTCACTGTGGTCAAGCGACTTTGGGGCAAGCGGTTAATGAAAATACTAATCGTTAGCTTTCTTCTGGTATTAAACTTGTTTTGATTGATTGTATAATTTTGTCGGAATAAAGGAAACAAAAAGGCTCGACCAATAACTTATCGGTGTCTGAATTGAACTTTTGACCTTGAATTCCCTGATGCAAGCGCACTAATGACGTCATCTCGCGCTAAATCGGCGTCTTTTATCGTAAAATGCGACACTTTCACAATGTTTATACATCTTTTTTTAACTATTAGTAAGATTTAACATATTTTTTCTGATATCACTGAAGTTTTGGGTTTTATTTGATGAGTAATTTTGAAATAAGAGCCATTTTACTGTTTTAATTTACTGGATCGTACCATTAAAGTCGCAGGGTAGAAAGATGCATTTTTCAACCGCGCCAAATTTAATTTACGTTCCGACATTTTGTTAAATGGGTTCGTGACTGTTGTTAAGAATCCACTGCTTTCTGCTCCAACTAACGTCCACATGCGGAGTCGTTTATCAACTAAATTATTCAAATTTATGGATGCTTCCTAGCTTCCAAAGTGTTTGTGTTGCTGTTGAAGCATTTCATTCAACTGCTTTCATTCTTTGTACTCCAATTGCCAGAACACAAATTTCATTTTGGGTTTATAGTTTCATCGGAGTCGTTTATCAACTATATGTATTCAAATTTATGAATGCTTCCTCCCCAGGTGTTTGTGGTGTTTATGCATTTCATTCACCTGTTATTATTCTTTGTACTCCAATTGTTAGAATACAAAATGCATTTTGGTTTTATAGTTTCATGCAATAAGTAAGTCAATAAAAGAGTATGTTCTGCATAATAAAAACAATGTGTGTCCCTATTGTAAAATGTAATGTGTCCCCTCATTTTGTAATAGTTAATTTACCCATTTACATAATGGAACTACCTGCCCGATGAAGCCAGTGGCCTGTGACCCCTGACACTCAACACCGTGTGGGAGTCAGTTTGTGATCAACTTCTTTTATGAGACAAATACAAGCAAACGTTTCCATATGTGGCAGTGGCAATGTGCATGAGCTTCGCCTTCGCACCGGCCAGCCAGCTGGTGTCTTTTTTGCATTTGGGTGCGCGCGGAATCTCCTTTGAAATTTGGCGCGCCGTTCATGACTTAGCATCACGCCTACTTCCTGTCGACGTGTATCGCCTAATGAAATCTAAAAGATTTATATATATCTGTAGTCCATGGGGGTGTGCCGCTCTAATGGGTAACTTTTTCACCAAGAAATCCCTAAACATGGGTCCCACTTTTAATAACAAAAATACCATTACAAAAATGGGTCAGTTTTTTTTTTATTTAAAAAATTTTCGGACTCGAAAATTGTTTTTAAAAGGGTCTTTTTCGAGAAAAATGACCCCTTATAATGGGTAGGGGTTTCGAGGCTTGAGCGGCATACTCCCGTCCAAACCAAAAATGAGTACCCCCTCCCCCTCCCCCGGGCTGTAGTCAACAGGGGCAGTTGACTACGTTGACACCCATGATCAGTGGACGTTCACGCCGTTCTCGTCCACTCAATCTAAAAGTCCCTGGTATTAGAAAAGGAATCGAAATGAAAGAAATGATTGGGTTTGTATATTCCATATTTATGATGTAATCTTTGAGCAGCTTTTTGTCTGAATTTTAAACGTAAGAAATGTCCAAGGTAGTTATACCATGTATAAATATCGGAGCTAGTATGACAATTATAAGTCTGGTATTATATACACATGAAGAATAATATATTCTAGTAAATCTAATCTGTAAATATAATAAAGTACATTAAATTGCATGAAATCGTTTACATATACGTGTAAATGCCAATAAATGCCAATTGTTTATGGTATTTTAGGCAGTAGTAACATGACACATTTAAATAATTTTAACTAACTGTTCTGTAAGATTTTTGCAATGTATATATCCAATTCGTGTAATTAATGTGCAATTCAGTTGTGAAACTGCCATTCATGAAAGATGCAATAAAATACCATTTATCTATCCATCTATCTAAGGTATATGAATAATATCATTCATGATCATAAACCCTTAGCTTTTAGGTGTGCAGTGTAAGCATACATTGCAATAAAATAAAATAATTAGCACCTCTAAGTATTTTCTTTTATGCTCTCATATCTAAATTTCAAAATATTCCCCCTTCTTTGCTGTCGTTTTGTTTTTTGACTAAAAATATTTACACAAAAGATTTAACGAGTTGATAGACCATGCAGGGGGCGCTTCACAAAGATCCCAAGATGAAGTTATCTGTAAGTTGGACTTAAAAATTATGGAGAGCCATTTGAAGCCTCGTAATGAAATATATTCAAAAGAAAAATTCAAGTATTTTAGACTTTTCATTAATATCTACATCAAGAACATAAAATCTCCCATGATAATAGAAAATATGGATGATTTGAATCAACATTTTATTCCTTTAAAAATTACTTTTACAAAATATTTTTAAAGATGCTAACGGCTTTCCATAATTTCCAAGTCCAAATTAGAGGTAAGATCAACTTAAGATCTTTGTGAAACACCCCCCCCCCCCTCGTTTGTTCAATTTCTGCATGTTTCTCTTTCTAATCCCTGATTACTATCCATCTCATTCACCTTCTATAAATAATGGTTTCTCTATGGATGACATCTACTTCGTTTACATTAGTGGTTTCTATGTCGGACAAGCCTCTGACAATTATTTTGAGTTGTCAAGAGAAACTTTTTGTTTGAAATGTATGCATTACATTAGTAAACAGGTCGATCGTTCTGGGACTGTGTTAAATTAACTGTTATAATGCCTATATAGCCCTATGTCATCATGCATCTGTATATCAGACCCTCTGTATCTCCCAACACTAACTTGCACCACTTTTCACATTTAAGTTTTAAATATTGTGATACAGTATAACTTATTCATCATATCAATAATGTCATGGATAGGCACAGATCGGATAGACTAAAGACACTTTAAAAGGGACTATATTTCACTCATTTATTAGATTCAAGCGAGCACAACATGGAATACATGTACATATAATATTCAGCACTTACAATATGGCAATATTTGGTGCAGAGCATATAAGTATTAATATATATAAGCTTTGTATCAAGGTTTATTGAATACCACTTTATTGGAAAACAAGTCGAATTCACACTTCAATAACTGATTAAATATGATAAATAGATTTTAATTATTGCTCTACTATCATGCGGCAAAACAGAGTAAGATTGTGGATACACGTTATATGGCTAGGATGGCTTTAATGATAAAACAATTCTGAAAGCAAATTGGCAGAAAGTGAAACTCACTCTAAATATTCATCAGGACGGAATATATGAAAAGATTTTTAGTTGAAGTTAGTTTTATAATCTTTCATATTAAATTCATCATAGTTTTGAAGACAAAATGTTCTGTCACATTTAATTCAATATATTCAGCCAATCATTAAAAACAATTTACAATCACATTGGTACTGGTACAATTATAACATGATGACAGGCTATGGACCCCTGAAAAGCAATGCTTGTAAAAAGGGCCCATTATCATACGATTAAATATAAATATAATAAAAACATACTATAACAAAATTGTATTTTGTTTTGTATATAGCGCCTTGTGTAAGTAATTAGAAAAGTGCGCTTCATGAATATTTATTTATTTATAGAGAGAGAAAGTGTGTGTGTATGTGTGTGTGTGAGAGAGAGAGAGAGAGAGAGAGAACTTACTAGAGACTAAACAAAGGCACTTATGAGGATGGAAAATGTACACTTATTGCAAAGGAAAATGGAAACTTTTCAAAGGAAAAGGGATACGTGTCAAAATAAAAGGGGCACTTATCAGAGGTGGAAAGGGGAAGGGGCATTTAAAACAATTAATAGGGGCACTTGGCAAAGTATTAAAAGGGGCACTTTTCCTATGAATGAAGGAGCACTTTTGGGGTACTTGAAAAAGTGTGGAGGGCATTGTGCCCCCTACCCCCCCCCCCCCCCGGAGCGCCGCCTATGTTACCAACACGAACAAGCCAACAAAAAGCCAATATTGGCATTGGCTGGAATAAAACGTATAAGGCGCTAACTCGTTTTCAACGGCTGACTCAAAATTACCGAATATTTTGTGGGGCACCACATAATTAGAAATGGTTTATATTTATGGATATTTCAGCTGTCTCTGAGGCGTTTTAGATCAAACAAAGATGATGTTGTCATTTAGATTGTATATTCTTTCAAATTCGACACTCAGTTTTTCATTATCTCACAAAAAAATATTTTGTGTAGCGCCCTCTGCAACAAAACTCAACTTTCCCTTTAATGTGCATAATTATATGCCCAAACTAAGTGGTAAAATACGTCAGCATGCGCACGCATTTATTGGCACGTAATACATTGTTCCTCTTCCACCCAATATTTACCTGTCTAATTTATATATATGTCTATCTATGCCTTTCTAGGGTTTTTACGTGCGCGCAGTCATCGTAAAACGACGGTCTTGTTCCAAAGTAATCCATCCTTATCTTGCCCTGCATTAATATCATTTACTAATCTTTAGCAGCTACGGAAACATTACGACTAGGAACCTCATCAGTGGAATCAATGTTCATTTCTTTCTAAAACTATCAGAATATCGGCGATTCATTCTTCATCATGGATAAACTGTTCGTCTTTTTGATTTGTGGATCTGTTATCTTACATCATGTATGCGGTGGTGAGTAAAATGATTATTTTGCCTGTAGTATCAATTTCGTTGGTTTTCATAAATGATTTGTGGATCTTTTATCTTACATCATGTATGCGGTGGTATAAATTGTATTGTTTGAACAGATGTCGAATATGTTATCAAATTAAATGGAAAAAAATAAATGTTTATTTGAATTGAATTGAATTGAATTAATGAAAGGTTTAAAAAAGTGAATATGTGTTTTGAGCGAAATTATCGAAAAATGACAATACTGTACATGCATGTGCACGAGGGAGAATAATTGAGGCAAAACGGAGACACCAAGTAAGAAATGAGATAAACATTGTGAGTAGGGTTATGAGTTATTTATGGGCTACAGCCCTTGGAGATTGTAAAACTTCGCTTTTAGGAAATTATCATCGTATATGATGTCTTGTTATATAACTTTTGTATTTGCATGTGCTCCTTGGTATTATACTCAGGAATAATTTACAAGTGCATACTGTTTACTTGTATTATGATAATTTTATATAGTGTATTTCTTTATCATGTCAATTTTTTTGTAAAAATTAACATTGTACAATTTAGCCCCTGGGCTTCGATGCATATTTGTTAATAAATAAAACATATTATTATAATTATGTATTTTTTTTATTTTTAAGTGTCAAACGCTACGGTTAATATATATTCATATAGGTTATGTACCCTAAAATCAGTGGTTAGAATCTGGAAAGTTGGTATTCTAGCAAGAGACGAAAGTCACCCATTTCGACCAAATCGTGTCCGTAAATAGAAAAAAGGAGAAAGAGAGAAGAAAGTGAAAAAAATATAACAAATTAAGTAAATGAAATACAACTTATTATTTTTTATGAAAATAATCAATTATCTAATATGATAAAAAGAGTGCTCATCTGTGTTTAAAAAAAGGGGGAAAAAGACAGATCTTAATTTGCACGAAATGTGACAATGTAGAAATATCGGGTACATATGTACATGTAATTACGTTTTTTAAAGATTTTCGTTTTTCGGAAACAGACTGAGGTGAAAATAGTGTTATAAGTGTGACCAATACACGATTGTTTTGATTTTACAATAGCTTTCTAGGATGAAAATAAAAACGGGCATTTATGTTTTGATATCTCCTGTATACCATTTGAATCATCAATAATTCGTTCCTGTTTTTCACGAAGTGACGGTAGTGAAGAAAATCCGCACGCATATTGTATGGGATTATCATTCACTACCGTCACTTCGTGAAAATAGGGACGAATTGTTCCCTTTACAATCCACCTATTTCGAGGCCGAGAGATTATAATTGCCTGTTCTTAACAAGGAGAAACCAGAGAAGGATTTAACGGGGTGGATCCTATTAGTGTTAAGCTTTGATTAGGTTGTGCCTATCCCATTTAGCCATTCATTAGTTTAGTACGTCGGTCAATTTTTTAGCAATAACCCTTGGCTTTATTTACATTAAAATTTCACGTGAATGAGGGAAATGAGCTTTGATGAGCTTCGGTGGCATGGATTCTTGATGAATTAGAAAGGTTAATTAGTACTTTCCACTTCCATTCTGGCCCCGAATATCCTCATTGTTTGAAGTTAATTGTTTGCATTCTCCTATTTTGAATGTATATCCTATGAGTTTTTGGCTGGTCGAAGTTGTCTATTTGCTTATTACGTTTTAATGCCATGATTGTATTATTAGATGCTGACACGCGAACAGGAAATGGCAGTCATCAAGGTGAAGAAGGGCGCCTCATACGTCATCTACTGGATACTGGATATGACGTCAGGGAAAGACCTTTCGTCCAAGATGGCGGACCAGTTCTCTTCAACTTGAGTCTTCATCTTATTGCAATTTCAGATCTCGTAAATGTCCATTTCATGAACTGCATTCGAGGGATCAGGGCTATTAGATTATTTTTAAATTGTATACTTTAAACCCTGCCATCGTCTTTCAAATAATTTATCATATTGACTGATGTTTTTTAAACTGTAGGCCCCTAGTACTAGTAATCGTGTTTATTTTAGAGTAAACTAATCAAACAATCGTCAACAGTTTGTGAGTATATCTATGTTATGATAATTCTATACAATTCCTATGTATTTCATCAATGATGTTGCGAAACCTTATATTGTTCCATTTTGCAATTAACAGCTGATACGAAACCTTATATTGTTTCATTTTGCAATTAACAGTGTAAACAAAATTAATGTATGTATAAGAGATTCTTCTCTGAAACGCTTAGTCCTTCGATTCAAATTACTACTTAAAGGTAGGGTATCCTACAGACACTACTACATAATACAATAACTTGCCATTATGAAATGGAAATCTATTTTTGTTTAAAATAAGTCTTCTTCTAAAGAAAGGGGAGATGTCTTAATGAAGGAAATTGCAGTCATTACACAGATCGAAGTAATATTTCTTTCTTTTTGTCTGTATTTCTTCAGAACGCCCGGACTCAGATATTGTCTGGAATATCTTGGTTTCTCGTGGTAAGTGTTCAGGAGCTCAAGATGGAAGAAAGAAGGGGGTTCAGGGGGTTCGCCTTTCTGCTTTTATCTTATTGGATTGATATAAAGTGCGAGGAGGGAGCGGGTTCAGCTGTGTGTGGGGGGAGGGCACAGCGGGGTCGGGAGGAGGGGGTCTGAGAGCGGATACTGTCATCTTATTCTCCCTTTCTCTTCCTGTCATTCTATTTTCTTTTGCAATAAATTTTGGGGCACTTGCCCCGTGCTTCCCATGGCTACGCCAGGGGAATATATCATTCGCACTTCATGTTTTCTCCTACTAGGACTGGTACGATGATAGGCTGACTTGGGATCCTAAGGACTATGCTGGCATAGGATCTTTTACTGTCAACATCGATCAAACATGGTCACCAAAATTATACCTTCAAAACACGTAAGTATTACTGTGACAGAATTACCTGTGCATGCCCTTGATTCCGAACATAGATTTCCTATACAAGGAGATAAGTAATTAAAATTTATTAGTCGGGATTAGCGTAATTAATGTAGCATATAAATTTCCACGCTCATGTCAGTTTTCTTTTAGGGAAGTATTGAAATACAGAAAATAACAGATAGAAACAACTGGATGTAAGGCTAGACCTATGTACAAATTTCTAAGATAAAATATAAAAAGTAATTCTTTATTTTATAACTTCTTCTTAAATACGCAGTTATATCAAACTGCGTTTTACACATTTTCATGTCATGGTTATTATGATAACTGTAGAGCGCCAGGAGTGTCAAGTCTGACAGACACGAGCACTATACAAGAACCACTATAATAATTGTTGTTGTTTTTTATTATCATTAATATTATCATTATAAGTAGTATAATCAATATTTGTCTTATTATCATTGTTATTATTATTACTATTATCATTCTTATTCATATAATAATTGTTATCATTATTACTTTTATTTTTATAATTATTATTATTATTATTAAAATCATCACTATAGATACTATTATTATCATTATTATTAGTAGTAGCAGTAGTATTAGTATTAATATAATCGTTATTGTTATTATTATTATAATCATTACTAATATTATTATTATTAGTAGTTTTATCATCATTCTTGTTATTATTATTATTACTATTATTACTATAATTCTTATTATTATTATCATCATCAGTATACTATTGTTATCATTATCATCATTAGTAGTATTAGTATTATTTTTTTAATCTTTATTGTTATAGTAATGATATTATTAATATTATTATCATTATTATATATTATTGTTATTATTGTTTTATTACCATTCTTATCATTATTGCTAAAATCATTATTATAAATCGCATCTTTATTTTGTGAATATGTCAAAGGATAATCTACTTTATTTGAATGTTTTTCTTTTCTCTTCTTCAAAACAGCCTACACATATATTTTTTTCTAAAAGTGATATGATTGTATATTTCCCGAATAATAATAATATTAATACTCAGTTTTTATATAGCGCTTATTAGAATCACTAAGCGCTTCCAAACTTGGAGATTATTACCCCGGCTTTAGCTGTGCTGCCATTGCGGCATTCGAATGCACGAATAGGCTAGGGCAATATAGGAATGAAGGCGATTTCCAATATAGTTCTTAAATTTGAATAAACAAAATACTATAACATAATAATAATAGGTCCGTTAATATAGCGAAGCCACTACCGTGTGAATCAAAAAGAGTTTACACCTACAAAATTGCTAATTATTTTTAAAGATCATATATGAATAGTAAATTATTATACATCTTATGAAAGCGTGTTTTAACCCAGATCATTTGGTATCATTTTTGTGTGGTATGTGTTCACCCTTGAATGAACAGGAGGCATTTGTTTGCAAGGGTGCAAAAATCGACTGAATGAACAAAATATGAACCATGTTTGCTCTAAGCCGATCTAATTGAGATAGCGCCGAGGCAATCAGAGGCATTCCCCATTAATAGGATAGGCTTTAATTCACCGCGTGATTATAAGTGGGATCATTGGGATGTAATGATGGTTATAATGGATGGCCGGTGTGACCGCGCCGTTCGCCCTACTATAGTTTCGTTTGTCCGTCAGACATAATATGCGGGTTTTCTGCTCGCACGGATCGTTGACATTTCTGAAAGCTCTACTAATTAATTTCTAATCATGGCAGCTTTCAACTAATCTGATTAAAAACTAACACTATCAGGTGATGGAAGATAGTAGAGATGATTAATCAAAATTATGACGTTCATTGTTCATTTTTTTTTAATTGATATAGGTTTTCCCAGCCAATTTTGCTCCTTTTTTCATCGCATCTTATAAAACGTTTAATTTCGGCGGAGGCTGTCATTCAAAAATGTACTTCAGTCATTAAATTGAGAGTATCGGTCACGGGATTTTGCACTTTTATCCTTCAAATTCATTCCGTCTAGCAAGTGTGCCAAGATCCATTCAGATTCGTCGACATTTGCCGGAAGGTGATCTCGAGCATTCAAATTTGCGAATGGGCAGTCAATTTCGTAACATGTTTATTCAAATCAACATGAATGTTGTTTATGTAGTCCCCTACCTGTTGTATTTTAAAAAATTTCTATAACTATAAAAACGAAAAAGAAATCATGGAAATTAGAGGAACAACTAAAAGAAATTCCATAATACTCACAATTCATATTTGCCTCTCCACAAACCCTTTTACTGGTTTTCTTTACTATTCTGCAATTAATTATTAAAGGGCAACCCAACCCTTCTAATAAGTTGATTTGAATGAAAGCAGAAACATAAGAGAAACAGAATGGCGAAAGTTTGAAATAAATCGGACCAATATTAAGAAAGTTATGAGTGTTTGAATAATGAGATCACTACAGCTGTGTGAATCTCATATCGGCAATTTTATCAATAGATTGTGACGTAGGGACGGATTACTCTCCCGTTTGTCGCGTACAAAAATATCACTTATTTTTGTTTTTCGTCCAAGTGCCTTTACCCTCGGGGCACTAGTCAAAATATCATGGAGAGTAAATTGTTACAAATATAGGTCCTCTAAAAAGAACAGACCACCCAGAGTCACACATTTATGAAAATTTGAAATTTTAGTCCTTGTGTATTGGAGCAAATAGGATAGTTGTACGCCACTACATCACATGGACATTATCAATTCAGCAAATTTGAAGAGCCCATACCTATAGTAATTGCAACTTTCAAAAAAGTGTAACTTTCTATTTTAAAAAATCCGATTTCATTAACACTTTCATCAGTATGCTTTTCTGATTTTTCTGCTTTATTCTAGACAAGTTTGCTATCAAGGTTGGATTTCCCTTAAATCATTAAAAAAAACGTTAACATATTATATGCGAAAGATGCATGGTTATTAGCCATCTTCGTGTGGTTTAAAAAGGTATTCAACAAATCTATTTTGTGTAAAGGCTATAATTTGTAGGTAGACGCATGAATATCGATATATTTTATTAACTTCATTATTGTTGTAATGTAACATAAATTGCAGTCACGGTCAAATTGAATTTTCAATAACTATGATGATTTTCATTGAGGCCTGTGCCAGAGTGGAGGTGGTGATCTAATCGTTCTTTCTAATCTAATATGTTGGGATTAGCGGAGTGACAGAATGAATTGAATGTATCAAATGAAATGCCTTGAGCATTTAATTAAAATGGATAATGGCGCTATATAAATCTCATGTATTATTATTAT
This sequence comes from Strongylocentrotus purpuratus, assembly GCF_000002235.5. Classification (NCBI taxonomy): domain Eukaryota; kingdom Metazoa; phylum Echinodermata; class Echinoidea; order Camarodonta; family Strongylocentrotidae; genus Strongylocentrotus; species Strongylocentrotus purpuratus. Next base: position 3,703,483 of record NW_022145607.1, on the reverse strand, counting down.
TATTATATGCATTTTGCAGAAGCAAAGTAACACACACACACACACACACACACGCACATACGCGCGCACACATGTTCGTTGACATTTAATATTTGATATGTGTGGCATGATTTTAATTTTGTTAGGGATGTTATTTTGATTTGCAAAGACTGAATTGATACCCAAATCCCAATTGTTTTATTCAAACATCACATAAGTAACTTTGGCGCAAATCGATTTTTGCACTCTCGCAAACAATGCCTCCTGTTCATCCAAGGGTGAACACATCCACACAAAATTATACTAAATGATTCGGGATAAAACGCTTTTTCATAAGATGTATACAAATTTAGTGTTCATAGATTAAAAAAAAAATAATTAGCAATTTTCTAGGTGTAAACTTTTTTTTGGACTCACATTGTATATGGCAATAATAAGGGCCACTAGGAAGATCAGCAATGATGCTGATGAGGTTTCTTCATAAATTGTTACCGGGGACATTTATTATCAGACCTTCATAAATATCCTTTTAATCAAAATTCCAAATATTTTGCTGTAAACTTGTTATTTCTGTGTTTTGAATGATATTCCTAGTGTTCTTGACGAGCCGGTGAACCCTATTAAACATGACGTCAGTCAAACGTATATCAGCTATGACGGACATGTACATCTAGAATCACCATTGTTACATCATACATCATGTGACTTAGATCTTCAGAAGTTTCCATTTGACGTGCAGGAATGCGGGTAAAGTTTCGTCGGATTTATCTTATGAAGAAGGGTCCATTGTGTAATAACTATACATACATGACTTATTCAATGATAGATCACTTGGAAACATTAGTATTAAGCGTTACATAAATGCAACTGTTATCATTATTATTCTCATCATCATCATTAGTTGAAGTATTTGTAACAGTACAATTAGCATTAGCATTAGCATTATCATTATTATTATTATTATTAGTAGTAGTAGTAGTAAAAGTAGTAGAAGTAGCTATAGTAGTAACAGTATAAGTAGTAGTAGTTTTAGTAGTAGAAGTAGTAGTAGCAATATTAGTGGTAGTTGTAGTTGTAGTAGTAGTAGTAGTAGTAGTAGTAGAAGTAGTAGTAGTAATATTAGTAGTAGTAGTAGTAGTAGCAGTAGTAGTAGTAGTAGTAGTAGTAGTAGTACTAGTAGTAGTTTTAGCGGTACTAGTAGTAGTAGTAGTAGTAGAAGTAGAAGTAGTAATATTAGTGGTAGTTGTAGGAGTAGTAGTAGTAGTAGTAGTAGTAGTAGTAATATTAGTAGTAATAGTAGTAGTAGTAGTAGTAGTAGTAGTAGTAGTAGTTTTAGCGGTAGTAGTAGTAGTAGTAGTAGTAGTAGTAGTAATATTAGCGGTAGTATAGTAGTAGTAGTAGTAGTAGTAGTAGTAGTAGAAGTAGTAGTAGTAATATTAGTGGTAGTTGTAGTAGTAGTAGTAGTAGTAGTAGTAGTAGTAGTAGTTTTAGCGGTAGTAGTAGTAGTAGTAGTAATATTAGCGGTAGTATAGTAGTAGTAGTAGTAGTAGTAGTAGTAGTAGAAGTAGAAGTAGTAATATTAGTGGTAGTTGTAGTAGTAGTAGTAGTAGTAGTAGTAGTAGTAGTAGTAATATTAGTGGTAGTTGTAGTAGTAGTAGTAGTAGTAGTAGTAGTAGTAGTAGTAGTAGTAATATTAGTATTAATAGTAGTAGTAGTAGTAGTAGTAGTAGTAGTAGTAGTAGTAGTAGTTTTAGCGGTAGTAGTAGTAGTAGTAGTAGTAGAAGTAGTAGTAGTAATATTAGTGGTAGTTGTAGTAGTAGTAGTAGTAGTAGTAGTAGTAGTAATATTAGTATTAATAGTAGTAGTAGTAGTAGTAGTAGTTTTAGCGGTAGTAGTAGTAGTAGTAGTAGTAGTAGTAGTAGTAGTAGAAGTAGTAGTAGTAATATTAGTGGTAGTTGTAGTAGTAGTAGTAGTAGTAGTAGTAGTAGTAGTAATAATATTAGTAGTAGTAGTAGTAGCAGTAGTAGTAGTACTAGTAGCAGCAGCAGTCAATAGTTTTACCTTAATATTGTCATCAAAGAAGTCGGAATTAATGAAAGCAATATACGTAATGTTGTAATGCGGCCTTAAAGTACAAGTCCACTCCAAAAATAAATTACTTTCAATAGAAGCAGAAAAATCAGACAAACCAATCAAAAGAATTTTGAGCAAAATCGGATAACTAACAAGAAAGTTATGAATTGTTGATAAAGTTGTAAAACTATAGAATAATGGAAATCACTACACAAATTGCCAATTTGGTTATCAGTTTGTGACGTCATGTCCTCACTATTTATCAATTGTTTTTAAACAGTTTAATCCCATTAATTTCTCTTTTTATCCCCAAAAACTTGATTTCCCCATGCCTTTGCCCAGGTTATTTGAATCATATTGCGTGCATGACATTGCACAAAATCTTTTATGAACTTTGAAGCATGTATACTTTTTTCTGAATAATGTATATTCATAAATATTGATTTTATCTAAATTGTCTATCAAAAGTCAAATTTTTCATGATTTAACTGAAAATTACTCTATATTAGTGCATCCACACAAAAACATATTACTATCAATCTAACTTGAATGCTGGTGTGAAGAAATTAAATTCTTAGCGGGAAAATAGGAAATTTATATTATCAATATAAAGAAAACAATTAGTAGATAGTGGGGACATGACGTCACAGACTCATGAGTAAATTTCCAATTTGTCTTGTGATTTTCATTGTTCCATAGTTTTACAGACTTTTTCAAAAATTCACAACTTTCTTATTAGATATTCGATTTTGCTCAAATTTTTTTTGATTGAATTGTCTGATTTGTCTACTTCTATTGAAAGTGATTTTTTTGGAGTGGACATTAAAATGACTCGTTAACATTGTTGAAGGTTGATGAAAAAAATTGCTTATTTTTTGTATAAAATGTTACTTATTGTATTCCTTCTACGATACTAACCCTCTGATATGAAAAAAATCCTGAACAAATTCTCAAACCACAAAGATATCTATGGTTTTCTTTAAAGGCGTCACCGTGCAACACCCTCTAACAGTAACAGTGATTAACAGTAAATACTCCCAAACATTATTAAATTTTCCCAACCGTTTTTCCATGAAAAAAGACATAAAACAGGCTATTGAAAATCTTTCAACACTTAAATGTCTGGAATGGTATGTAGAGCCAATTTATTGCCTTGTGTCGATTTACATTCACCTAAAATGTAATTAGGTTGTAATAATATAGTTGGGATAATTAAGGAATCGATCAGATCAGTTTTCCCCAATTTGTATCATTAATAACGATCCGTTTTCACTCAAATGTTCAGATTATCTTTAATTGTACATTGAGCATTGAAGTCACTACCTTAGCACCACTTTCTCTCATCTGAAAAATGTTACCAAGTCCCTCAGTGGCGTAATGAGCAAAAACGTTTGGGGGGGGGGCTGACAAAAAAAATCCAAATCACCCCCACTCTAACATGCAGTCCCTGCTGAACGTTTCTCGAAATTGGGTCTAGTGGCAAAGCCCGGCGGGGGTCAAGGGGCGGAGCCCCTAAGCTCAAGGGGTATGGGCATCAGTGGCGGATCCAGGAATTTCTTACGGGGGGGGGGGCACAAAATGGCAAGGGTTGAAATGTAAAACGATGAAGCAACAGAACGAGGCTTTAACGGCGAGGGAGTGGAGTGACCAAGCAGGGGGTGGGTCTGGGAGGGGGTTCTGGCCCCCTCCCAGAGTAAGAAGCGTTTGCAATTTTAAAACCAAATTAGACGTATTTTCAGGCACTTCCTGGCAGGGGCGTCGCTAGACCTTTTTTAGTGGGGGGGGGGGGGGATGTAGAGGCCACCGATTACCGACAAAACTAGCCACCAATTACCGACAAATATTCAATATCTACAAATAACCCTATAAACCCGGGGCCGAAGCTTAAACAAAAATTCATATGGACTATCTATAGTACTTGCATATGCGCGAAATGGTCATTTTCCTCGAAGACATAAATATACGTATTATTTCTTCAATTTAGTCAGCATCATAGCTATATATTTTAATGCAGGCGCGGAGCTAGGATCTTATTTTAGGGAGGGGCGGTAGTGAGCAAGAGAATCACTTAAAAGCGCGCTCATTAGGGGGTGTGGGTGATGGGCCTCCTGCGCGAATCGCGGAAGCTTAGACGTTTCCTTTTATAATTATAAGGAAAAGAAGACGATTAATTGTACCGTTTTCGACTAGTAATCCTTGGCTGAATAAAGTTCCCCCACCCCCTCCCATCCCCCACCCCCCTCTTTCACGTTTCATTAAATTATGAGAAAAAGCAGACGATTCGGTGTACTGTTTTCGACTCTTAATCCTTATCTAAATGAAGCTTCCCCCTCCCGCGCGAAGCGCGGAAGTTTTGACGTTTCATTAAAATTATTAGAGAAAGAAGACGATTCGTCGTACCGTTTTCGACTCTTAATAAGCCCTATTCTTCTGTATTCAGTTTCCCCCCTCTCGCGCAAAGTGCGAAAGCTTTGACGTTTCCTCATATCATTAGAGAAAGAACACGATTCGTTGTACCGTTTTCGACTCTAAATAAGCCCTATTAATTTTGTCTGAACTCAGTTTTCCCTCTCGCGCGAAGCGCGGAAGCTTTGACGTTTCCTTAAATTATTAGAGAAAGAAGACGATGGTTGTACCGTTCTCGACTCGACTAAATGAAGTTTTCCTTCCGCGCGAAGCACGGAATTTTTGGCGTTTCATCACAATATATAGAAAGGAAGACGGTTCGTCGTACCGTTGTTGACTCTTAAACCTTGTTTGAAATTAGTTTTCCCGAAAATTTTAAACCTCTGATTTCTTTAGCTGATATTATAGAAAAGTGAAACTTCGAGCAAAAACAAGTATTGTAGTTGTAGTCACTCTCGAAGTCGTCACAGCGGATAAGAAGACACAGTTCGTAGGGAAAAAAAACTTGTCGGCCGACCGACAATATACACTGTTGCTCATAACGGTGGAATATTTTTTTTTATCCCAATTTATGGAATTATTTTAAAAATAATTTAAAAATACTAGATCTAGATAATAGTATACAGTCTCAGATTTTATTGAATAATAATTTGCCAATATGTGTTTTGCGTGACTGCTAAAGCATGTCTGTTATGCTACTATGTTTATCAACTAGGGGACCTATGCCCTTAAGTCATAAATGACAGTAATGAGGATTAATGCCTCACAAAAGGGCACTAATATAGCACATCGACACGGTGTTGATCCTGGGGCCTCACAGTTACGAGGCCATTGCTTTGTCACTGAACCAGGACTGTACGTAGCAGGGGCTAGGGTAGGGGGCAGTTTCCATAAATTAAAAAAAAACAGAAAATGCAATAAATTTTCAATAATTTATTGCATTCTACCCCGGTCCCCAACATTAAAAAATCTTCTGTGTGCCCATGCATTGAGCCATAATGCATGGCCGTCCGGAGGATTTTTTAATGTTTGGGACCGGGGTAAAATCCAATAAATTATTGAATATTTATTGCATTTTCTGTTTATTTTTTTAATTTATGGAAACTGCCCCCTACCCTAGCCCCCGCTACGTACAGTCATGGTTCAGTGACAAAGCAATGGCCTCGTAACTGTGAGGCCCCAGGATCAACACCGTGTCGATGTGCTATATTAGTGCCCTTTTGTGAGGCATTAATCCTCATTACTGTCATTTATGACTTAAGGGCATAGGTCCCCTAGTTGATAAACATAGTAGCATAATATACATGCTTTAGCAGTCACGCAAAACACATATTGGCAAATTATTATTCAATAAAATCTGAGACTGTATACTATTATCTAGATCTAGTATTTTTAAATTATTTTTAAAATAATTCCATAAATTGGGATAAAAAAAAATATTCCACCGTTATGAGCAACAGTGTACATCTCACCGACTTCAAACTTCTGCATTGATATAGTACACGAGGATCGATCAAGAATACCGACACAGCTGACCCAACACAGCAACATATTTACCCGTTTCTTTCTTGCTCCCTCGACGAGACGACTCCACCCAACAACTCCCTTCTCTCTTTTACTCCCGCTCCTCCTCTCTCAGACTCTTACCTCCCTTCTCTCTCCTCTCTTTCATCTCCCGTTTCGTTTGTTTCCCTTTCATTTTTTTTTCTTCTTTTTTCTTTCTTTTCCTTTCTTTCCTCTCCTCCCTCTTTTTCTTTTTTCTCTTTCTTTCTTCTCTTTTCTTTCCTTTCTTTTCCTTTCTTTCTTTTCTTTTCCTTTTTTTTCTTCTTTTCTTTCCCCTTTCCCTCTCTTTTTTCCCTCTCTTTTTTTTCCCCTCTCTTTTTTTCCCTCCCCCTTTTCTCTTTTTTCCGACGGCAGCGCAATTTTACCGACAATATCCTGGGTGCGACACCCCCCCCCCCTTGGCGACGCCCCTGCTTCCTGGAGTAATATAATATGACGTAAAATTGCTTTCTCCTACCCCTTCCAAGAGTAGGGATCTATTGCAATTTGAGAACCACATTTGGCGCATTAATGTCCACCGGCACTTCCTGGAAAAAAAGAGGCCTTCTTGAATTCAGACAAGATTAAGAGTAGAGACCGGTACAACGAATCGTCTTCTTTCTTTAATAATTTAATGAAACGGCAAAGCTTCCGCGCTTTGCGCGGGAGGGGATTCGTTAGAAGTTAGAGAAAAGTGATCTGACACGTCGTGAGACGTTGTATAGATTATGCTTTGATGCCGGTACTTGACTGTAGTACTTGCAAAAATTATACTGAGTGTATAAACTGTGTCGTTATCGGGGGCGCGGCTAGATTTTTTTCAGTGGGGGAGGGGGGAAGGGTGTAGAGGCCACCGATTACCGACAAAACGAGCCACCAATTACCAACAAATATAAAAATGCCAATGTCCAAATGCCTACAATTTTAACCCCATAAACCCGAGGCCAGGAACTAATTAATTTTTTAAGTTCCCCCCCCCCTCCCGCGGAAGCTTTGACACTTCATTATATTATTAGAGATGGAAGACGATCCGTTGTACCGTTCTTGACTCTTAATTCATGGTTCGCCCCTCCTGCGCAAAGCGTGGAAGCTATGACGTTTCATTTAATAATTAGAGAAAGAAGACGATTCATTGTTCCAACCCCGACTCTTAATCCTTGTCTGAATTCAGTTCCCCCCCCCCTCCCGCGCGAAGCGCATAAGCTTTGACGTTTCAATAAATTATTACTCTTAATCCTTGTCTGAATTCATTTTCGTCCATCCCGCGCGAAGCGCTGAAGCTTTCACGTTTCATTTAATTATTAGAGCAAGAAGACGATCCGTTGTACCGGTCTCGACTCTTAATCCTTGTCTGAAATCAGTCCCCGGCCCTCCCGCGCGAAATGCGGAAACTTTGTCTTTCAATAAATTATTACTCTTAACCCTTGTCTGAATTCATTTTCGCCCATCCTGCGCGAAGCGCGGAAGCTATCACGTTTCATTAAATTTATAGAGAAAGAAGACGATTCATTTTATCGTGTATTTGTCTGAATTCAGTTTTCCCCCTCCCACGCGAAGCGCGGAAGCTTTGTCGTTTTATTTAATTATTACTCTTAATCCTTGTCTGAAATCATTTTCGCGTTTCATCAAAACCGTTCTCGACTCTTAATCCTAGTCTGAATTCAATTCCCCCCCCCCCCTCCCGTGCAAAGCGCGGAAGGCTTTGCCGTTTCATTAAATTATTAGAGAAAGAAGACGATTCGTTGTACCGTTCTCTACTCTTAATCTTGTCTGAATTCAATTTCCCCCACTATATGTGCAGTGTTACATGATGTAAGTATGGAACGCTCGTTCGCAAATCTGTGCACGCTCAGCCCGAGTGGTAGGTAGCATGTTATCTCCCGGCAGTGCTTTGCACAAAGCTTCTGGAAAGGATTTTTTTACCAGTGTTACTGTTGGTGGCCACTATAAGGCCCTTAGTGACAATAAAAACATAAGCTCTTCCTGGCTTTTTGGGGGAATGGGTCAGTTTGCAAGAATTAATGGAAAAACTAGCATTTTGTTGAAAATCATGTGATATCACGAACATATACATCACTTGTGAAAAAAAGTCGTGGTTCAATTTTATTTGGGGGGGCTGAAGCCCCCCCAAGCACCCCCACCAGTACGCCAGTGAAGTCCCATGCAGGGGGTGGTAATTATTAATTGCTTTCCATGCGTCGATCGGGGAATAGATTTCTAAATTAACTATATTCATCAATTTTCTTTAAATTCAGTATTTTTTGTCAAGGTTCTTTTGCCTCTCCACCGCTAGATTATTTTCCTCATTTACTGATTAATTTTCTGTGCACATACCGTGCATTTATAGAAGCTTGATATTTAAAATGTATTGCCATGTCAATTCGTCTACACATAACATTTTAGATGGTGAGGAAACGCATTTACCGCCTCGAAACCTTTGTCGATAAATAATGCACTCAATAAATATGCTAGGCTTGAGAGATGCGCATTAACTTCATTGAAAATGCACATCACCATGAACCATTATTATCCCTCCATCCAGTCGTCAATTAGCGCAGCAAGGCGGCTGTACTGCTAAATTGCCAACCAAAGTCAATTTGTTATGAACTAAATTGCACTAGTTGAGATGGAAACTTAATCATTATGTTTGAAGGTTTTTTTATTAAAGCAAATAAAAGGAACTCTTAAAAATAGAGGGTTTTGAGCATGATCGTAGGAACTAAAAAAAAATCATCCTCAGACAATTTTGATTGCCTTGTCCAGCACCATCGATATCTCTTGAAATCCGAAAACATTATAACGACGTATGACATTATTACATTGAACATTATTTCTATGGGATATCAAATATGGTAATGAAATGGCTGTTTGGTCAATCTTTCGTTATCGAGTTTTTGTGGTATATTAGATTTAAGAGACGCATTCACTATTCACAGAACTTGTGTTGAGTGAAAGATTCTAGAGGCAAGAATCAAACGTATCCCAATCCCTACCTTGTCAAAGATTCGCATTTTAGGATAAGGCTTTCTAAAACTAAAATTAATTTGGAAACTAACTGTTTCAAGTGATAGGCCCCATACTACCATGACCTATTAAGAAATTGAAACGAAGTCATGGAACTTTAGACGACAATACTTTTTTTAAAGATTAAATAGTGTATAAGTCTTCGATCTAATTGTTGTTTTGTTTATATTTCACTGTCCGTTTGTATGTTGTTTTGCTAGTTCGACTGTCTGTTTATCTTTCTGTATTATAGGCTCGAATTCACTACGCAGAATACACCCATCCACTTGGTGAAATTAGACACAACCGAAATCGTAATCGCTAACCCAAACGTGAGCGCCGAATACAACGTCATAGGCTCCTCAACACGTTCTGATTACATCACTCTACTTGACAACGTCACTTATGAGATCATGGGACTGGTTTTCAAGCTCGAAAGACTGCCGAAATTCTACGTTCAGAACGTGACATTACCGATAACTTTCCTCAGCTGGTTATCGATATTCATTTTTATCATTCCCGCCAAAAGTGGAGAGCGCCTCTCGGCAGCCGTCTCTCTAGTTCTTGGTCTGACGGTGTTCCAGATCGTCATTACAGACAACCTGCCCAAGAGCTCTAGAGGTACATATTTAGGTTGATTCGAACCGATGTAATATATGAATAAATATGAGTAAATACCATTAACTCTTTCTATGGTATTCCTCTGCCATAAGAGAGAAAATGAAGTTTTTAGTGCGTAGGGTAGTCAGAATTTTTATTCTACTGACAGCTTATTAGAAGTTCCGTGTAGTTAAATCAACATGATACACATTCTCAGAGTGGGTAAGGCGGATCATTGCTACGTTACTCTACCCCCCCCCCCCCCCCTCCCCCACTACTCAGTGTTATTTACGGGCCGATTTCGCAGTAGTCATAACAGTGACGTGAACTTTGGCGAAATTTATTTAAAATATTGACCCCTTTTCACTGATTCACTAATTCACTAATTCACAGGTAAAACGGCCCCGGTCATATCATACGTTAGTGAGTGCTTTATTATCACCATAGTCGTGGCTATCATGTCGGCTATCGTTATCAACATCAGTCATCGAAAAGGCAACATCCAGAACAAGTTCTTCAGGAGCCTCTTCTTCGAGTACGTTGGACCCTGGTTCCTTGTTGGTGGTGTTGGATGTGGCAAGAAGAAGGCCCCGGGTTCGAATCCCAATGAAAGCTGCAAAGTTGGAGATCTGGAGATGAAGGATAGAAATGCAGGCAAGTTCGGCTTAAATGTTGACACTGTCTTCATAAACCTTGCACATGTGATGGATAGGCGTATGTGTACCGTTTGGCCAATGGTGATATCTCTTCCACGATATCAACGTTTTGACACTTTTTGTCGTGAAAATTTAATTTCGTAAAAAAAAAAAAAATTATGTATAATACAATTTTTGTTAATTATTAACCATTAAAAACAGACAATCAGTCTGCTAGAATATGACCAGCCTGTTGCCCGAATAGACTACAGGTATTTTCAAAATTCTTGGGTGTACCGAATATGTATTTTTAGATTATTATGGTAGGCCTATTCTTTTGAAATTAGGAAATATATAAGAAATATAAATTCAAAATTACACGTACTCGCGTATGAGTGTAAACCAGAAAATTGGAATTTAGGCACAACGCATCTGTCCCCTGGCGAAATTGTGCCCGTGCGCTTATGGTAAAGAATGATATAAACGGCGAATCGTTCGTCAAAGTTAAATGCGTAAAAAATGATAGTGTTGTCGGTTTCGAGATTAATTGAAAATATATTTTTATAAAGACGGAAAAACGTGAATTCTTTGTACATGCGGACCATAAAAAATAACGATTTATTGTTAGAGAAAAAAAAGGAAAAACGTGTGTATACTATGTCGTGATGCCCGAACTCAACTGTCCCTGACGGAGTGACTGTCGCTGATTATTTGATGCAAATTTGATGACGGAATAATGTAGGCCTATCTTTATCATTTTGTTTATATGATTCTGCTTGTTATTTTTGTTTCAGAAAAAGCACTGTCTACTGAGAGCCTTGGCGATTTACGAGTTGCATGGGTGAAAACGCTAACCTCAAATTGGACCCGAATTGGTCAGCAACCACAATCTGAGGTATGATTTATTAGAAACTACTTCTAAGAAATATGTTGTCAGAATTTGATAATGTAGTTGTCAAGTTTAAAGGGCAATCCAACTCTTCTAATAAGTTCATTTGAATGAAAGCAAAAAAAATTGAGAAAACAGAATGGCGAAAGTTTGAAATTAATCGGACCAATATTAAAGGGACCTGGTAACATTGTTCAGATGAGAGAAATTGGTGCTAAGGTAGTCTGATTTTTCTGCTTTATTCTAGACAAGTTTGCTACAAAGGTTGGAAAATTAAATTGAAAGAATGATTTTCAAATTAGTCACAAGTAGGGTGTGATGGGTTTTTTCCTGGTTGTTTTATCTTTTATCTTCTGCCGAAAAAATAATGTGATAATCTGATGATCTGTTGTCTCTCATTCTGTTTTTGTTTTCCCGCATTGGTAAGTCTTTGGCTGTGTCGTGTACCTGTAAATAGATCATAGTTGTTTGCAATACTTTGTGGGGAGTGTGTATATTATCCCATTGCCTATGGAACTGAAATTGGACATTTAACAGCTAGAATGGTCATACTTACAATAAAATAAAGAAAAAGTAAGAATTCTATCATATTTCCTCTTTCAGATGCCTGATATGGAGCAAGATTTTGAGGTGCTTGCTCAAATTCTTGACCGGATCTTCTTTCTCGGTATTCTGGTCACACTCCTTGTCATCACTCTCAAATTTATGATGCTATGTGGCGAGTCCTTAGCAAGCTCCTGAGAATCTGAGATGATATCCCTTTAAAGGAGCTGCATTTCACTTCCTTGAAACCCGAGCTTAAAAGGGTACAGGGCGGACTTTAAAAAGATTTTGGAAGCGTTTCAGAAGCAAGAGGAAGTACACGTACTCTTTAAAAGTGATTTGTAAGAGAAAAGGGATCGAAATGTACGAATTTACGGTGTTTGTATATTCCATATTTATGCTGTAATCTTTAGACAGATTTTATACCTTAATCATAATTATATGCACTTAAAATTTGCCAAGGTTACAATGCAATTACATATATCGGCGCTAGTATAAAACTTGTAAGTTTGTTATTATAGAGAATATTATACAACACCTACGTGGATCCTTGTCATTTGATTGGAAGATTGTTGGTCACATGATATTCAATAGATGTTATATTGCACGACCGTGCATTTTTGGTTATATGCAGAGTGCATTTTTGGTAATATGCAGACTGCGTACCTCTCTGCGGTGCGCGTATCCCTGCGTGTATCTGACGCGAAGGCAATCTGAATGTATGTAATCGAGAAGGCTTGACTCCAACTTTATTGAATATAAGGAGTAAAGCATAATTTGTTGATTAACGTTCTATTAGATCTTCTTTGATGTTGTATAAAACAAATAATGAATGTTTTTCTTTCGTTCAATAGTGCAAATATTTTCATTCGTTGAAAGATTAACGTTAATTCTATTCAACTCGGCTGACGCCTCGTTGAATAGAACGTTAATCTTTCAACTCATGAAAATATTCGCACTAATGAACTCATAACCATTCATTATTTGTATACTATATTCTAGTAAATATAATCTGTAAATATAATGAAGTACATTAAATTGCATGAAATCGTTTACATATACATGTATATAAATGCTAAGGTACATGAATAATATCATTCATGATCATAAACCCTTAGCTTTTAGGTGTGCAGTGTAAGCTTACATTGCAATAAAATGAAACAATTGGCACCTCTAGTAGGTATGTACTCTTATGCCCTCAATATTTAAATTTCAATATATTCCCCCTTCTTTGCCGTTGTTTTTTATACTAGAAATATATTTACTCACTGATTCAACAGGTTGATAGACGGTTCTTGGACACCTACCCCCTGGATATCCACCCCCAGATAACCACCCCCAGTCAACTACCCCCTAAGACACCTAACCCCTAGGGCAACCACCCCTAGGACGACTATCCCCCGGGACAACTACCCCCTAGGACAACTACCCCCTGGAAAACTACCCCCTAGGACAACTACCACCCCCCCCCCCCCACCCCGAACAACTACCTCCAGACAACTACCACCTACAACAACCATCCTCTAGGAAAACTACTCCCGGGACAACTATCCTAGAGGGTAGTAGTCCGGGGGTAGTTGTCCTAGGGGTAATTGTCCTAGGGGAAGTTGTCTGGGGGTAGTTTTCCTAGGGGGTAGTCGTCCTAGGGGTTGTTGACTGGGGGTGGTTATCCTGGGGGGGGGGGAGGAGGGGTTGGATGTCCAGGGGGTAGATGTCCGGATACGTGATCACCAGGGTTAGCCTCAAGTTTTATGATCATTTGACCTTATGTAATGATTTGCTTTTCCCTCACCCGATCCGAAGCCGGACCCGAAGCTAGACTCTCCGAGAAATAAGGGGGTAATTCTTGACTGGCCAACGGGTTTGCTTTGTGCAGATTTGTACTCCCATTAATGGTTTTCCCACCAAGTCTGGTGTCAGCGAATTATGGCCTTCTGCACATGGAAACTGACGCACGACTCCCTTTAAATTCACTGTCAATCAGACTCTCTATCTCTCAACACTAACTTGCACTCCTTCGCATAATAAAGTTGTAAATATTGTCATATAGTATATCTCGTTAATCATATCAATAAGATCAGGGATAGGCATAGAACAGACTAAAGACCCTACAAAAGTAATTATATTTCACTCATTTATTAGATTCAAGCGAGCACAACATGGAATACATGTATATAATATTCAGCACTTACAAAGAGGCAATATTTGGTGCAGAGCATATAAGTATAAATATATATAAGTTTTGTATCAAGGATTATTGAATACCACAATATTGGAAAACAAATTTAATTCACACTTTCAATAATTGATTAGATTTGATAAATAGATTTGACGTCATGCTCTACCCTTATGCGAAGCAGTAGAGTAAGATTGTGGATACACGTAAGATGGCTAGGACGGCTTTAATGATAAAACAATTCTGTAAACAATTGGAAGAAAGTGAAATTCACTCAGAAGGACGGAATATAAGAAAATATTTTAGCTGAAGGGTAGTTTCATAATCTTTCACATCAAATTCATCATACTTTTGAAGGCGAAGTGGTCAATCTCACATTCCAACACACTGCAATCTAATATCAAACATGGACGGAATATCTTAGTATTGGAAGCAGCAGAATGAACAGAGAGTATGGATGGATGGAATCGTTTTAGTTGAATGTAGCACCGGAGCAACATTTTGAGATTTCTGCCCACTTGAAGCTGATGATTAATTCCGTGTAAGTTTATTTTACAGTATAACATTTTGCTATAAATAGTGGATGTGTTCAGTCAGAAAGCACCAGCTTGTACACTGATGTCAGTTGTTTGCATTATTAATAGCTTGGTCAGCTGGCATACACTTATCCAGTTTTCTTACATCAATTCTACCATAAAGAAATTCTGAAGTTATCTCATTGAATACTGTGCATGTGATAACTCAGGAAACACTGCATCTGAGATGTGTGTTAAATAAAATATGAAATGATCACCATTGGGTTCAATTGTGCAACGTCACTTCAAATACCAGATTTATATGAAAATAATGTGTAGTGTTATGCTTCATTGCATACTTAGAGTATAAGCAAACATACCTATATCAATGCAAAATGTCTGTGCTCAGACCAAGGCACAATATACAGCTTGTACATAGAAATAATGTGTATATATATAAGCGAAGTATCACTTTTATATTCTATTCTTATTAAACTACTGGTAGATTATCGCCATGCAAGTAAACACCTCTGTCAAACTTGACTGAATTATTGCTTTAAATATTAAGCGACATCAGATCTACTTTATTTTTAGCAGTCTGTCATTTCAGATTCAAGAACGTAAAGAGTTTTTGTTGTTAAGAAGAAAGTACATCTTTAAGATATAACATACACAATTTCTTTCCAACTGATAAATAGTTCCTGTTCGTGGCATTGTGTAAATATATTGCTATTGTGATTAGGAAATGAAAATATATCTCGAAATGGTGCATTCCTCAAATCAGTGTACATTGCAAATATATTCTGAAATAATATTTCTTGTTAAAAGAAACAAACATCAGGCAAATAACAAACCTGATATACTTTATATATATTTCAATAAAATATTATCATGTAGCCAGTAAAGGAGATTTCTGACATCCTTTTTGTCACTCTCTCCACATCATTTTCTAAATGTGTGAAAGATGAATATCTAGATATGGCACTTCATACATCAATAACGTAACATACACAGTACCCTGTACATAAATAAGCTTATACAATGACAAACTATACACTTTCACCATATAAGATTTTCACAAAATAGATAGATTCACTGTTTTTGTGGGAAATTTAGATTTAAAAGAGTTCAGTGTTTGAATTTATAGCATGAAACTTTCTAAACTTGGACCTGGTTCAAAGTCAACGAACATTTTGTGCATGAAAGATCTGTTTTTGCAGTACTCGGTGAAAACTGTATAATAAGTTTTGACTTCTGTGTAGATTTATGCTGAAAGCCTTAAGACCCCTTATTCCCATTGAAACACAACATTGCAGGTGTCAAATCAAGTTTGGTTTGGTTTGGTTTTATTTTCCGTATAAAAATTCAATACATACAAGAATACAATTTACAAATAATACAAATCAAGAATTAAAAAAAACGGCTGGAAAGCTCTATTCAGAGCCATTATTAAAATGGCTCTGTTCTTCCTAGAGGTCAAGTAAATATTTCAAGACGATAAGTAAATAGTATGTACTTCAAATATTCATAACGGCATTGCATTAAAATAATATGCACAGCACATTAAAAAGCTTTATACATCAATCTGATCTTGACCTTTGACCCCTGTCTACTTGGTATCACATAACAGAGCCACACCCCTCAGGATCCAATGATCAGGGTGCTGTACGGTCTTCAGGTAGAGAGGGAAGATGTACGTCAGGTCGGTACGTCTGGGTTTCTTGTAGACGGGGCATTCATAGAGCCTGGGGTCTTTACCCCCGAGAGTGTTGATAGCGTAGACGTGGCAGACTGGGAGGGGGGTGAAGAGGACCTTGGGAGGGGGCTCTATCAGCTTGCAGTTACGTCTGTCCCATCCTGCACCGTCCAGGAACAGGCCATGGACGTATACACCTGCAGAGGAATAATATTGAAAAGAGGTCATCTATCACATGTTCATTTACATGATTATAGATATAGCTCTATTACTACAGTCAAACCTGTCTAGCGACCGCCAAAGGGAAACACAAAAAATGGTCTTTGTAGACAGGTTCCTTTAGTACATGTTTCAATGAAAAACCATTTTCAAGAAATGTTATGGGTGATAATGAGCCATTCACTCTGGAAACATAAAGGATGGTTTTAGATGGTTTAGATGTAACAAGTGAAATCTTCATACACCTAATACAAACGGTATCAACAGGGTCGTTGCTATCAGCTCAGTGTCTTGGGAATCCCCCTACTAATGACCTTTTGCTACAAACGTAATGATACACTGGTTAATTTTTCATTTGCCTTCAGTGCCAATGTTCACAATTGCTCGTTTGCTACACATGCGATTCGGCACAGAACAATATGCACCAAACGATGGAAAGATTGCTTTGTGCAAGACAATGGCTTTGCAACATTGCCTATATCTGGTCTTGATTAGCTACATGACAACCATATAGTTAACTATTGCGATGGAAATGGTTAAATAATCTTGGAGCATATTCCATCTACAATCTATGATAAATACAATGTGACATAGGGAGACGATTTGTGTGTCTAATGGGGCGTTGCAAGAAAGTTGCGATTGATTGCAAGTTGCAAACGATTGCAACTCAACTTTCTTGTAACGCCCTACTAGTCTCCTAAATTTTCTAGGATTTTGTTAAGATTAAATTTTTAGCAATTAAATAAGTTGTCCTGATCTAGCTTTTATTATGCCCCCCCCCCCCCCCCCCCCCCCCCCCCGCCGCTCTTTCTCTCTCTTACTAATGGGGTGTTGCAAGAAAGTTGAGTCGCGATCAATTGCAATTTTGCAATTAATCGCAGGACTTATGCTAGATTTTGGGGATTTGCAATCAATCGCAACTTCTTGCAACGCCCCATTTATAGACAGCGTTAACATACCTTCAGATGGTGGAGATGCTATATCTTCCTTGATATACCTGGTCATATCATTGTGTAGCACCACACTATCCAGAGCCCAACCCTTATGAGCACGAGTGATCTCCTGTCTCATAGCAGTCAAGAAGCCCTAAGAAGGATATAGAACAACATTGGGTGAGTATAATAATAACATTGACACCTCTGTAACAGTTAAAGCTACGGTCACAAAGGTTCGTACGAACAATAATTTTGTACAAATCTTCACGTTTTTCCATTGTCTTCCTGAATTTCCATTGTCTGAAAATCGTTCAGAATGGCATTTGTGACCGAGGCTTTAAATAAAGAGGTCATGCACATAAAGACAGGTCAGCCAAAGGTATCTTTCTTGACCTTTGTATCTATACTTGAGGACTCATCATGCTTTGTTGTCTAGGTGGCACTCCAGAGGTGCAGATTCATCTTTTCATGTCCAAGCAGAAAAGCCTAGGAGCACATAGTATGTGTTTTGTCACTATAAGTATTCAGCTGACTATAATGCCTTGATCGTTTTATTTCATGAACAAGGCACTAGACAAAACATGTTTTCAGCAAAACAAAAAAAAGGTGAAATATATCACGTTTTCAAAGCACAATAAACTTGACAAACTCTTGCTTGCCAAAATTACGAATTTACCTGCGTGAAGTGCATTTTCAAATAACACATTCATAGACAGGAATTATTTGTCTAACAGCATATGCTAACGACTTTGCGTAGCTTGGATAGAGAGTTACCTGTGGGTTGAAGAATCCAGTCATCCAGAAGACATTAGGACGTCCTTCAAACGCCCAGGCATGGAACTGAGCATGACGATCAATCAACTCAGTGAACCAGAAACCTAGAGTCATAGAATCCCACGAGATCTGGAAAGAGAAATGGAATGATGAGAGCAAAGTTAGAAATACACGACTAGATATGGTGGTTAGGTGTGTGTGTCAATGATTGATATCTCTACCACAAAGTAAAATACTAAATTGAGATGATATTGAGCTTGTACAGTAGGCTGGCGGATGCACCATGTGAGAGAAAGGGAGGATTGAGGAGTCCTGAAAAAGGACTCTCGGTAATCTTTCTTGAGGGCGTGTAGTCCTGAAAAGGACTGTTGGTGTAGTCTTGAAAAAGAATGTTGATTATCTTTCTTAGCTTATAGTTCTAAGGAGAACTATAGCACTTGGAGAGGCTCGACGTTTCGGACTCGTTGACTATCCGTCGTCAGGAGCAGAGAATAGTTAGCGTGCGTGAGCTTGAGCTTGTTTTCATGAAGATTTATAGCAGTGTAATATTTTTAAACATTGTTTCTCATTCTTAATGATAGATTCCTTGGTCACAGCTTTACTTCAAACCACTTTAATCTTTCTTAAGATAATTAACAAAACTGAACACCTAAGCACATTAAATACAACTTGCCACCTAATGTTTTTTCTTTTCTTAAATAGCCCATATCACATATGAGACAATTTCTTTACACACTACCGACTTTCATCCACCAAGAAGTAAAAACCCTAAAATTTAAACTAGAAAATAAAGAAAATGAACCACACAAATGGACAAGAGTCATGCATAGTCAAACTTGTCTATTGAGGCCACCCGAGGGAATCAGAGAAAGTGGCCACTGTAGACAAGTGGCCTTTCTAGACAGGTTC
The DNA here is from genome assembly GCF_000002235.5 of Strongylocentrotus purpuratus. Lineage (NCBI taxonomy): Eukaryota > Metazoa > Echinodermata > Echinoidea > Camarodonta > Strongylocentrotidae > Strongylocentrotus > Strongylocentrotus purpuratus. Next base: position 3,684,589 of record NW_022145607.1, on the reverse strand, counting down.
TACAACATGCATTACTTTCTTAAATGTATTCATTCATCTGATGCCATCCCAGGTCAGGGATTACATGGCCATCAAAAAAAAGACAAATGGCCTTTATAGAGAGGTGGCCAGAAAGAGAGATTTGACTGTACTCCACAACACTAGTCCAGGGGTGTTTCACAAAACTTGTCATCAGTGACAAATGACAGTTTTTGTTATAAGCTACTGAAATCCTTGCTTCTGATTGGTTATCACCAGCTTTGTCACTGATTTTTTTTCATTTGTCATTAGAAAAAGGCTTTGTGAAACGGGCCCTTGTTATACACCTACCTTCTTCCAGGATCCAGGTACCCTAGCATCAAACATGTTATCCAGAGCATCCCTCAGGTTCTCACTCATGATGATAGTACCATCGATAGCTAGCTTGAGATCCTGCAGGGTAATACGGACTGTCAAGATGACACGCTGCATACGATCTATCTCCTGACGCAGGAAGATGTTCAGGGGTTGTAGGTGACCCATCTTCTGAAGACGAGCTTTGACCTGGAGAGTGGAGAGAGGAGGAAACATGGATTAATTATCAAGAGATACATGAAAGACTGACATAATGGAGTCACACATTCAGAAGCTTCAAACTAGCATCATGTATCGCTCATAACACGATCACCACCGGTCATCGTTGTTGGCCCTCATTTATTTTCTTTACATAAGAGTAAAATAATTTTACTATTTTCGCAGCCTGCATGTGAAGGTCAAATCAGTAACCCAAGAACAAACTTGGGCTACCTGTGCAAGTGAACTGCAATATTGACATTTTCAGGGGGCCCCTTTTCCTTGGGGCTGACCCCCCCCCCCCCCCCCCCCCCGCAAGGCAGTATATATTTGTTACCTCATGGGCAATGAAGTCATCTGGTATCTTGGATAACATATCATCACAGATCTTGTAGACAGTAGCCTCACGTGTCTCTCCTCCACCGCCGCCACTGTCCTTCGGTTGGATGTTCAGAATGGTCTCCAACACCTAGCAATCAAAACAAAAACAAGAAATGAGTACATATAACTAGATCATGGGATTGCAAAGAGGTTTTGAGTGTTAGCTTAGATATTCAGAATGGTCTCCAAAACCTAGCAATCTATACAGAAGTACATACCTGCCAACATTTGAAAATAAGAATTAGGAAGTTTTAGCACAGTATGTCTTTGAAAATGAGAAATCGCAGCCATTCAAGGCACACAATACGTGAACTCTCAAATCGCGGCACATGATAAAACAAGCTTTATTTGACTTTAGCACCAAAAAAAACAAAAAAACAAAACAAAAAATCAAAAAATCAACATTTTGAAAAAATAGAATATTCAGAATTTTCAGCTCCGAGAAATCCAGAAAAACAGAATATTCTGGATTATTTGTAAGGGTTGGCAGGTGTGGAAGTAAGGAACAGTGGTATATCATAGGTTTGCACTGGGGGTTGATTACCTTGAAGAAAGTCATCTTGAAAGATAGCATGAATGTTCTTAGTCAATCTGTCAATTCAGAAAGAATCAAACTGACCCAAACGATCTCCTAATTCTTACCTCGGTCGCCATGTTGGTAGAGAATGTGATATCAGCATTAGGATGAAGACCAAAGGCCTCTGGTGAATCAGTCAGCGGTAGACTTTCAATAGCAGTGCGGTATTCCTCTACTGTACGGCACTTGGGGATGGTGTAGCCTGTCAACAAAGGATGGTCAAAAGACAGCGATAGCATCAAACAATTATTTAAAACAAATCTAAAAGATTTTACAATTGTTATTATCACCACCATAATAATAATACTCAGTTTTATATAGCGCTTATTACAATCACTAAGCACTTCGAAACTTGGAGATTATTACCCCAGCTTTAGCTGTGCTGCCATGACGGCGCTCTAGCATTTCAAAGAATGAATTCCTGCCAGGTACCATAATTATGTAGCATAGATTTTTTTCCGACTTGGGGACGGACATTTCTTTTTCCTTTATGGTTCTGTTCCAAGCGTTCTGGTCTTCAGCATCTACCTGGATGAGACCAGGGGAGCGTTTCATGAAACTGTCACGAATACAAGTTCACCGACAACCCATTTAAACGAGTGTATTTAATTTAACATGTCGGTGAAGTCATAGTTGTGACGGTTTTGTGAAACTGTGCCCAGGTGCTCTCATATCATCTAGTATGTATACTCCTTTCCCTATATTTGTCAAGTCACAAGAATGGAAATGAAAAACCTACAAGTTGGTAACATCTTACTTCATGTATAAAATGCATCAACATATCAGGAAATCATTAAGATAACAGATATGTCCCTGATTCTTCAAATAAAAAAAATTAAAAATCCTTTTTCTTCTTGGGTGTTCTGCCCATGGAAAGGGCAACACACAAGAGTCATTTGGTTAGTAATATCACCATTCCTCGCTGTCCTGAGCCGTCTTCATTGTGTTCCCATTCAAATCTATTTGCACAAGTAGTCTACCTAAAACTGAAGTCAATCTTCAAACTAGTTAAATGATGTTCAAAAACATGAATAAATGAGATAACATTCTCTACATTTAGGGTCTTAAGGTTAGAAATTCATAGACCCGACAAATACACTGTGAAAGAAACTTACCAGTATAGAACTTGAACTTGTCACTGAACATATCTTCAGAGAACCATACTTTGCAGTAGGTATTGAGAAGACGCTTGTCGTAATCATCAGTCACACGGCCACCATACTGCACCTCACCAAACATGTAGCGGATAGTATTCCAGGAGACGCCCTGTGGATGGAATAGAACAACAAGTAGAGATTGTACAAGAAATGTGTTTTTGATTACAATTACATAATTTTGACTTTCTCGCAGGGATTGATCTTCATTTGCCACACTTGACCCAGGTGATGTAAATGGGTACCTGGCAGGATTTAATTCCTTGAAATGCTGGAGCACTGTAATGGCAGCAAGGCTAAAGCCGGGGTAATAATTAATGCGCCTCGGAATAGAATTTCTAGATAGACAGCGCTACAGAAATACCCATAATTATTATTATTAATTAATATCGGCAATGTCCATCCCACGTGCAGGTGCACTGAAGTACATCGTGCGAGACTTGTCAGCTTTAAACCCAAACTGTACTTCTAAGGAACCATCATACTTGCTTGTGGGATACCGGAACTGCATGTGATTTCCTTATAGAAACACACTCCAGTTTGTCTCGTGAGGAAGTAAACACTGTCAGTCTCCCTATTTTATCTTTTTATTACTTCCCAAGTACATGTTCCGATTTCATTCCAGAGAGGAGACATCAAAATGATTTCATGTAAGCCATGTGGAGTGCAGTCAAACCTGTACATAAAGACCGCTCAATGTAGAAAAGAAATCTGCTCTTTAAAGCCTGTATGCACTAGTTTCGCCAGGAGGGATTAGACCTGACAGGTGGTTACCTCTTCAAATCAGCTCATTTAACATGAGAGAAAAAGGGAATCATGGGGGACCAACGGGTACCGCTTAGGCATTGTTTGCTATATAGAGGACGTTAGTAGCTACAAGTAGTGCAGTCCCGCTTTAATACAACTTTCTATGAGAAACACAGTTTAAAGGGAGGACAATTTTGGTTTTTATAGACAGGTGGTGTTTCTACGAGGTGGTGACTATACCTTCTTGGGGTCCAGGTCATCCAGATGGTTGTTGACAAACTGAACGCTGGCTGTAAAGTCTGCTTGGTTGAACTCATAGGGGATGTTCCAGCCAAGAGGACCAAACTTACGCCTCTCTTGCACCGTGGTGTGCAGGAAGGCTACACCATACAGCACTGGCTTCCATTGGGGTAGGTTAGAGATCTCCAGTTGCTCCTGTACATAGAAACATACAACAAAAAGTTCAATTCTTTGTTCATAAGGTTCCTTGATGCCGCATTAAGCACATACACGTGTAGTATGTGACATTCTGACAAATGTGTTTCATCCTACTTTAAAAGGAAACAGAAAAACTATCACTGAATCATATTTGTTATGCTTGTTCACTCATCTAATATCTTACCATATTTCTAGCTTGTGAGGATGAATTTTTTAATGAATCTACAAAGACTGCTATAACTTCATTACAATCCACCAAGAAAAGATCAGAGGCACCATTTCACAAAACTTACCATTGATGGTAACTTTACCATCAATGACAACGACCATGGTAACAGGGCTCAACAGTGAATCAAAATCAAGGTTTTCATGGTAGTTATCATTGATGGCAAAGTTACCATCAATGGTAAGTTTTGTGCAATGGGCCCCTGGTCTGCTGGTTACACACACACAAAAAAAAACCTGTAATTGAAGAAATTGAAAGGAATCGTTCATACCTGACTGACACCAGCATAGGTTCTCTTGAGACCAGCCTTGATACCTTGAGGTGGTTCATTGGTGAACTTGATACCAGACTGAAGAAGGTTGATAGGGAACTGGGGATGAACCTCAGTAGTGATCCACAGACGGAAGCTATCGTGACATGGATCAGGCGAAGTCACCTAATAACAAAATACATCATCATGAAAAATGAGAAGCTATAACATTACCCCGTATATTATGAAAACAAAGCTTTCCAATGAACTGTTGTACCAAAAAATGTAACTCCTAACAATTCTTAACAAAAGAAACGAGCAACAACAAATATAACTATAATTTACTTAGAGAAGTAATTTTACATGTCAATGCCAACAATGCCTCACTAACAGGCCTAAATGTCAACAAAGAAAAACAATTAATTGAATATCTTCCCAAAATACTACATGAAAAATGAAGGACGGATGTTTCACCATCTCCATAACTTCATAAAAGCCAAAGATAGCAGTTCTGCAGGAGCACCCAACCACCCACAAAATCATCCTCCTAAACGAACCACTCTCTTACCGTTTCCAGAAGTTCATCCATGAAGCCTAGACCAAGATGGCAGTTCTGCAGCAGCACCCAGCCACCCTCACTCTGGAAGGAGCTCAGGAGACGTCTAGCATGGACCTCTTGACCTTGACCCATGCTGATAGCACGACAACCTGATAGGTTACAAGCAAGACGTTCGGTTCTTGATTACACATTTGTATACCAAGTAATTAACACACAATTTAGCGCTTAGAGACTTCGGTGGTAAGCGCTTTATAAGTAACGTTATTATTATTATTTATTATTATCATACAGGTGGATGATACAGAAATTAATCATAATGGACAGTTTAAGATATCAAGACATAACATGTATTTTATTTAACATTAAAACTTTCTTCATAAACTTGGGGTACCACAGTATACAGAGGAAAGTATCGCAGTTTCAATCTTATCCAATCAAGTTCTGATATTTAGGAGCCATACTTACGAAGGTTCATCTTCTTAGCGAGGGATTCAATGGAGGCTGTAGGATCAGATCCCATGGATAGGAAGCAGATAAGAGGTGCCTTCTTCTCACTCTCCTCCCACATGGTCTCAAGATTCAAGATAACACCCTCGGCAAACTGGACAGAGAGAAAATAATCAAGTGTTTTGAGAAATAACAATGATGAAAGTATGCAATCATTGGACAGCACGTGTTACAAAAGAAATGTATTTATATGCTTAAAGTAAAAGCAGAAACACAACATTTGTAAGCAGTAACAGTACGTAAATTGAGATTCTTTCATCACAAGGCTCCTTCAATCTCCTATCTCTTAAGCTCTTCTTTAACCATACTACAAATATTAAATTTGATATATTTATCACCCTGTCTGCATAACTTAACCCATTCCACACTGGAACCGAGTGGTTCCTGTATTAAGCCTATGGGAATGTAAGAATGAAGGAGTCAACGGGTTAAAGGAAGCTTACCCTGACACCGATGGCATCAGCGATGTACTTCCTAGCCTGAGGGATAGCTCTGTCTGGACACCAGGACCTAACCAGGAGCAGCTTCCTATACACATCAAGAGATGTGGAGTAACCATCAGGGATGGTGGATTCCTCGGGAGCATCTTCATCAAACCAGTTCTTCCAGGCCTTGTCGTTGCGCCCGATCTGTCCTAACAGCTGGGTGAACTGAGGAAGCTTGCTCAGTTGGACCAGATTGAGCCAGGTAGTGTCAAGGATCCATTTCTTGGGCTTGGCTTCAACGGCATTGAGGTCCAAGGCAGCTCCACCTATTGGGTATGATAAACAGGTGAATAATGGCTCATTTAACTCAAGAAGGCAACATAAAACAAACTCTACAAATCAGCTACAATATTGAAGAGACAGACAATGGTCAAGAGAGAGAGAGAGAGAAAGGGGGAGGCAAAGGGGAAAGAAAGAAGTTGATACAGAATGAGATGGAGAGTAACATGGAGAGAGGAGGGAGAGGGAGAGGGAGAAAGGGAGATGGAGAGAGATAGGGAGAGACAGATACAAAGAAAACAAAGAGGGTGAGGAAGCGGAGAGACAGAGACAGAGGAGGTAAAAGAAATACAGAAAGAGGTGTAAAGAGAGAGAGAGATGCACACAAAGACAGATGTTCAGAGAAGAAACAAATTCAAATGCTTCAGTTACTCTCTGTAATTGTGAAACAAACAGATCCACTATGAAATATGTAATGATATACTCTGAAACAAACAGATCAACTATGAAATATGTAATGATCTACTCTGAAACAAGTACAGATCCTCCACACAGTTTGTGCAGTGGATCTGTAGGAAATAAACTTCCAAATGTAGTTTCTACTTTATTACCAACCCTATAACCCTCTCTCCTGGAAGGTGCTCAAAAAGTACTCACCCTTGATGAATGTCTGGAACTCATCGTGTTTGACCTTGCCAAGCTGCATGTCAATCTTGAGGGTCAGCAGCAGCGTGAAGAGGAACTTGTGATTCTCATACAGACCACGGGCTGTGTACTTGAACACCTCATACGTCATGAACTCAATGATGTTAGCAATACGCTTGGCCGTTATAGGACTCTTCTGGGACCTGTTAATCACAAGAGCACAGATATATATTTACTGTCCCAGTATGATTAAGTTAAATGCAATTTAGTATTTAACCGTCAGCTACCTGAAATTTATATAATGTTTTTCATTCTTTGTAACGGGTGTATCAATCAATCAATCAATCAATCAATATTGTTATCAACATCCCTCTGATCTTGTAACACAGAGGCAAAGGCATTTTCAAGGTGAAAATCAATGGGAAAAGAAGCTCCTAGGGATATCACAAGTAAACCAAAATTGAAGGTCAGCTTAACATATAATGTGCCCTAAGCGGTTAGCACAGGTTCGTTTGATATTGCTTTCCACAGAATACTGCAGGACACTAATTTGAGAAATATCTATAGTTACAGCTATCCTTAGCGTTCATACGGGACTGTTGTTTCAAAACATAAATCAATGATTGGATTAAAATTGGAATAGAAAGGGAGATGAACTTACTTTGCCATTGAGAGATCAAAGATTCCAAGGAATTGTTTGAGAGAGGTCTGGTACATGACATTCACCATACTCATCTCAGTGATCAAGAAGTATAGGGTACTACCACGGGTTGCAACTGAAAAAAACAAGAACAAAGAAAACAAGAAACGGTAACATCAGCCTTAAGCAGAGTGGTTGGAGCTTGTAAAATTAAGAAAGGAATATTTGTAACAAATTGTCTCTTAAGAATATTTGTTATTGTAATATGTACATCTATCTCTTTACACATGATAACCATTTACAAATAAAGAGGCCTACCAACATAAGAACTAGAAAGCTTCATGTTCTTATATCAAACCAAAATATCCAACTATGATTTAAGTCCTAATCTACAGTATATGGATAACAACAATGAGAAACATATAAAAAAATAGAAATTGTAAAGAATTAATTCCCTTTTCAGTAAATAACAATACAAGAGGGTTTCTATTTCTTCAGTATCCAACAATTTCCTTATTGAAACTTGACATCATCAATGTAGCATGGAGTAACATGATCAGAGGGTGATAGTGAGAACTATAACAAAATTCGCATCTAACAACATTTCCCCCTTTTGAGTAAGAAAAATTTGAAAAATCCGGAAATATCAGGAAAATAAGAGGAAAATCTGGGTAACATTCGGAAGAAGAAAAGAAAAAAATGTGGAAAAAAATAAAAAATTCAGGAAAACCAATTTAAAATCAGGTAATTATCAGGCCTGCATGATCTTACCAGGTCTGAACTCCTCCCGAGCAGTGTTGATACGGACCTCCGTCTCAGCTGCAATGGTGAGTTTCTCACTGACCTCCTCAGCAGTGATCTTAGTCACCCTCAGCACCTCAATCAGACTCTCATCCTCTACCAGGGAGCCCTCTGTACTGGTCAGACGGTAGAGAAGGTTATCCTCAAGCTCCTGCATCTTACGTTTGTTAGCTGTCACCTCCTCCATCAGCTTGGTGCGCTCAGCTTCAAGCTCCTGTAACACAAGGATGGGAGAGGTCAAAGCTTGAGGAACTGATACCTTGAGGTATATACTTAGAATGCTAGCGTAAGTGCCTTTACATGTAAGTTGGTTCTGTGACACATGGTTCAAGGACAACTGCCCCGTGTTATGGTTATCATGCATGCTTTATTTTTTTTTCCTTTTTAAGAGAACAGCTCTTCCTAAATGACATATTGTGAACTCTCAAATACTTTCGACTGTTTTCATTGAAAAGTCTCCTGGCTCTATTGCCCAATGATTCAAAAGAGCAAAATCTACAAGGTAAAGAGATTGCACCTTTTATACTTGGAAGTCTCCTTTAATTATTAAATGTGAAGGTAGGTGTAAACAAGACGAGAATTGTTTTGAATGTTTTCCCTACTAAACTAACTGTAGATGTTACCAAATCTGGTAAGATCGACTTAGGATCTTTGTGAACACCTCCCTGGTCTGTTAGACATCAGTATCAGTATGAGTAGTTGAATGCAATCTGTTATTTACCTGTTTCTCAGTGAGGATGACGATACCCAGCAGCTGATCTTCCAGGCCTTTCATGGTGACGGTGAAATCAATGATAGACGTCCTTGCACTGATCTCAGGGGTATAGGCTGGGTTAGCCAGCTTGGTGGTGACGTACATGATGAACTTACCATCTACATCACACTCCTTGTCTCCTACTTTCACCTGCCAAGTCACAAGAAGAATTTTCAATATTTCAAGGTATTAGATTAAAAAACAAGGAATACACATAATTTTACAATTGACTCTCTTTGATTCATTTATTTAATAAAAAGTTATTTTGACTTGACCAGGTGCATTGACATGTCCACTCCATGTCACTTTTACCTTATAATAAACTTGCAATATCCCTCCACGCAGATAACTGTCGACACTAATATTTTATTGACATTGAAACCCAAGCAGAGAGAGCAAAATGTTTTGGGGGTGATTGGTCACCTAAGGCAGTAGTCACAATATCAAAACAACTCCATACCGACTCAAAACTGACCACTTTTTGAAGGACTTTTTTTTTCTTAGTTCAGTCTGTTGCCATTCTGTTGATAGTCTTTTTTCAGTTTGTTGGTGTGACAGCACATAAAGTCAGTATGTAATGTGAGAAGAAGAAAAAAAATAATAACATTTATAATGCGCACATATCCACCCCAAGGGATGCTCAAGGCGTCTTAATAAATTTGGAAATTATTACACCGGCTTAATAGCTGTGCTGCCATTAAGGCGCTCTAGCATTTTAAGGAATGAATTCCTGCCAGGTACCCATTACATCACCTGGGTTGAGTGTGGCAAAAAGGGTTGTTACCTTGAAAGTGGAGCCTGACTTGATGAAGTTCTTCTCAAGGACATTGTCCAAGGCTGGATCCAGCTCCTCAGCTACATCCTCAATGAGGAGAGGCCGACCAAGGGACAGAGCATCCTCAAGATGAGTTCGGAAGTACTTGTGGTTCAGAGATGTCACCTAGAAACAACCAAGACAATCAATATATAATAATAATAATAATAATTGGATTTATATAGCGCCTTTTCCAAAAGATACAAGGCCCTGTCTCTTTAATAGTCTATCAACAATTTAAGAGGAGTTGTAGAGGTATGTTTTCAGTTTTTTTTCTTCAGAAATCTAGTGAAGTACTGTTTCTTAAGAATGAGGGAAGTTTGTTCCAGAGACATGGGGCTAAGGACTGAAAGGATTTTAAACCAGCCTGCTAACGGGATTTAGGAATGATAAAGGTAGGAACTGATGAAAACCTAAGAGAATATGATGTTCTCTGTTGCTGAAAGAGTGAGGAGAGGTATACAGTGAGTGTGGTTGACATAGATTTGAATGTACATGTAATATATACATTGATTGATAGTCCTGACAGGATTATACTCCTCTACTCTTCCATTTAGTTGCAGGAATTTGTAAGAATTGTAATTCACTTCACCTATATAAGCCAAAACAAAATGCATGCACTACATTCACTGAATCCTGACCTGAATATATAGAATACAATGAATGTTTGTACTTGTATATTGTAGACTTTTGTTGCATACAGTTTCAAAGATATATGTGTACCTGTTTTTTTAATAATGTCAAAATAAGCACAAGATGGGAAATTATTCATTGGCTTCATTCACCTATTCATTCATGTTTTTACGCTTTCAATGGAAGAGACAAAGAGATAGACAGATAGAGAGACAGACAGAGACAGAGACAGACAGACAGAGAAAGAGATAGACAGACAGAGAGACAGACAGAGAGACAGACAGACAGAGAGACAGACAGACAGATAGACAGAGAGATAGAAGACAGAGACAGACAAACAGACAGAGAAAGAGACAGACAGACAGATAGAGAGACAGACAGACAGATAAAAAGACAGACAGACAGAGAGACAGAGAGACAGACAGAGAGACAGACAGAGAGACTGACCTGAAGTTCATTGCTCTTCTCTTTCTCCTTGATCCATGTCTTGCCCTGACCCTGAGGGTCAATAAGCAGTGGGAATCTGGATGCCTTGGTGACAATGATACCGTTCTGGATAGAGAGCTCATCATTGGGGAGACCTTGAAGGTTCCATTCTCCAATGGTAGTAGAATCAACCAACAGAGACGTCAGATTCAGCTCCTACAACACAAAACAGATCAGGATTACACATTTCGTTCACTACCGGTATATAAGACAACACATTAGCTTCAACAGAAAGGAAGCCACTGTAAAAGTGTGTCCATGTGTCCATGTAACTCTGTGTAGAAGACTTTAGAGGACTGTCTTCAGAATAAAAATATTTGACTTTGTTAAAGTCAACTTCTTGCTTACCAAGTCAGTTTAACTGGTTTTTAACGAAAGCCTAAAAGAGACCTGTACATTTTGGAGCTTTAAACATTTGTGTACAGTAACAAGCCTGAAAAATCCTGAAATAATTAAGTTCATAGTGCCTGAAATCAAGCAAAAGCCTGGAAAGTAACATGCCTGAATTCTGACAAAATGCACCATGTATGATAGTACCAGATTGTAATCTTTTGTTACATGTTTCTCAGATTAAAGATACAAGATTTTTTTCCCATACGCAATAACAGAAAAAAAATGTCCATATACAATAACAGAAATTTGTTTTCCACCGGTGTTACATGCTATGTACATGTAGACTAAACTTGGTATTGCGTGCTGAGCATGAGAAGAGCGTTAACTGTGCTACAGGTAGGCTGTCTGTTATTGGTACAGTCAAACCTGCTTTGGTGACCACCTGTATAGAAAGACCACCTGCCTACAAAGACATTTTTTGTTTCCCTTGAAAATGGTTTCTCATTGCAACATGTACTAAAGGAACCTGTACATAAGACCACCTGCCTATAAAGACCACTTTTCTTGTCTCCCTTGGGTGGTCTTTATAGACAGGTTTCACTGTATTTTGATACTCACATCACTGTATGGGATCTTATTGGATGCCATCTCTCTCTTCCAGTTCCTGATGAGAAGGTTTCTGAACTCCTGGTTGAATGGCCCAGAGTAGGACAGGAAACCAGTACCAAGCAATACATCACCTACCAACCTACAAGGGATAAACAATAGCACAATCGATCAAGATCCAGTCGAGGGGTCAGTGACACAAAGACACGACTCCATTTTGGTCATTTTGAGAAAAAGTGGTTGATGTGTCACTAAGCACTTGGGCCCTAAGTCAATATTTCACTAGCCATTGACTTCAATGGGGTGTTGGGTGGAGTTAAGTCTTTGTGTTTCCTGGAAAGCCCACATTTTTCTGAACATTTTGATATCAAATAATCATTTTGGCAAAATATGGAGATGCGTCTTTGTGTCACTGAACCCTTGCATTCTTGTTTGATACATAAAAATATGATTAAAAGTGCGCTATGGAAAATCAGCGTTACTACTGATGAGGCTACCTTGGGTAAAAAGTGACCATGGTCCCGTTGCACAAAACTTACCATTGATGGTCACTTTGCCATCAATGGTAACTACCATGGAAACCTTGATTTTGATTGGCTGTTGAGCCCTGTCAAAGTTAACATCAACGGTAAGTTTTATGCAACGGGCCATGTTATCATATCATCACTAATATATCACCAACGAAACATGGACCCTATGCTATTCTAAAGTGCTTAAGAAATGAACACATCAGTTCTAGCCCCACTGCAGTGATAATGCACAGGGGCAGCTAAGGATTTTCTCCCGACAGGTTACCAATTTGCCTCACTTGGGTTAGAGTGTGTCTTATCTAGATTGTTGTAATGCCAGAGGAAGTTTGTGCCATAACAGGGATATCAATCTTTGGGATACACAGTATAGTGACTTATCCACTATATCTGTGAACACCTCTGTGTATTTTGCAGGGATGCCAGTTAGAATGATCAGAGGGCCTGAAAATCACCTAAAATGAGCAATTTTGTACATAAAAAAGCCTAAACTATGGTCTGAAAACAACTCACCAGGGCCTGAATTCAGACTATTGCCTGAAAACTGGCATCCCTAATTTTGTTTTATGATTGAAAGGTACTACTGGAGTTCCAGAGATCATGAGCCAAGTCTATGCACTACTCTGAGTGAAGGCAAAATAATGTACGCTGACAGCATCCAGTTTCATTTGGAGAGGAGAGAAGTGTCTTGTACATACCTGTTGATCTGATCTTCAAATCTCTTGCTGGCTTCCGTCCAACGAACCTTCTCCCCTCCCAGACCACTGATCAAAGCAGTGGCATTGTTCATCTTACGACGACAGCTCTCTGCATCATCCAACAGAGCCTAGTGGGGGCAAGCAGGTGTATATCAGTTATATCGGATCATAATAATTTCAAGTCAATTGAGTCAAAATGATGTTATCATACAGATTTATGTCATGGGGAAACCAGGATTTTCTTTATCGATTGCAAAGAGAGACTATCAACTAAAACTGCATTTGTGTGATTCTGAACTTCTTAGAAAGTTCACAGCACATCCAGGGGGGCTTTTCACAGAACATGTCATCAGTGACAAATGATAGTTTTTGTTATGCTACAGTCACACGGCCATGTTACGGACCTGCGGATGCCTGCGTATATTTGGATAACGTATTTTACGTATGGATAACGTATATTCTGCGGATGCTTACGTATATTTCATCCGCAGCAAAATTTTGAGATTTTCAAAATTCCGCTGCGGATCTGCGTATGTCTGCGGATCCTGCGGATTGAATTACGGATGGATACGGATGCTTACGGATGATACGGATCCTTGCGGATGCTTACGGACTTTTATCCGTAAGCATCCGCAGCTACCGTAAGTGGCCGTGTGACTGTGCCATTATAAGCTACTGAAATCTTTGCTTCTGATTGGTTATCATCAGATTTGCCATTGATTTTTGTCATTTGTCATTGCAAAAAGGCTTTGAGAAACAGGCTCCAGACAGGTTGGTTGACCAATGAATACAAGATATGACATTCTATCATGCACGGCAAGGACACAACACCTGGGAAGGTTTTGAAAAAGAGGAACACCCTTGAACCAGTATTACTGATATTATAATACCTTGATATGATCCAATTTCATTGCCTGTTCGCCCGTAAAATCTGTTGGAAAGTTTACTTTTCATAAACAGAAACTTTGAATTTAACTGACAAGAGGCGAACTGTCAAGCTACATGTATGCTGCCTTTAAAGCCTGTCGGCACTAGTTTGGCCAGGGGGATTACACCTCCCTGCAAGGTCACGGACAGGTAGTTATCTCATCATGTCAGCTCTCAATTAATATAAGAATCATGGGGGACCAACAGGCACCGATTAGGATAGTTTGCTATATAGGGGGCGCAAGTAGCTATAAGTAGTGCAGTGAGGCTTTAAAAAAATACCCCAGAGGAGAATTTCCCTTACCTGTTTCTCCGACATGGCAGCATCAAACTTGGCCTGTACAAAGTCCAACTCTCTCTGTTTCTCATCTAGCTGTGCTTGAGCTTCAGCCAGTGATGCATTAGCTTTGGTCAACCTTGCTTCCTGGACAACCAAGTTAGCCTAAGGAACAACAGATAATAATAATAATAATAGCTAATTCTTATATAGCACTTTTCAGGACCGAAGGCCCTCTTAAAGCGCTTTACAGATCATCTTCATAATGTTCATTGTTGAGTTTCTACCAAAGTGCTGTGAAAGCAATTAGATGCTTGTAATTAACCTGAAAGGCACATACACTGTACGACTCGACTTTCTCAATAACAATCCTCCACACTCTTTGTAAGATAGAAAAAGGGAGACCTGTGTAGTTCACAATGCACATCTGACATCAATTATACCAGGAGACACTAATAAGGGAGATAGCCATTTAATACATACTTTGCCATTTAATACATAGAGGTGATTACAAATACATTATAACAACATCAATAACGATAACACGAGGATACCAACTTGGTATCTTTTCAATCAATTTTCATCTTTTCCTCAAATTAAGCTTTGCCCGCGCATTTTTTTCTTTATTTATTTCGCAGGGCTCTGTTGTAGCTATGCAAGTTTTCTGTTTTCTGCAGTGCTTAGTTCTTACTCTAAAAGCTCTCTATTTTTGTGTATCTTTGTCAAGCTTTGTACTTGATCTACATGATTCCTATTCCTGTTATGCCCTTTTCTTGGTCTACAATCAGATGGTGGAATCACTTTCTCTCAAGATCTAACCTTGAGTGGCAGAACCTCCTTGTTGATGCCATAGAAGAAAGCCATAGCTTCAGTCCAGGAGGCGAGACCAGCTACGTCACCACAGACACGCTTGGCTGACTCCAGGTTGTAATCTTCCATCCTTAGGTAGGGTTGCATGAGCTCTACCGTCTCCTCGTTAATGGTGTCCTTCGGGAAGTTCATCAGGGTCTAGTCACACACACACAAGATATAAACATGGAGTTTCTGTGTGAATCGAGGGTACTCAAGAACACACACATACAAGATATAACTATGATGTTACTCACACACATATACATGATATAAACATGTCATCAATCTGGGAAATGATGGTATTCTTTTCATTCTGATTTATTGTCCAGATTGCAACATTTCAGTGGGATTCATTGTTTGCATTCAGCAGTGTGCATCAGGAAATTCATCAGTCCACTTAATAGACACACAAGGAATGTGCATGCCATTACATCCAAAATGGGTTGAGATCTTTTCATTGTAATTATATCATGGACCACAATGTCCTGTAAATACACATGACAAACATGAAAAAGTTTAATAAGGGGATGTGGGTACTTGTGAAGGCATAACTCATTCTGTGTGCATAGGCATAAGAGAATCAGACAAGGGGCTGAGCTACAGGAAAGTAATATCCTTGCTTTGTTTCTTCCTTGCTTTTCAAGGATTTCAACTCGCACACTTTCAGCTGAAAGTCAATTGAATGAACATCCATGTAATGGTACAGCTCACACATTCAAGTACCGGTATATCATTATTTTCTACTTTGTACAAGAAATTGTAGAAGTTGGATGAATATTGATGTAGCTAGAGAGTGTACGTTGAACCCACCTGCATGAAGCTGCTGCTTCCCATGAGACGCAAGGCGTCACCCCAAGATGGTTTAGGACAAGGTCTCTCAGGATCTAGAGAGATGCCATCAAGACGACGTTGGAAGAGGAGCAAGACACAGTCCATGATACGCATGATAAGATGAGGTGGCTTAGCCAGCTTACGCACGGTGGAGATGTGAGCTGCTTTGATGGTGTTGAGTGATGCTTCAGCTTGGGCCAAGGCTGGCTTAGCAGCATCTAGCTTAATCATTGCTGCCCCCTTGTCAACCTAATGGGGGAGGAGTCAAATAATAAACCATGAATTCCCAAAACAAAACAATGCTTTGCAGCTTCATGTAAATTGGTAACATTTACTTTAGACACAGAAACTTTTACGTATTGGTTGTACAAGTTTTATGGCAAGTAACTTTTGTAAAATCTTTCACAATACTTGGGGGGGGGGGGGGGGTTCACAAAACTAAGATAGTGAAATTCTTGCTTCTGATTGGTTATCAGAAGATTTGTCACTGATTTTTGTCATTTGTCATTGAAAAAGGGTTTTGTGAAACACCCCCAGGACCACTCACTAATTTGCTTAAGTACCAATCTAGAATGCCCAGTTTCTGATTTTGCAAAATATTTTTTTCTGCATCATGTTTTGTACATCCTGTATCTAATATTTACTTTCTATCCAACACAAGCTCACTATATTATTTTAAGGCAGTCTGTCTACCACACCATAGTTGAATGAGGGATAAGATTGCATGTTGGTTACACAGATCAACTTACATTGATTTCATCCACAATAGCCTGGGCTTTGTCTTTGACCTTCTGAACTTGAGCCTTGACCTTCTCAGCGGCCGTAGCACTTACGGTCACCTCGGCCAGCACAGTATCGGCCTTCTTAGAGGCTATGGCCAGCTCTTTCTCCTTCACTGCAAGCTCCTTGCTGAGTTCATTGACAGATGTCGTGGCTTCCACAAGCTTATTCAAACCTAAACAAGACAATGATGCAAAAGACAACTTCCTCGGTTAACATCTTCAATTAAGTTCACTTTATGATATACATACATTTGATTTCAACGCAATGATTAAACACAACAAGAAATAATAAAGGAACTAAGAAATACAATAAACTAGTGTTGAAGTATAGCCAGGAGAAAATCAGTTCCTGTTATAGAGGTAATCAATACATTTAAAACAAAATTTTCAAGCATGCATCAATAAAAAGCAAGGTCTTAATTACCAGTCTTCATTCTGTCAGCTAGCAGCCCAATGTCAGCTTTCTTCTCGGAATAAATCTTCTTGTAGCCATCGATGAAAGACAAGTAGGACTTGGGCGTCACGTGAGTCTGGCGACGGAAACGTTGGAAGTATTCGCCGCACGTCTCAGCCACCAGATCCTGGTGGGATTTTAACCAAGGAATATGATAAATTGTACAGAATTTGCGAATGACTTTGTCAGTACCCTACTTGTGTCCATACAGCATAAACAAAGCATGTTTCCCCTCCCCTGACTGTCCCCCTCCCCAGGCCTAATGGCAGAATAGACGCAAAGCATGAGTTGATACATATGCCAAATATACAAATAGTGCATGACTAAATTTGTTCCAGTAAACAATACCCTCCTCTAATCTGAGAATTAATTTCTCTAAAGATACAATAATTCATCTTCCGCCTTTGGCCTCCGAGAAATATAAGAGCACATGGGGCATTCTGTCTTTGTCTGGCCATTTATACTAATAAATATATATAATAACATTCATGGACAAGTACTTCATGATAGTACCTGGAAGATATTAAAAGCAGTGACAATGCTCCTCTTGATAGTGTTAGTTTAAAGCCCCACTCTACTACTTATAGCTACTTGCGCCCTCTATATAGGAACCAATGCCTACTCGGTGCCTGTTGGTCCCCCATGATCCAATTTTTCTTATGTTAATTGAGAGCTGATTCGATGAGATAACCACCTTTCAATGACCTTGCAGGGAGGTCTAATCCCCCCTGGCCAAACTAGTGCAGATGATCTTTAAACAAATCAAAAGGAAGCATGGAAAGGCTGCGCCATGTTTTCTTACCTGGAAGACACCCATGGTGTTGACAACGCTCTTCTTGACTGTGTCTGTGCAAGCAATAGGGAAGACGGAAAGGAAATGCTGAGCCACAGCAATCAGAGCATCCTTGGGCCATTGACTGAACCAGTCCATGGTACAGCCAGAGAACAAACCAGGGAACTTCAACGAGCGGTTGCGGAACTTTTCACCAACCTTTTATTGACAAGAGAAAAAAAAGATGCTGGAGTTTATTGACTGCACTTCGATGACAAGAATGAATTTATAGCATTTCCCTCACAATCTCTGACAGAAAAGAAAGTACGAGTGTGCTATCTATCCATAAAACCTCTACCATACTTTCTACATTTTATGTAGACAATATTTTCACATTCTATTTCTTTTTCTTATTTCCAAAACTTTAGACAACTTAACAGGAGTACTTTTCAGGACTACACACCCTCAAGAAAGATTACAGAGAGTCCTTTTCAGGAATCCTCAATCCTCCCTCTCTCACACTTGGTGCACCCGCAATCCTGTTGTTTAACTTAAAAGGAGTTAAAACAATATGCCAACTAAAATCCTGATTGTTTCTAATTTTTTTGTATAAAGGTATGTAATATCAACCAAAATAAATAATACAAATGAAAAATATACTAACAGTCTTGACAAACAAAATATAAGGATTAAAGCTCATGGACTTGAATGGGTTCTCTTTTTACTTGGTAGAACAACATTAATATCACTGTTTGCAAATGAGGACGTTTCACAAAACTTGTCATCAGTGACAAATGACAGTTTTTGTTATAAGCTACTGAAATTCTTGCTTCTGATTGGTTATCAACAGATTTGTCACTGATTTTTGTCATTTGTCTTTGAAAAAAGGCTTTGTGAAACGGGACCCAGGACTTACCGGAGAGAAACAAAGGACGACGTGAAGGTTGTTTCTCACACGCATCAGGAAGTAATCATAGAGGTTCTCATTGGTCGGTGGACGTCTGGGATACTCCTTCTTCATGGCAGAGATGAGTTCACCAGTGATCTCATCAATCTCATCACGAGCAAAGAGATTGGACACCTGAGGGATTCAAGATGGCGTTAGTCACAGTATGCTCATATAATTGCACATCACACATTGCCATCTCTATGCGCAACAATTGTAATGCGCTTGTGAAATGTAGTAACACAAAGTGAAATATAGTAACACAAATTGAAATGATTAGTAATATTTGATATCTTAGAGGATATGAGCACATGACAAAACAAATTTGAACAGTAGCTCTAAGGATAATATAGATGGGAACTGTGCTTTTCATTAACTATTATTTCCATAAAATTTTTGTTGTTTGGTAATATTTTGCAACTCAAAGTAATCCATCTACTGTAAGATTGCTTGTTTCATCTCATCATCATCATCATCATCATCATCATCATCATCATCATCACCACCACCACCACCACCATCATCACCATCATCATCATCATCATCATCATTATCATCACTACCACCACCATCATCACCATCATCATCATCATCATCATCATCATCATCACCACCACCATCATCATCATCACCATCACCATCATCATCATCATCTTTATCATCAACATCATCTTTATCATCATCATCATCATCATCATCATCATCATCATCATCATCATCATCATCGTCATCATCACCACCACCACCACCACCACCACCACTATCACCATCATCAGACTAATTACCTCTCCTGATGCGATGACGTTGTTCATGTATTCTAAGAACGCTTCATCCTTAATCTCATTATCAGTGAAGATGAATGTGATGCCCTGCCCCTGCTGTCCTGCTACACGGTACAGGTACTTCAGATCTTCCATAAGGTTAGACACGTTGTATGACCTATGAAAATACATTACAACAACATTAAAAACATCGTTTAACAATTTTAAATCTGCGATACATGGCCCTACGTGTTACCAGTGTCTTGGTGTAATATTGAAGCCCTAAAAAACTTATTTCAAAATGATCATGAAGTGCCTCAAAAAAGTAAAAATCTTTGAGTGTCCAGTTTTCCCCAATAGACTGTAGTGTTAAAAAAACTGTTAGGAAAGAGAATTTTTAAATTTCGATTTCCAATCATAAATATTTTGATAATCAGACAGGCGATCGGCTCGTACAAGTCATGGAGTTACTGACTGACCTAAAGGTTTATAATTATCATTGCAGCATGAGCTACATCCAGAATTTTGTTTCAAACCTTACTTCTTACCCCTAAACCTTCAGATGGAATAAATCCTAGAGCAATTGAGTACTGCAGTGGGGCTATAATACAAGCCTATTGCTTCTTCACATGTACATGTTCTTCCAATTAGCATCTAGTTCATACCTGCTAAGAGTGATCTGGAAGCTCTTATATCCTGCGATGTAAGAAGCTAGCTTTGTCAAGCTCTGTTTACCAGAACCACCCACACCAACCAAGAGAGCATTACCTCTCTTAGTCCTGATCACACGAGAGATCTTCAGGAGATGGCACATAGCATCCTGGAGAAAAAAATAACAATGTACAACAAATAATGATAATGGGTAGAGCATCCTGGAGAAAAAAATAACAATGTACAACAAATAATGTTAATGGGTAGAGTGCGAGAGATGGCACATAGCATCCTGAAAGAAAAAATGTACAGCCATATTAATAATGGTATTGTCAGACCTGCTTTAGCATTCATCGTTATAAAAAGACCACCATTTTTTTCCCTTGAACAATTTTCCTCTTTGAAATATGTCCTAAAAGAAAGACCACCTGCCAATAAAGACAACTTTTCTCATCATCCTGGATTGGTCTTTATGTACAGTTTCAAAGAAACATATCTATCCAAGGGAAGTAATGCAAAAGGCAGTCAGTCAGACATTGAGAAGATTCAATTCAATTCAATTTCAATCCAATTTATTTCTCCACAAATGCCAAACATAGGAAAATACATAAAATAAAATACATACATACAATACAATAATAGAACATGTACAGCATATAAAAAACAACTTGATATGGAGCAATTTATTTTTTTTAAAGAAAAAAAATCAGCAAATTAAGAAGGGGTAGTCAATAATCAAAAAATGATTTGTCGAGGACT
Source organism: Strongylocentrotus purpuratus (assembly GCF_000002235.5). NCBI lineage: Eukaryota > Metazoa > Echinodermata > Echinoidea > Camarodonta > Strongylocentrotidae > Strongylocentrotus > Strongylocentrotus purpuratus. The sequence continues at coordinate 3,663,566 of NW_022145607.1, read as the reverse complement.
ACCCCCAATAATAATTTGTAAAAAGAATAGATCTTACCTTGAAGAATACCAAGTCCATCTTAGCACCTCGGACATTCTCATTGTAGAGTTCTTGGAAGGTTGTAAGTCTGGCAGCCAAGGCTTCCAGGTTTGGGATTGGTTCATAGATCTTAGGAGCGTCCAGGTCCGCATCATCGGGCTCTTCACCTGGGTATTCAAAATCATATCATGAGAATAGGATTACTCTACGGTTAAACATGTGCATAGCAACCACTCAATGCAGACTCAAGGTGGTAATTAACTACCATTGTGAAACTTTTAAAATGACACGTAGCACTTCACATTCTGTATAACACACAGATCAGTTGGTACTATTTTATGCCAATGTTCCATGCAGATAAATCTTGTTATTACCCAAATAATACATGTATTTATTTACAAGCAAATTTGGAGTTTAATTCAAATTTATGTATTTTACACATTCCTTCAATAAGTACTTTCTTTTTAATGATACTTTATTGACTAGGGCATCAAAAAACACAAGTTCATTCAGGAGGAATTAAAAAAATCATATAAAGAAATACCTAGGAAATCCAATTGGCACCTACAAATTAGTAGGAAACGTACAAATTCTATCAAATGTTTCACTATACTGAAAATAAAAAAATATGAAAAATAAAAATTTGTAATGGCACAAAAATTCAAAGGAAATCTGTATTGTAAGATACAGTACATTTAATGTCAACCAAGGGACTGATTTTTTGTATGAATATTTTTCGTGAACAAACTTCAGCCAATTTAAAAAAGACAATAATCAGGATATGACTACATAAAATCTCACAGTGATGCAGAATCTGTAATCTACAGAAAAGTCTAAGCACATTACACGGTACTTATTGAAAGAAACATAATTTTTTGATGACTTGAGTAGACAAACACAGAGGCATGCTTCAAGGTAAATGATGTGATATCAATGTGAGAAATAAAAGATGATATTATTGTTCTTCATCAATGTACAGAATTGAAATAAAAGATAACATTCACAATTAGGAATAACAAGTAAAATTTCTTTACATCACGACTCAGCTTATACAAAAATGAAACATGTCTCTGTGTCAGAAAAGAAGATCACTGCACCACGATTCTACTCATATCTACAACTAGTATCTGTCCCCACCCTATCCTACATATAAAAATCATGCCCTAATTCACTGTGCTTGCCTATCAATTTTATGACTGAAGAAAATATAACATTGCTATTGACAGGATAAGAAAATGGTTGACATTACCAAGAATATGAAAATCTCATAACTTAGATTTAGTGATAGTGTACAATTTGTGTGATAACTATTGTAAATATACATTTGAACTAAGGATTATAAAATCAGAAAAGCATGAAGAGTATTTAAAAAGTTCATGCACAAGAAAATCATGAGTTATACATGAAAGTGATTTTATCCAGATATTGCGAAGAACATCAAGAGACACCAAATCATACTTACAATCATTTAAAGGAGAACAAGAGATTACAAGTATTGTGTTAAAATGATGCCTCTAAGATACGAAATGTCTTCATAAAGGATTACTAATGGATTTTTAATGGTAAACTAAATTATCAGTGCAGGATTTGAAAATTGGTAGATGTTGTTAGATTACTGGATACCTAACATATGTTTTTCTTTCTTTTTCTTTCATCAAAATAAACAGCATTAATACCTATTATCATACCTTGTTATAAGTAATTGCAATTAAGTTATATATTTCTACTGTTATTAACAATGTCAGACTCTCTCTTCATGAGGTAGAATTGTACCATTTATAAATAGTCCCTAGTGCTTCATAGAAATTTGGAAAGTATTGCTTGATTATTCATTACCTGATTAGCACTTGTGCTATTTCATTGTTTCTCACCACTAGCTTCCAGAGACGGCATTCATGCATAGTACAGTCAAACATGGTTAAGCGACCACCTGTCTACAAAGACCACATTTTTTGTTTCCAATGAAACATGTACTAAGGAACCTGTCTGCAAAGACCACCTGCCTACAAACACCACTTTTCTTGTCTCCCTTGGATGGTCTTTATAGACAGGTTCCACTGTATATGCTATCTTGGAGACACTTCCAGTATCTTGTTCAATGTAAAAATGCTCAAACTCAATCCTTTACCTGTGATTTCTGGAGCATCACGCATGAAGTCAACAAACAACGGTTCCTTAGGCAGCTGTTCTGCGAAGGAGGTTCCTAGATCTTCTTCAATCGTCTATTCATGAAACAAGCAACAGCAAAGAAATGTTACCATGTTGTAGAGATTGTTCTCTTCACAACTGGAGCATTCAAAGAAAATTCTGTCTCTCAACCTAGATCTTACTGAAATCATATTCTAATTAATTTGATGATTGGTATTCAGGTAAATCATGACACTAAGAGTCAGTAACAGAGGTGCAATCATCATAAATATCTCAATTCTAAGTATTTTCTTTCACTCTTCCGTAAGTTACCTCTCTGATTAACATTCACATGGCAGAGCATTGTGTACATTCGATGATACCTACAAACTTGATGTTATTAGATCAGACATTCCAACGGAGCATTGTAATGTACAAGCTCAAGAGGGTGGACCAGTGTGCTGCTCATTATATAAATACAAAGTATTTCATCGTTTGAAAATAACATTCAAAGACTGCTCAGTTTGCATCAAATAAGTTAGTGTCATTTGTCACCATTATGCCATATTGCACAGGACACTACTGAACGACTTCATGATAAAGAAACTAAACTCACATGTTTGATAGTCTTCTCAAACCAGTCCTTATCGTCTTGGCTGACGAATCTATCAGCGATCACACGTGTGCATTCATGCTTCCACAGACCAAGTAGGATAGCAGGACTGCTGACCACTGCAGCATCACTGTTCAACATTCCCTGTACAAAGACAAAGTAAAGGTAAGTATAGTTCCAATTTAAGAGGAAGAACTCCTTGATAAACTTAAAACATAGACAGCATAGAGATATTATTTCAGGAGTACTGTTCAATTCATACACAAAATAATACATACAGATAAATATGTCAACATACCCTAAGCTAAGATAGATTTTCTTTCAGAGTAGGAATAATAATACTAACAAATGATATACATAGACAAAATAAAGCTTGCCATGTTGACTTCAGGTGAAAAATACAACAACTTATATTATACAAAAACAAAAAAGTCATTTTGGGGGAGAATGATTCCATATTTTGTAAACAAAATCTAAACAATAACCACTATATTCATTACAGGGGACAACTCAAAATAAACTATAGACAATGTAGATGTAAAGATGAATACATGTTCACAGTAAAAAAAAAAATTTAAAAAAAACCTTTCTCCAATAACTTGAGGGCTCACATGCCTCTGGGTAATAGTGTTGAATTTCACTTTTGTGAGCCCTGGCCAACACGTTGCTCCCTCCCCCTTTACTCTTGTTTTGTTTATGTATCTGTCAAAATGTCATTGTATTGTGCTTTTATGATTGGCCTATAAATAATAATCATAATAATAAGTGAACTCACCTCCCAGATCCTACTGAGATCCCGAAGATTGAAGATGTAATGGAACTTTGCTGGGGTAGGCAACATCTTGATCTTAGTCCTCTGCCAGAGCTTCCTGGTGCAGGAGACTAGGCTGGACGCTAGCTGACAAACCTCATCAATAAACTCACGCTCCTGCATGCATACAATAGAAAGCAAGTAGAAAATATAATGCATGGCCTAGATGAACTGGATCCAGCACATTTCTTTGACCATCCAACTGATAGTAGAACCTGTGGCCATCGATGCAAGATCGCTAAGAAGCAAGTCTACTCAAAGCTTAGACATGGCTCCTTTTCTCAGAGATGTATCAATGAATGGAACAATCTCTCCTCTGTTGTTGTGGAGAGCAAGTCACTAAATAGCTTTAAATCCAATTTGTTGAAATTTTGGACATCAAGAAAAGATCAATTTGACCCAGAAGAGTCCTTTGCTTGTCTATGTTTGTCTAATTGCTGTACAGCGCCACTAAACATGTGTATCAATAACTTTAAATGCCTACTTCCAAAGGTATTTAGGCTAGGAATATTAAATCAAGGGATACAACTGAAGCATTTACTCTTTAATGCTTTATAAATAAACCAGGAAAACAGTCTCATAGGGTCATTAATAGAAACCTCAGAATCGGTGCTGTAGGCCAAATCAAGTATGCTAGGAATAATGTCAAAACTACTTTACACCTGTAATGAAAAACCACCTGCCTATGAAGACCAAGTTTGTTGTTTCCCTTAAGTGGTCTTCACGTTCAAGTGTCACTGTAGTACAATCTGTTTGAATCACGGATTCTTTATTTCTATAACAAGAAGAAATCTATTGAACTGCTTTAGATGGGTTACCAGTATTGCCTCCTAAGACATTTATAAAGATCACAGTAATAACATTATATTTTTGATCACTTGGTCTTACGGCCTCCTCTTCTTTCAGACATTTAAATGCTAACTTTATTGGAGGAGCTCGCACCCTTGAATGTTTTTTAAAACAGATAGATGGCGCCAAACAAACGCTGTGAATCATCATCATCATCCTCACATTTCAAAATACCTGTTGTAAGGAATGTGCCCTTGTTCCAAGTGTGGAAGAATCATGCCCTTACCTTGCAGTAGTGTCCTGTTCCTACAGTACTGAAGATCTTATCAATGGAGTTGTTGGAGGGCAGCGTGCAGTTGAAGACGTTGTACTGTCTCTTGAGACGTTGAGGGATGTCGTTACGCCCTCCTCCTGGTTGGATCATGGCTGCTAAGAACTGGATGTCAACAATACTGGTGAACTCACCAGGCTTATCAAGACTGTAGAAACCTCGGGTTCCCATCAACTGACGAACGATCTCATTGGTGATCTGAAGGATCAAATGTACATGTTCATATGTCATATTTTCAAGAAACATAAAACGGGCCAAATTAATTTTTCACATACATCTAAAATAACAATACTTGGTAAAGGTATGAATAATGTAGTTGTTAACTGTATATACCTTTCAATGCTTGAGGATTCTCCTTTCAGTTTGCACACATTTCTTTTCTAACTTTGATAAAGTAACACCTTTCCAATTTTGATGCATAATTAGCAGAAAAGAAAGGAATATTAGGGAGGAAACCTCAATATTAAATCCTAAAAAACGTTAATAGGGCCCCCCTTTAAGCCTTCTCTTGCCCTCCCCCACTCCTAATTTATTATTTTTACGCCATTATTCTTCTTGTATCTAGACATCAATTGACATGATGCATTTTATTTTCCACTTCCTCTTCCATTCAATTATTCAAACTTGAAAAACTATGATTGTATTTAAGATGTATTGATATTCTCTTTCCAGCCCTTCGAGAATTCATGATTCTAGGGCCCCATTTCACAAAACTTGTCATCAGTGACAAATTACAGATTTTGTTATAAGCTAATGAAATCCTTGCTCCTGATTGGTTATCAGCAGATTCATCACTGATTTCTGTCATTTGTCATTGAAAAAGGGCTTTGTGAAACGGGTCCCAGACTTTGGTTTTGATTCAACATACCTGATCTCCCCATTCGTTGATGACAGGCATGTTCAAATCATCAATGAAGACGGTCATCTTCTTGCCAGCAGGAGGTCCATAGGTCGTACCCACACGCTTGTCTACGTAGCTCTCAACGGTACGCTGCAAACAAGACAAGCAATAATGGAGTCAAGTTACGCAGCTTTGAATAAAGACATTCTAAAGCTTTTTTCTTGACCTCTCCAAAGTGAAACACAAGAATGCACAGACAAAAAAAGTCAAACAATACAAACACAAACTACAGGAGAGGAAAGAACGCACGGACAAAAAAAAAAGCTCTTATTGGCTGTCAAATAAGAAGACGCTAGCTCTCCTTACTGGATGGTTTACCGGGTCATAACAAGTCATTGAACAACTTCTTTCTATCAATACAGAACACGACAGTTAAAACCTGTTCCCATATACAAATGAAGAACTACTGTCATTGTCAATGATACTTTCATCTCTTATACATGACTGCATTTGATCAATCGTTCGATTGGGTTCATTATCTTTATCAATACACTTATTTGGAATGTCATGGACAAGCAAGTTGCAACAGATTTGGCAATTGATCCCTAAATGAGCTATTTTTGATCTCCCATCTCCTTCCTGAAACATTTCAGGATTCAAGATACTAAAGAGAAGACTCATTCAGAAACATACATGTATAATTGGATATCATAATAATAATAATAATAATAGATCACATTCATAAAGCGCCTAATACATTGTTTCTAGGCCCAGTGGTGCTGTTGTGAAGTGAAGTTAAGTGAAGCAAAGTCCTTACAGAAAATAAAAGCCGGGACGACAGCACCACGTTTACACAATATTATTCAGTACAAAATTACAGTATGTTACGCTATGTTACGTTACAAAATTACAGTTTGTTACAGATTAATGAATATATCATTGGCTTTAATAATGTATATTCTACACCATGAGTGAGCAGAGTTAAGTACAAACTATGTTTGTCTATGTGAACACACCTGGAACATGTTAGGTGTGGTGGCAGAGGAGAAGTTGAGACTCTTGAAGAGATGGTGTTCAGGATCATACTTGCTGGAGTATCCCTTGATGACCACAGTCTTAGCTGTACCCTGCTCACCTGTATTAATAGACACATTTAAGATCAATCAATTCACAATGGTACTACGACAGTCACTTTCTTAAATATGATGACTACACGTACCACACTATAATTTCGCTTTTCATTTTGATCAAATTGTTTATCTTTCATAATCTATTTCTATATTTTTGGCAGTCCTTCTATTTTAAAACTTACCCCTACAGCTCTGCCTGCAATCCAGAGCTGTTATTTATTCTTTGCTCATTCTTGACCTCATGTTCTATCTACTGCATCCTTTCTTTAATCAGGCCCACAATCAATCATTCTTTTTTTGTTGTAATTGCTGTTGTTGCTGTTGCTGCTGTTGTTATTGTTGTTGCTGTCGTTTACTTTTTTGGTTTCAACAGCACAGATCCCTTTCTTTCTCTTTCTCTCTCACACACACTCCCTCCCTCTCTCTCTCTCTCTCTCTCTCTCTCTCTCTCCCCTCCCTTTCTCTCTCTCTCTCTCTCTCTCTCTCCCCCTCTCTCTCTCTCTGTCTCACACACACACTAACTGAAATCTTACCGATAAGAAGCACTGCCTTGTCCTGCTTGGCGATGGTATGTATCAGGTAGTCTGTGCAAACATTGTCTACATTAGGAACCAAGATGGAGGAATACTCTGGTGTGGAATCGGTAGGATAGATGTACTCTGGTACCTGTAATAACAATTATACCAAACATAGAAATCATGATGATGATGATAATAATTGATTCTTATTGAGTGCTATTACAGACAAAATGATCAACAACAGAAAAGAAACATACAAATCATAACAATCAAATAAGAAAGAGTAATCAAGATATTATGAACAAAAGGAAATTTAGATACACCAAAAATACATTATGGATTCAAGATGGAAAGAGTTGATGATGATGATTAAAGTAGTAGGTTCTAATTTTTTGTTTATTCTCAGAAGTAGTGAGGTATGTTTGTTGTGCTCCAGTATCCATCTTTTATGTATTTACTTCCAACTTCACTCCCTTTTTATAGTCTTTTAGATGGCAAAAGGTACATAATTATTATATTCTTCTTTGTAATTCTCTCGGTTCATCTAATAACCTGTTTATTTATTTATTTTTAAAGCAATATTTATAAGGAGAAAAGAAAAGATAGTAGAATACTACTTACCCTATCTGACCAATGCTCCCACTGACCATCATCTCTGACCACAAACTCAAAGATGGTTTGACCAGCACTAGTAGTAGGTAGCAGAAGACCGCCTCTCTCAACTAACCAGGCTTCCATCTGAAAAAAAAGCAGCAAGTTTAAATCTCAGCTTATTTTGGATAAACAATAAATTCACGTCTAGCTTCAAAAGAAGAAATATCACTCATAAATGACGCCATCATTGTTTCAAGATAATGCATTGTAATATCATCCCCCCCCCCTCCCATGAGCAGCAGTTCTCATTCAAAATTGATCTAGAAAGCCAGTGACTATAAGATCAAAATTCCTTTTAACTTCTGATACTCCCCTATCAGTTTAATAAAAACAAATACAGCAGCTTATCCATCGTAATACGTTGTTCTTCATCAACAAATATAAAACAACAACTGCTTAGAAAAGGTGCTATATCGAATACATGTGGTATAATAATAATAATAATATTGGATATTTATATAGCGCATGCATGCATGGTGCTTAAGGCGCTTCAACTATTACCCCGGCTCTGCTAGGCTGCCGATTTCGGCGCTCACAGCATTCAAGCAGTTCCTTCCTACCGGTACCCATTTAACACCTGGGTGGAGAGTAGCAAATGTAGAATAATATCTTGCCAAAGGACATTAGTGCTGTGGCGGGACTCAAACCGCGGACCTTGTGATCGACAGTCCGACGACTTATCCACTAAACCACAACACCCCTACAGATAGGATTGGTTGGATTGGATTTGAAATCCATCTTACCTTCTTCCTATCATCCAGCTCGAGGAGAGCTCCTAGAGACCACATAAGACAGAAGATATAGAGTCTCTCAAGATGCTCTCTAGATGGGTTAGAATCCTCTCCAGGGATCAGACCAGACAGCAGATCAATCGTCTGCCTCACGTACATACATTCAAGCACCTACAAATAAGCAGCATAGGAAAGAATAGGATTAATTATGAGTGCATAAGTAAAGAATTAAAATGTACATTAGCAAAAAAAGAGAAGATCAGAGAAAGACAGAGACAGAGAGAGGGGTAGAGAAAGAGGGAGAGAGAGTACTTGTGTAATGGTTCATTATTCATATAAACCTACTAATACTTCCAAGTTAAAAGTTCAAGCTAAAGTATTCTTTCAACATTCCATTAAAAGAGTAACAACAAAATACTATATAAGCAGACATAAATAACATCTGGGCCCTGTCTTCTGAAATATTTTGATTAATCCAAATCAATCGCAAGTCCTCCAATCAATCGCAAGTTTGCAATCTCCTATCTCTTATGCACATATTTGCAATTGATATGAATCGCAAAATATTTGCAATTCATATCAACTCTGTATAAGACAGGGCCCTGAATTTCAACTTTTCAGCAATAAACATCTTTTCAAAGACATGTCATTTAGCACATACTTGAAAGGATCTCTACACTAGGCTGAAGTGTTAACAAACTCACAAGTGGGTTAAGACTAAAACATTGAACTAGAGAAAACATAATGTAGAGGAGGTTGTCATCATCAGTGCTGCATTGTGGGAGCAGCTATGGGCAAGAAAACACAGCACATGAGAGATAGAGGGCCACATCAGTAGGTGCAGAATCCCTTTAACTTTACAAATGCAATGAATGCAATCGATATCAATGAATGCTATCAATATCAATGAATGCAATCGATATCAATGAATGCGATCAATATCAATAAATGCAATCAATGAATGCGATCAATGTCAATAAATGCAATCAATGAATGCGATCAACATCAATAAATGCAATCAATTTCTTCCTGATCCACTGAGATACTCACCTCCATCTTGGGGATAAGACTCTGAATGACATAGAGGTACAGGTCCTTGTAGGTAGACTCAAAGAGAGCCATCAGTAGTTCTTGCTGGGTGGCTGGTCTGGTGAACAACCAACCCTAAAGGGTGAGACAAACAAAACAAATCATTTAACCCATTGCCTACTAGAGCTGGATAACCCCTGTATTAACCCTACAGCAATGAATTAATTCAGTAGTCAACAGGTTAAGAAATGAATACAGGATCAGTATATAAAATATGGAGTATGTCAAGACTTCTCCACACAGGACTCATAAACTTTTAAGTTTGCATAGCATTGGTTCACAGGTTCTAGAGGTAGAAAGGCTACCATAAAGATATTATTTCGGGGGGGGGGGGGGAGGGGGGGAGGGGGGGGGGGTAGAAGCTGCATCCAACAGTGACCCCTATGAATAGTCATGGTGATATGTGTATGAAATATAGCAACGTGAAGCATATTACCACTTTATCCTTCATCTTTCCTGCATTTCTTTTTTTTTTTTTCTCAAAGTGGTACTCCCTTGTTTCAAAATAAACCTTCATAATGGGTATTTACCTGTAGGATAGGCAGCCAATCCATGATAGATGAACTCATGTAGACCATACCATTCCTAGACACTGTGGCAGGAGAGGCATTGTCAATGTTGTGAGGCTCAAAGATGACCTTACAGTTCGGTGACATCTGGATACGATCACCGTTGGCCAGGGTGAGGGTCTTGTTGTCATCCAGAACACTGTTGAGGTTCTCAATCCAGATGGCATCCACTGGTCCATCAAGTACAATCCAGATGTGCTCTCCCTGATAGGAATAATGCATGGGTGAAACGTTAATTTGGAGTGTTCTCCCTGATAGGAATAATGGGTGAAACATTTATTTGGATAAACTCTAACCAGATTTGTGTAAACAGTTCTAAGGACTTACATGTTTTCCACACAAGTATTCACATGTTAATGCTGAATAGAGATGTTGGGTTAAGAGAGCTAGAAAGAATGCATTGATCATAAACCGTGATTGGTAAGTTTGACTTTAGTTGAACTCAGAACAATTAACACATATGCTGATGTACAATTCCATGATAAATCTTTCATCATTAAATAATTTTCTTTACAATAACAATGTTATAAACAAGGTTAACTTCTGCTCTCAGCACTTAAATAACATACCAAAAGTCATATTGAACATATGTGTTTGATGAGAGATTAACAACAAAAGAGCTTTAAAGATAGATGATTAATAATACTTATAAATTTTATTATTGCCACTATCTACATTGTGTATATACTTTGTGTTTAATAGTTGGTTCATTGTTCATGTTTGTACTTTCATACACTATAGACCTACATGTATTATCGTTTGTATCTTTGTGTCATTATCTATGTATAATGTATAAGAAATTTATTCACAAGTCATGCATTGCTATTTATACTTTAATGTTTATTTGTACTCTCATACCCCAAGAGAGGGTCAAAGAGTCAATAAAATTCTAGAAATTCTACCTTCTTAGCTTTGAGAGTCTTCCTCCAGAGTGTAGAGAAGATACCATCAGTCCAGTCATTGGTAGCTACATCCAGCCTTCCAAACATCTGAGGTGCAGTGATAGCCTTAGGATTCATCCTCATCTCCCTATGTGGGGCCTTACACTCACCCATTGCTTTCATTAGGGTGTTGATACACTTGGTCTTACCTAAGAATAGACAGAGCAAAATTATAATAATAATATGTCTTGTTTACCCAGGGAAGCCTTACAAGTATTCATACTGTTCTCCCTGAGAGCCCTGCAATCATATTATTACCCCGGCTTTAACCAAGCTACCATTAAAAGGTGCTCAAGCAAGGAATTTCTTCTTACCGGGTACCCATTTACCTCACCTGGGTAGAGTATGGCAAATGTAGATTAATGTCTTGCCAAAGGACAGTAGTTCCGTCTCACTACCCAAACGAACTACACAAACAATGCATTTAAGATTCTTTAACTTTAATGCTCTAATATTGATTGCAAGACATTTTTCTTGTTGAGATTAAATCTAGCTTAGATTCAATCAGTCAATTCATACTTCTTCTTTTTTTCTTTTGTTTGGGGGGGGGGGCGGTCCTTTTTCCTTCACTGTGCCTTAATTTGAACAGGAGTCTCACCAAACATATTGATTCTTTTCATTGGTAAGATATTCATATTAGAGAAAAGAAGTTCCTATCCATATTTGTGCATATTTAGTTTCAGATACATCTCCAGTTAAAACAAGCCCCTATGAAAGAAGCATTTGATCACAATGTCTTTGCAATGTGATCTGAACTATGAGCTAAATCTTGAATTGTGTTTAATACAGGCTATCACTATGATTGGGTTTACCTGCACCGCTAGGTCCCAGTGTCATCATGCCGTGACGAACGTTTTGAGTCTCATACAGCTGAATGAGCTTCAAGGTCCATGGAGGATGATGCACTAAGCCAGCTTCACGGATCTACAACAAATACAAAATGTATGGAACTTTAGCATTTGTGTATCGTACAAGAACAGTTCAAAAATACATTAAAAAATACATTAAAATATTATTTCAAAAATGCATTCAAAAAGACATTCAAAAACACATTTAAAAATACGTTCAAAAATACATTAAAAAATTTAAGCAAGCCTCAATGACAATGGTTTGAAATTAGGTTTGCAATAAGTTTACTAAACATAACCAAAACCAATGGATGCAGCCTACACTCTAATTTTCTCACACAGTAACTAGTAACAAGCGAATGAAACAAGATGCCCCTAAGCACATTTCACAGGAATATGAATTATGAACAGAGTTATGATCGATGTCAATTTCAAGTTGCAATCACCGTGCATCAATCTCAGCTCTTTCTACGATGAGGCCCAAGGCCATGTTGCACGAAATTTACCATTGATGGTATATATAGTATATATAGTATACAAATATATAGTATATTGTAAAATACATATACAAATTTCCTATTAAGATGCTCAGCAAGCAAAGTGCTGATATTTAATGAACATTAGAATGAAAATTCAAACACCTTACCTGTTTCTCTATGGCAGCCTCAATTTCTGGGTACCCAGCCTTGTCTAGAGTCATACCAGGGAACAAGTCATCAATGAGAGATAAGAACAAAGGCTCATCCTCATCCACCTGTATAAACAAACAACATCAAATCATAAAAGACTCGGCCACAAAATAACATAACAATTAAAGCAAGGCATCTCTTTTCACGTAATAACATGTATTACGCTAATAATTACTTGTCAAAAAATATATTGCAGATGGACTCACTTCCAAAATTACATATTCATAAGTTCTTTTATTGTCCACGGTAATAAAAGCATAAAAGTGTACAAATGAGTTAAATGCTTATAGGGCAAGCAACTGTAACAACTTAAAATACAACCCAAATACAATTAAACAAATTGTGAATGAATAATAATGACATTGACTACAGTATATCTATTTTAAGAAAAGTGTAGACTATCATGTTTCAATCTATTAATACATGTTGTCATTCCAAAATATTTCACTTAAATAAATATATCTTGATATCTGTTATGATCTAGAAAGGCCTTCATTTTATGGCAAATGACATGCGTTTAACACTTGTTTGGCTGTCAACAGACAAAGCTACAGCTTAACAAGATGTTCTCCCTTCTAATACAGTCAAACCTGCTTTTATAGTGACCCCTTGACTACAAAGACCACATTTTTTATTTCCCTTGAAAATGGTTTCTCATTGAAACATGTACTAAAGGAACATGTACATAATCACCACCTGCCTATAACAACCCCTTTTCTTGTCTCCCTTGGATGGTCTTTATAGACAGGTTTCACTGTTTAGATGAAAGAAAAGAAGCTTACCAGTTTGGAGAGGTTCATGTCTCTGAGAACCCTCATCACGATCATGTTCTCACTGTCTCCTGGGTTGGATCTCTTGAAGGCTCCCAGTGTACGCAGCACAGATAGGATGTTACGTAGACCAAAGTCATAATGAACCTACAATCAGAAACAAAACATTGTTAAACTGTGTAATCTAGGCTCTAGTAGGCAAGCTCTAGAACATCATTATCATAACAGAATAACCTTAATTATGCTGTCTGCCACGTATAGCTTACTACTGTATATGTAGACAACTCACATGCATGTCTCAAATCTTTCGATTGACATAGCATTGATATGTGCGACGTTGAAAGTACACAACAATATGCAGACAACGCCTGAAAGACATTTGGTTTTCAAGTCGAGTTTTCTAGTACACATTATGTTTTCGCTATTGAATAGAATAATACAAATATGAATATTCATATTAACAACATTTCTATTGCAGGTCCACAAATATAGAAATATACAACATAACTGAGAAGTCTTTCAAGACTCACATTGAGTCATCATCTTTGATTCAACAGTTAGATGCTCTAAAAAGTAACCCAACTATCCTTGACAGGAAATAGATCTTATCATCTCATATGGTCTCACCTGCTTTGTAAGCTGTTCCTCGCACAGCTTGTAGAGTGTGTAGAACTTGCGAGCCAGGATGACGTTACCCTGGAAACCACAGGCAGCCAGCTTGACCCTCATGATGATCTGACGGTCAGGTACCATCATGGCTACGGTCCTGAACTGGATCTTCAAGTTCTCGGGCAGCTCCTGACGTCCAGCATATCCAGGGTTCTGTGGAAGGCGAATAAAATGAGCTTGATAGTGATTTCACATGAAAGATTTTTCAGCTACACAGATGTGTTAGTGAAAGAACAGCTTGAAATTGTTAGGATTGGAAGTATAGTATTAACAATGTTAACTGATATTCTCTAATTTGTAAGCTTACAAACCTAATCTAGTATCAATGACAATAAAGAAAGAGACTCACATTATAGAATTAAACTAAATGTTCCTACTATAAAGAAGATATATAACTTGACCTTGCTCTGCCAGTGAACTCTGATAACTTTGAAATGGATACACCTGATTTTATATCAGAAGGTAGAAAATATCTATTCTTATTCCAAACACAGAGGTATGCTTGCAAGCCACACTTTAGAATTAACAGATAATTGAACAGGTGCACAATCATTGTTAGCAATACTACATATCTCTTTTCATGCGTTCATATTACAAAAGTAGGATTTTATTGCAGTTGATATACTTTCATCAATCTCTTACCATGGTCAAGAAGATACCAAACTCAGGGTCCATGTCAACGATATCACCATCAGTGAAGACAAAGTTATTCTTGCGTTCCTTCTTACAGCAGAGTACAATGTAGATCTGCTGAGCAGCCACAGAGAGTACAGGTAACTCAATACGATTGAACTCATCGAAGCAACCCCAGGAACCAGACTGAGCCAGACCTAAACAAACAAGAGAGGACATTTGTTTTCATATTAGAGATTCGTTGAGTAAACACATAGGCTACAGTTAACCAAGTACAACTGACTCAGTCAAAGAACGTGAGAAGCCAGACATAGTCAGATACAGAATCTGGTTTATAAGAGTACTTAAACAAAGAAACATTTTAATGAAGAAAAATAAAGTTAATGTGGTTGGATGAGCAAGTGTGCACTTGTAAAATGGCGACTGGCCAGAATGCTGCCCAGGGAGTGGAGAAGTTGCATACATTGTGTGCGGGTAAGCCTGAATCCGATGACCGGGGTAATTATATATCAGTAAAGCGCTTAGGCACATCGTTGTATCAATGTATTGGGCGCTATATAAAAGCCGAATATTATTATTAAACTTACCTTTGTAGATTCTGCCAAGTCCTCTGAAGTCCATCTGATCAGAACAGTTGAAGACCACCACATACTTGCCCAAGGCCTTTCCCATGTCTTTGGTTGTTTCAGTCTTGCCCGTACCAGCAGGGCCGGCTGGGGCACCACCCATACTCATACCCAAGGCCTGGGCTAGAGTGATGTAACATCTGAGCACAGCAGAATAAAGAAATCAAATCATAGAATTAAACATTTTCCTAATGATTGTTTTGGAGCATCTTGCAGGGCATTAAAACGCCTACTTGATAATTCTTCTCTTAAATTCACCTCTCCAGTTTGTACAGTGTCGTGGTGGAGTGGATATGTCACCGGACTGTGGATCGCAAGGTCTGCGGTTCAAGTCCCGCCGCGGCACTAATGTCCTTTGGCAAGACATTGATCTAAAATTCACCTCTCTAGTTTGTACAATGGAGACGGCTTTATAATCCAATGTCAAAGGTGATATGGTGAGATAACATAACAAGAATTTCCCATTGCTTTCCTCTCCCATACATATTTGAACATGGAAGATTCTTCTACCCACATGGTGTACCCGCAAACTTATTGAATGATATACACACTACCAAGCAAAGCCAACCTTTAAGGATCATCTGGAAGATTCTTTTTTTTCATTTCAATATTCCAACTGTACGAAACTAGAGTTTAAGGTGTTAGGAAACATATCAGCTACAGGATTACACTCATTTTTTTAGCCATTTAAGATTTGGCTGCAAAGAACATGATACACTACATTACATGCGTTTATGGGACAAAATAAATTCCTGTTTTGTCCCTCCCTCCAAGATGCTGGACATACCTGTCAGTAAGTGGAGTGATCACAAGTCTGTCTGTGCATCCCACAGGTTCATTCATGTAAGAGAAGTCCACATCAGTGATGGAGATGATACAAGCATCTGTGTCTTCGTTGAAGTAGAAACGAGACTGCTTCAGCCACTCAAAGTCATTGACGGACTTGATGTGCATGCGTACCTTTGAAATGCAAGAAAAGATTTGCATTTTGAGAAGCGTCAGTTCCTGTTCATTAAAGGTCTGGTGATGGATCTGCTACAGTTTTTTTGTCCTTTATGTTTAGCATATCACTCTAAATTTCCCTTCATTCTCTAGCCCCGTCTCCCGATCTATTTGATCCATTGCTCTACCCCTCACACAATCTTTCTCTCTTTCAGTCTTATTCTAGTCATTTCCTTTTCACTACCTCTGCAATTGGCTCTATATAAATATTCAAATTAAACTCTACAAGCTTGTGAAACCCTGTTCAACTACATGTAGTCAATTTGTATCCTGTAAATGCAGAACAATTTACTCCAGCAATCTGCACATCAGTTTATCACTTTCAAACCAACTGTTAACATGAATGTGAAGAAATCCATTCAAAGATGGATGACCTTTGACCTACCAGGTCATCAAAGATATCCCTCTGATGGACGTGGATGGTGACGAGAGTCTCAAACTTGGTTCTTTCATACTTGGTGAGTTCTTGAGTGGTCATATCAATCAGCATGTTCAGCATGTCAATGAAGTACTGGTTGGTGGTTGCCATGATCTGTACATAGAAGAGAATAACATTCATATTGTATTTAATATTTGTAATATATTTAGATTTTGATGTAACATTGAGTTTTATTTTGTTTCATTATGCATGATTTATGGTTGTACGTTTTAGTCATTCATATTTTGATCGTTTATTGTGTTGTACATTGACTTTGTAAAATGAGCAATTTCAGCTTTCCAGCTGCATGTTCTTTTATTGCAATAAACCGAATCAATAAACAGATTAACATTCATATCATCAAATCACCATCTTCCTACAACGATGATAATAACAGTTAGGTTTATAAAAATGATTTCCTCTAAGGATACAAGACAATGCATCCACACCTTTATCATGGTATTAAGCCCTAATTACTGTTGTTATCTAACTTAATAAATCCAATGGTCCTCTCAGGAATTGATCTTAATCATCTTATAACATGTTACTGTAAGGGAAGCTATACAGTTGACACAATGTGCAGCCACAATAGAATCTGCACTCATACGTTTCTCAATCATGCACACAACTGAGGCAGTCAAATCGATGGCCACAATTATACATCTATCAGAGAAAAGATCAGATGACTAACCTTGCGATCAGAGCGAGCATTCTTGAGAGCTTCCTCACTGTCCCTAGTCCAGATCATCTGGATACCAAGCAGACCGATCTGCGCTGCATACGTGTTCTCAAACTCAATCAGGTTAAAGTTCTCCTTGTCCTGGAGACCGATGTACGACGTCCTGATGATAGTGTGAATAGACTTCTTCACATTGTTCAACAGTTCTCCTAGCCACATCTCAACATTACCCTACATGAGGAGAGAGAAAGAAAGATGATTATAGCAAGGTGATGAAAGGATGTTCCTAATTCAGAGCTCATTGAAAAATGTGTCTATATATGCTACTTTCATATTATATAATCTGTATTTCATCATGTAATCAACATCAATAAAAGAGACAGACTACAGGACCTAATTCTTGTAATATCAATAATACCTGTACATATCAGAAATATTATAAATTTTCTAAAATTTATCAAGAACTGAAACTTCATACATTCTCTCTTGATTACAACATCTAAACTAAGACTATGACTTCACCGATTCTATGTCACATACTCCAGCGACAATTCCTCTGCAGTCAATTTCCTATACTTTAAAAAAATCTAATTTCAACCCTGAACAAAACACTCTGCCTAACCTCAAACCTAAATGCTTAATGGAAACCATAACCCCAACACTGTATCTTTTACAGAATAATGCCCGGATCAAATGTTAAGTAAATGAATTACCTGAGCATTGACTGGTTTGACCAGTTCAATCTTCTCCTTCTCCCTAGAGCTGATGGCGAGGATCTGATCGTAGTTCTTCTCATGGAAGTCCACTGTCTTCACATTGTCAAACAGACCTTCAAGATGAGCCTGTAATCAATCGACAACATCATATCAACATTAAGGAAATGGCTATTTATAATACAATTATGTACTTGTAACAATATGGTGTGAATCAAATAGTCACTAAGTCACCTCAACACAAACTACCAGAGGTGCATAAAGATTTTTTCAACTAACAAAAGATAATCATGTTAGTTTTCTCCCAGAGTCTATGCCAAGGAAACCTGATCTCACAGATTTCTCTGTTGACAAATGATTAATTAGAATAGGGCAAGTATTATCATAGCACTTGAGCTACTATTAGTCATTTGTTACCAATTTAATAGAAGAAAACAGGGGCTTTGAGAGTCTTTTGATTTCACTGGAATAGCACTTGCATTGACGATCTGATAAAGACTAAACTGTATCTACACTGTATGTTAGTATATCGAGAATCTGATAAGCTCTTTCAGAAATACACAAGATAAATTCCCATCAGTCAGAAGGGAATTTTTGTTATATGTTGAAAACTTCTTCCAACATAAAGTTCCAATAATTGCCTGAATCAAATACCTGATGTGATCTGTACAATATAGGTTCAATGTTATACAGTAGGTTTGTGGTTGCACCAGGTGTGAGAGAGGGAGGATTGAGGAGTCCTGAAAAGGACTCTCGGTAATCTTTCTTGAGGGTGTGTAGTCCTGAAAAGGACTGTTGGTGTAGTCTTGAAAATGGTTCAATGTTTTCAAGATTCAGGGTAAAACACTGACCTGGATGGTATGTGAGTCTGAAGCCTGTCCAAGGATCTCCAACAGGGCAGGATCAGAGACGAAGAAGAATCGAGGGAAGACCAGACGCTTCTTCTCCAGGTAACCAGTCAGTGACTTCTGACAGATCTCCAACTGTTCTAGGAGATGGGGTAGGAGCTGTGAGAGGGTGTCATCACCCACGCAGCACTGGACTACATTGGTGTCCTCATGGGCCCGCTGCATGATCTTCACCCAAGACTTGTCAATGTTACTGAACCTCTTGGCTTCCTGGAAGGGGAGTAAAGATGGGTGAAAATATTTGGGGTTATGAACAAAAATGAAATAAAATGTAGACTCCTATTCACACACAAAGTTTGATGGTAAAACTGGTATTGATACAGAATAATACATTTAAACTTTTGGCAGAATTACATGGCCATGGCTGAAGTCCTTCCAAACAGTAATGATAAGAACACATTATATAAATCTACTCTTTAAAATATGAACATGTGACTGTGGATCATACAACTTAGCTTAACACCTACATCTCTTTAATTCTGTCTTCTTTCATTTCCCCCATGATTATGGTATTCACTATAGAGTTTGACTCCATTATTCCTCACCTGTGGCAGCTGCTTAGCGATGTCACCACCCACAAAGACAGCTTCCAGATAGACCCAGAGGTTCTGCACTTGCATCCAGTTCTCAATGATCTCAGTGGTGTTGGACAGACGCTGGACCCACTTCTGGATTTCAGGCTTGAATGGGGCATTGTACCTGCATGGAAAGCAAAAAGAGTCAACCGTTGAAGAAGAGTGCTACAAATGAGAACTGCTCAATAGATAGTGGGAGTAGTGATTTTGGTGGTGGTCATGATTCTGTTCGTGTTTGTGGTGGTGGTGATGACGACGACGACGACGACGATGATAATAATGATGGTAGCATCAACTTCTTGGGGAGTCAGCTAAACATTAAGATATCACTTTGCTTTCATAATTTGTCAACTTTATCAACCATTATCAGCCTTCAAGCTACACATACTTTTCTTTCCATTATTTACAAGGAAATTGACTTTTTGATAACAACAGTAGTGATAGTAATGTAAACAGAAAGATGAGGATAGCGTTGATAATGCTCATCATGATGACAATGGCAGTTATACCGATCTGTTGCTCATAGGAGAAGCCAGTACCATGAGACTGACTTCTCAATGAAACATGCATGAAATAAACCTGTACATAAAGACCAACTGCCTTTGAGGACCAGTTTACTCCCTCAAGCGGTCTTTCTATACAGGTTTGATTGAATGAATACTGACCTGTTGCTCATTAGAGAAGCGAGTACCATGAGACTGTCTTCCATCATGGAGATGATTTCTCCTGTAGTATCACCCTTCAGCATCAGCTCACCACGGGTCTTGAAGCTACCAAACTGGAAGTCCTGTACACTCCACTCAGCCACCACCTGCTTTAGCTTGGCTTCAATATCCTTCTCCTTCACAGCAGAGATACAGATATCCTGAACAAGAGATAAAACATAACATGGTCATTTGTCATAACTTGTTCTAATTATTGATCAAATTATTTGACAGACGGTCCACCCGTAGAGTAAAAAAACACGCTTGCTTACATTTTATTTTATCACCTGATGAAGTGTTGCAGCGGCGCACGAAACGTCATGATCTGTTAGATCTCTTATTGACCATACATTGCGAGACAAATGGATATCACTAGCAATATTATTTTCGATAACATGGTCATGTTTACAGTTTCTTGTAAAGTGGTCATGTTTGCAGTTTCTTGTACAGTGGTCATTTCTGCCATGAAGCAATGATTCAATACTCTCCAGTACAATAATACAAGAAACAGAGTACTATAATATAAAACATTCGAAACAATTAGGCAAACAATTTCAAAACAGACAAAACCTTGTCCTTTTACAGAAATAATTTTTACGACATCCAAAATTGTTAAACTTTTTTTCTGATTAGATGATTACAAAATATCTCTCCACTGTTTTAACGGGCTATTCAATATAATCATCATTGATGTATTAAGCTTTATGAGAACTAATTATAAATTCAAATAATTATGATCACTATTCAATACTCAAAATCTCCATCACAAAATAGCTCACCTCAATATCTTCCTTGTTGGGCAGGAGAGGTGCAGTCATGATGTTACGCAGGAGGAATGTATCAGAATCCACATCAAAGGTATGGCTAGTGAGGGTAGCGATGCGGTCCCAGTGACGTGTCATCATAGCCTTGTTGGCCATCATCTCAAGGAGGGGACAGCATTCACTGAAGTCATCAATCTTCTTCTTCAGGTCCATGAAGGCCTGCCATTCCTTGAGAGCCTTGGGCAACTTTCGGCATCTACCAATGGACATTGGGAATGAGAGAGAGAGAGAGAGAGTGATTAATCCATTCATCAGTAAAATGCATAAGAAGGGTTATCATATCAGTTGTAACTAGATAAAATGCTACCTCAATTTTTTAGCTTATCAAAATATACCATTTACTATATAAATGTAAACTATATCTTTGATTCAAATTGATCGACACAAGATCACTTACAAGCACTCAGAGCCATCTATATATACACAGAGTTTGGCCAACTTGGTTTCACTGGGTCACAACATGGCGTTTATTCTTTTGTTTTGTGCTTGCCCAACAAAGCAGTAGTCGCCATATTGTGCCCAACTCGAACGGGGTTGGCCAAACTCTGTGTATAGATGGCTCTGCAAGCATGAGCACAACACCCCCCTCTCCCCGAAAATGAATACAATGGGTGGTATTCTCATAAGTTAAGCCGGGACTAAGTCCAGACTAAACAAGAATTTTAGTTCACACTTATATGGAATGCTAGGTTTCATCTTCCTCCTTCAATATTCATGACAAAGATAATCTACCAAAGACTTTGTTGAAATTCAGTTCATACTCATATTATCTTTTTCTTCCCATTTCATTGCAAAATTAATTTTTTGGACACTTTTCATTGAAGGATTAAAATAATCTGTACAGGGTAAATTAGTTTGCAACAGGCACTCCATAAAAGTGTGAACTAACTAAGTAAGCGCTAACTTAGTACGCGCTACCGGAATACCACCCAATAAGTTTAGAACGTACTTGTTTTGGAAGTCTTGCAGCTCTCCATTGATCTTCTCAATGTCGACATCCACCCAGGGGATATCATAGTATCCATTGACCTTCTCAATCACATTATTGTAGAGACCATAGAGCTTCTGCAGCAGGTTGAACTCCTTCTTGATGCGCTGTAGATCAGGATACTCAGTGACAGGCAGACCAAAGAGCTCCTCACCTCCAGAGTAGGTCAGGTATTTACCCCAGAGTTCATCAAACCGGGCTTGGAAGAGCTGGAGACGATCACTCGCCTCTCTGGGTGCAATACCTTGAACCATGGGACCCCTGTGAGGATACAACAACCATTGTAAGATTAGAGTGGCTTATTTTAAAGACCCTCATTACTACTGGGCCAGAAGGGATTAGACCACACAGCGAGGTCACTGACAGGTGGCTATCTCATCAACTCAGCTCTCAACTATCATAAGAAAAAGAGGATCATGGGGGACCAACAGGCACCGATTTGGGAAGTTTTCTATATAAAGGGAGCAAGTAGCTACAAGTAGGACAGTGGGGCTTTAAAGAATATCTATCTACACGTAGCACTTGAAAGAGACTCTTGAAATATTGTAATTATGGGAGAAGGCATAGGACACTAATTTTGAATGACCTTTAACCCCTTAATATATAATTACTCCAAATCTAATCAGTTCATCTCCCTAAAGGATGTTAAGTGGTAATCTACATTTGCCACACTCGACCCAGGTGAGGTAGATGGGTACCTGGTAGGAATCAATTCCTTGAAATGCTAGAGCGCTGTAACGGCAGGTAGGCTAAAGCCGGGTAATAATAATGCGCCTCAGAATAGAATTCTAGATAGACGCCGCAATAGAAATGCCTATTATTATTATTATTATGATACAACAATCAACAGGAAAATGGCTGAGCAGAACAAAGACCCTTATTATAGGAGGCTATGCTGCAATATGTACAACATTTCAGATTTGTAACAGGCATTTGACCATTTCATTTGACCACCATGAAGGTTTGTTAGAAAAGTTTAACCACGTCTAAATAAGGCCCGAGGGGGTTTGTCTTACTTCTCACTGTACTCGTCTACAAAGGCAGTAGCATTCTCCTGGAAAGCGGTCACACCACTCAGCAGGTCACCCTTGAAGTCTGGCTGGATAGTCACTAGGTGATCAGCTACTTTGATGAACTAAACAAACAAATATATAAACAAACAGATGATCAGCTACTAAACAAATAAACAAACAACATCATAAGCAGCTTCAGCAACTGCATTACTATTTCAATAACAGATATTATGAATATCCCCAATAAAATTACAGATGAAAGACACATGATTTTCAAGTTAATGATTAAATTCCCACGTAGTAAATGTACGTGGTAAAGAAGGCATTCATCGATAGAAGTCAAGAACTGCCTATGAAGATTACCTGTGCGGTGAGGTTCTTCCAGTTGTAGGACAGACTGTCCACTTTCTCTGCATTGCCATCAGAGAAGATGAGCTCATACTTGTGGAGTAGAGCATAAGACTCCTCAATAGGTGAGATAGTCATATCAATGCGTATCTCTGATTCTCTGATCTCAGTCAGCGAAGCCATGGCCGCTCGTACATCATCAAGATCCTTGATAGGTCGGGTGAGACGCTTCTGAAGGTCCTCTATGAAATCAAAGATCTCCTCCATGTCAGCTGAGGCCTTCGAGTTGAGGGCGCGACCAAACGCAACCTTCCATGCCTTGGTTTCAGCAACGAGGGCGCTCTTCAGACGCTCGGTAAGACAGATGACTGAGCCGACCCTGTAGCTGGCTGGGATTTCTTCAATCTTGATCTCATATCCCTGTAGGATGAAAGATGCAAGACAGATTCATATATTTCCTTCATATATACTAGTTTCTTAAGACATAATGTAAATACCGATTGATGTTGCTTATTATTATGTTATATCTATATATATATCAGTAGAATACAGACTACTACAAATGATATAATAATGCCTAGCTTTCAAGTGATATATATAAATGGTAGGCTATATTCTGACCCCCATTTTTATAAAATTGATTTTGAATGATAACGTGCAAAAATTAAAAATCTGCTCACAGTCAATCAGATATGATGAATTCAAAGGCTTACACCTGCACATCATTTCTTATAACTTCTTATTGATACAAAGTTTTATGAAACAGGTGTCATTTATACTGTGAATATAATCCAGAACGAGTTTCTACTTACCTGGTAGTATCTCATCTGTGATTCAATCTCAGACATCAGAGGTTTGGTGTTCATGAACTCTTTCACCTTCTCCTCAGGATCCTTGAGAGAGAAAAGCAAAATAATACAATGAATCTACAAAAATATATCACCTCTTTTTGTTAAAACATTGACTATAAAAAGGTGTATCAACTTTGTTCTTGTGATGAATAGATTGATCAACAATGCTAATAACTTTGTGAGTATTGCACATGTGACTATGTGAGAAGTCTTTAAGTATATATTACTCTTTCAGAAATAGATTTGCTTTACTAGATTTGTATCATCTTTTTCATTGTGATTACTGAATTGATTAATAAAAGCAAAGAGTTTCTACAAACTATATTTAAATGAATTGTGTAAACTTTACTTTGAAATGAATTGCAGATCTTTGCATCTAGATGTGATATAACCTTGCTGCAACATAACAAGATGTCATATGTTTCAACTTTGACATAGAATGTACAGAAACAAATGATGAACAATAGGGGATACTGAGTGTTTGGATACCAAATCATTGAATTAAGATGATTGGTCACATTTTCTGTACTACTAAATATAAAAGAAAGAAGAAAAATGAATTGAACTTGAATTGAAATAAAATAAAAACATTACCTCCTTCCAGAGTTCAGAAAAGAGTGTGAATTCATTCAGGATGTCTTGGCACTCGAGCTTGAAGTTACCCACAATGTTATTCAGAGCAATGACAACCTTCAGGACGTCCTTGTGCTCACCAATAACCTTGTGAAGGGGCTTCTGGGTAATGGCCAGCAGAGTGACCTTCTCAGCGTCCTTGTCATCTTTGGCTTCCTCAAGCTCCTATATAGCAAAGTAAGGATAATCAAGGACGATACCGTTAACAAAATAAGCTCAGTGTAGATTTAAAGAAATGTGCCATGGAGTTGTTATGGTAACATTGTAGTGAAGAGCAAAGTGTATGTGAACATTCATCAAAATGTTTATAAATGTGCCTTTCCACTGATGATATTGCATCTTCACAATGACACTCCTTTGCCCCATAAATACCATTTATGGGAGAAATTACACCATTACGGAAAGCAAATCATCCAATAATCACACACATGAAGGGAATTTAAATATATTCTTATTTCTAAAATGCTTGCATATTTTGTTTTCTCATTTTCATGGAAAGCAATATTAAATGATTCAGATCCTTTTATGATTATATATTTTTGAGCAAGAATGAGATGTCAGGGTGATGAAATTTGAAATTTTTGTCTTTTTTTTTATTGCAAATGTTGTGAAATCAGTTTATTTGCTGTCTTTTCATTATGAGTATATACTGCCACTCAAAATCTTTTGCTCAATTGTTACTTTATAGGGGCATACATACAGTTTTGGTCATCAGAATTTCAGCTTTTTTGTTTCATATAGGATATGTAAATATTAACATTTTCATTACTTCTTTTGAATGCTAATAAAACACCATAGGCGCTATTTGGCTGGGATTCAAGCCCTAGTGCACCATTCAATCCACAGTGCAATGACTTATCCACTACACCATGACAACCAACGGACCATAGAATGGTCTTCAAACGCTTAGGCCAAAAGATATTCATGGAGGTTTGTTTTTTCCACTATAAATTGTTATGTTACCTTATGAATTTGATCTGTCACAAATCTTCTTAAACATTTTAAAAACTATTTTCCATCATTGTTTCATTTTTAATTCAAGCTACTAAAAGTATTGTACATGTTCAAAACATAATACATAATGGTGTAAAGTTAAACTTATCAAATTCTAAAAATGCATCATTATATAATTTTTCATAAAACTGTCCTTTTCATTTTCTGTAAAATTCCTAGATATACATAATGTGACAGCCAAAACTTTGGAGGCACATTAATGTCCACAGCCATAAAAAGCTATATAAACACATGAATTAACACATATTCTGCGTCGGAGCCTGGTTGAAGTTTTTAGGGTGGTATTACATCTTAACTGATAATATTTTATATTTTGCAGCCTTCCCTTCCAATATGAGTTAGGGAAGCTTAGCTCCAATCAGTGTTATAGTGCAGATATAGGCTTGTTGTGTGCTATATCTCTGTGGGATTTTAATACGGTCAGTGAAAAGCAGAATGATGAATGAATATATAATGGTTAATTGTGAACATGATGCGTCAACAAGTGAAGATTAAATGAACCAATAGAAGCAAGTCATATATCATATATACACACAGTGTGTAGGCTGGAATGATTTCATTATTATTCCACATTGCACTGTGAACAAATAAAAGGGGAGTGAGAGTTCATTGTGTTTTAACTTGGTTGCGTTTGAAGAAGAAAAAAATGGGTTAAAAATGATAACTTTGCATTCTAAAGCTCTGATACGGTGTTTATCCATATAATAGACATACTCTCAACACAATGCCCCCATCAAAACAAATAATTATAATAATGATAATCATAATCATCATCGTTATAAATACTAATAATAGTATTCAAAATATTAAAATTAGAATTAAAATGTAAAAAATATAGTGTTCTACAGTTTTTTCAAATTGTATCCTATTTAACTTAATGAACATGGAATGTTGAGTTGTTATGAGAAATGAAATGTCAACAAGTATGAATGTGTTTCCACTCTTGACTAAATTCTGTTAATACGATGATGAATGAATTTGAATGCAGTAGACCTGAGGAGAAATGAAAGTAATGTCTGGCAGCTTGTTCTACTAGTGAAGATCAAGTAAAAGATTGTGTATTATTGTTGGCAGCCAGAATAGACATCACATTATAATGATCCTGAAGCGCAGTGTAGTATATTTATATAGTGACTGTGCTGTATAACTTGATCTAATTATCATTATATACGTATAAAGAGAACAAGCTAAGTGATAGCAACATTTGTTTGTTTGTATATATAGTTCTCAACTCCAAATTGCTTGATTATCTGCATTATCTGATTCAGATTCTTTCCTATGGAATACTTCATACATTCACTGATGATGCTGATTGCATTTTGTTACATTTTTTGCGCTTTTAAATCATGAAATAATATTTATGAGTATGTAAGGAATCAGATGAATTTGTTTCTATAAGGTGAGAGTTTGGGTATCCACATTTTATGCTGCATGAGAAAAAGCTATGCTGCATCTGAACTTGCAATATGAATCATTCAGCAAACAAAACTTATAAAGCCTTCTAATAAACCATAAAAAAGTGGCATAGCAAAGGCGGCCTCATAAGTCTGCATCAGTATTCATTATATCAAAACACTCTTTAGATATGCATGACATTATCAATGACCTGCAACATCCAACTTCTTGTCATTCTGTAGGTATTTGCGTAATAAATTTAAAGGCTCATTATTCACTCTGTATGGATACATGTATGAGTTATTCAAAAGCAAAGCCCGAGTATACATTTCATACCGAAGTTAAATGAGAATGCTCAAGCATGGTTTAGAGGCAGAACCACATGACCTCATAATATGGGTTCAACAAGCTGAAAGAAAGTATTTTGCTTACCCCTTTAAAAGATTTCACCATAGCCATCTGTCTCTACATTAAGAATCATACATTGCAATTATGAAAGCTTTCAGCAATCAAATATTCACCTTTTCCCCCATTAATTATCACTTTCAAAAGTTAGTTATCGGTTCTGGAGCTATAGAGGATGTTAAATTTGATGATTTAACAGATGAATTGGGTTAAATTGGAACGTATCAAACCTTTTTTTTTTTTTTTTTTAGGTCGATGTATTAAATGAGATTGGACACATTGGTGTGTTGATGAAATGATGACATACATTTATATCCCAATTGTTGATGATGGATAAATTGATGACATATGAATTCACAAAAGAACATGTCCTGACAATGCAAATGGATAACCTGATACTGTACCTCAACGTTGACAGACATGGTATCATATGAAATCACAACAAAACAAATTATCTTTTGTATGTAACATGAATTTTGTTGTTTTCAATAAATGTTTATGCTGATATGGGCCTGTAATTATGAAGTGATGGTTTGGAAAAACTACAATAAGATCTCATTAGTTTGTGAGGGAAAGCTTAAGATAAAATAGCCTTACTGATGTCAAGTAACCCGTATCCGGACACCTACCCCCTGGACATCCACCCCCTGACAACTACCCCCCAGACAACTACCCCCTAGGTTAGTTGTCCGGGGTAGTTGTCCTAGAGGATGGCAGTTGTCCAGGGGGTAGTTGTCCGGGGAGTAGTTGTCCTAGGGGGTAGTTGTCTGGGGGGAGTTGTCCGAGGGATAGTTGTCCCGGGAGATAGTCGTCCTAGAGGATGAATGCCCCAGGGGGTAGCTGTCCTAGGGGGTAGTTTTCCTAGGGGGTAGTTGTCTGGGGGAAGTTGTCCGAGGGATAGTTGTCCTGGGAGATAGTCGTCCTAGAGGATGAATGCCCCAGGGGGTAGCTGTCCTAGGGGGTAGTTTTCCTAGGGGGGAGTTGCCTGGGGGTGGTTATCCGGGGGGTTGATGTCCAGGGGGTAGTTGTCCTGGAACCCAAGTAGCCAACTGTTTCCATTGTACACTTACATAGCTAGACCCAATCAAAATTAGAAAAAAATATATATTTAAAAAAAGATCATGGTGCTTCTAATAGCACTAGAGAAATACAATTCAAATGCTTTCATGAGATGCATTTTCAGCAAGCTAGATGTCTTTATCACCCTGTATGGGAGAAAAATCTTGAATTCTGGACAGCTTCAATACTACTAGAATAACTCACACATCCCTCTGCAAAAAGAAGCTACATTTACAACATACCAATACCTCCACCTCAATCACCTGGTAACAAATACACAGGTATCGACAATATACAGATACATTTGTGTACAATCGTATGAGAATAAAGAAAAGACACTTGAAACCAATGCTGTACAACAATGTACGATACAGGTAAAGTACCCTCCACAGACAAATGTATAGCCCTACAAACCCAAACCGTGTGCATGAAAGACATTCAACTCTTCATATTATTCCTGTTACAGCCGCCAATTGATTAATTTGATTGCTTTGTTTAATATTCAAATAACACATGGAAACACATGATCTAAAGTAGGATGTGGAGCATTAGGAAATCACTGAAAATGGCTGAGGAATCTTCATTTTTCTCTCAAAGTGTGCTTGGAATAACAAATTTCTTGAATTTGTAAATGCTTTGATCTAAACATTTGTACACTTTATTGCTTGCTGAGTTCTATTTCTGCCGAATATCTTACTGCTTTTTGCGATGCATAATTTTCAACCTAATTCAAATGAAAATCTTTCAATGAAGTGGGATAAAGAAACATCATGGATTTCACATCACTGCAATGTACATCACCCTGCCCCTGTGAATATGAGACACAGAGAAGAGTAAACTTTGACCTTTCAAGTGATGATGAATATATCAAGAGTGTTATTGAAGATGAAACCACTGCTCATTCAAGGTGAGAGAGAACGAAAGTGAGAATAAATGAGGTGCATTAGTTCTTTCTTTTATTTTTAATAATCCAGATACATCACCTTTCTTTTTTCCCCCAGCATAGCCTTTTGAGTTGGTGAATGTGACATCAGATATATAAAAGGAAGGTAGGATGAATGAATGAATGTATGGTTAAATAGAGGATAGGGATTGAGTACCAAGTCTCTAGTTATCATCTACTTCAACTAAAGATAGATGGAAAGAAAGGCAAGTGTAGAGGGAAGGGAAGACAGAAGCATGCGGTACCCATGATGGAGGGTGAAATATATGATGAGACGTTCGAGATGAAACTCCTTTAACTGCTTGTGACCATCACCAATGATCAAATAATGCTCATTTCAACAAAATATTCCCACTTATCGAATCTTGGACATTGGAAGTACAATATATGAGTACAAAATCCTCTTAACAATTACCATCAAATACGAAATAAATCACAATTTGCATCATGCATATAATTTCATTCAGACATGGATTCGCAAAATATATAATAAACTTCAAATAAATCAGCTACTTTGGAATACAATGTGCTGCATTCATCATGACTGTACATACACCGGTGTGGTATCAATCATCATCTCAATTTCTACTGAGTGACGGTGAAACTCGAGAATATATTTAAGCGTGATTGGATCTTAAAGCCCGTCTGCACTAGTTTGGCCAGGAGGAATTAGACCACCCAGCATGGTCACTGACAAGTGGTTATCTCATCACATCAGCTCTCAATTAACATAAGAAAAAGGGGATAATGGGGGACCAGCGGTCACCGGTTAGGCATTGTGTGCTATATAGAGAGCACAAGTAGCTATAAGTAGTGCAGTGGGGCTTTAAAAGGTATTTATGTGTTGATTTTTAGAATTAAGGTATGCTTTGATTGCTCTTGTGCACTGCGGGGCCATGTAGGGACTGCACAGTACTACTTGCATTTGTCATCCTATGAAGAGCGTTCAACTTGGCCAACCATTTGCTGTAGAGTTCAGGAGGAAGCCGTTTCTATGACAACCATGTTAGTAGAGATGATAATGAAAGATGAAACAGGGAGGAGAGAGGTATATATAGTCAGTAGCTACTACTACTTGGATAGTAAGATAGATATAAAAGCTATAAATCTGACTGATATGTGAAGTATGATGATACACATTGCTTCTGTTAGTGCACAAGACTCCATTGGCATTTCCTCCTAGTACATACAGTCCTTCTTTCTTTAGGCCAGCAGCTGTTATTAGAACTCCTTTGTTCCCAATAATTGATACTTCAAATCAATCCATGACACATATTTCATCTGTTAACATTTATCAACGAAAATCAAAGAAGAGGCTTTGAAGAATTAAGTTGAATTGAAAGTGAATTGAATATAATGAAAAGCGAATTGAAATCAACCATTGGAGCCCTTTTGCCCTAAAGAAAAGCAAATTTGGGAAATTGGCTATTTAGAAGTGTAAGTTCAATGAAATGTGTACCTAAAATAGAGTATACAGTAGATGGCTATGTTATAGTTTTATCCCAATTGTATGTATACATCATGTACTTGTTAGTGTTGAAGTATACCTGGGAGTAAATAGTGCAACTATATCATTCTTCAACAATCATCATCTACATACAAAACAGAATATCTTATAATCTCAAGAAATACTTTTACAGAGCAAGCACATTGTTGTGAATATGAGCAAGATATCATATCACTGATAAGTATCACAACAATGTCATAATTTTGAAGTGCAAATAGGATTCATAATTAATTCTACCTGAATACTGACTAGTAAAGCATATGATCTATCTTATCAGGATTAACACTTACTACATTAGGGTGCAAAGTCTCTCAAACTTATAGAAGGTATAATCAAGATGTCAATGACAGCACATTTTTGATCAGTACTAGAAGCTAGTAAAATGAAGTTTCATTCTTTCTGTATTTGAAAAAAAGTCTCTCATTCGAGCCATGGTGATATTCAGCTGCATTTTACATCTTTTTTTTGTTTTGTTCTGGGGGAGGGGGACCTTTATTAGGTAAATATCTTTCTTAATACTTGTGATTTTGATAACTGATTAAGATTTCTGTGACCAAGCTTTAAATATATAATAATAATAATTTAGTTCAGTTCTTGTATAGCGCATAATACGTTATGAAATAACATCTCTATGCGCTTCCAAAGAGCTTTGGACTTTATTACCCTAGCTTTACCTCCAGCAGAAATATGATAGGATAGATCACATTATGCACAGAGCTTGCATGAGATTCATTAATGCATCTATCAAATGCAAAAAAAGGCAAATCTGATACTCTGATACGAAAATAGAAAACTTAAAATAAAATAAACAAAAATCTCTTTATCATTTATTTCTAGCTCCACTCAGTCAAATGCAGTGTTAATATAATCAACATGTGGATGGTGTATTCAATATCCCATAACTTAATCCAAGAGAATTTCCTTTCTGTTTTTCATAATTGAGATCCACCCATGTGTGAATAGCATGCGAGCCAAGCACTATAGGTCTATTTAGATTGACAAAGGAACTTGACATGCAACTATTACGCAATACTTGCTTCAGGAGTGGATGAAATTCTCCATCTTGCACCAAAAATGTTGGCAGAAGTTATATTCTTCCAATGAAATGAAGAATGGAAAGAGAAATAGATGGTAAAGAAAGTAGAGTCTGCTCACACTATCTTAAAGGTCTCAGAAAGGTCTGTAAATACTGAATTCTGATATAGCTACACACCATATATATGTACCGACTACTGGAATAACATCTGATTTAATCTTCTGCTTTTCTAAAGAATAAGGCTGGTCTATATGCAGAAAGATAAATACTATCAAGATGAGGTAGATTCAAGTTTTACTCTTGCAGAACTTTAGAATACTCAGAGTTTAGAATATTCCAAAGACGTTTCATGACATGTATCATACAGACCAAAGGACTAGGTTTTAAGTCTTCACAAACAGACAAACATCTGATTGATATAATCGCTAGAAGTGCGGAGTTTCTCAGATCTTCTGACCTTTCTTTCTACCTGTAGGAACTTTATACAAGGTTATACAGATCTGGAAAACCACTCAAATGCAACAAATACAAGACATCCTCCAAATTTCTACAATACTGTAAATTCTCTTTTTGAATAGAAGATTAGGTCAACATGAAACATGATTCAATGGACATTTTGTAAATGCCTGACTGATTGTCCATGTGAATGCACCCTGCTTACCTTGAGAGCAGCCTTCTGGCTAAGGATGGTCTGTTCCCATTGAGGGATATTCTGTGCCATCTTGAGTATGACCTGTACAGCCTTGTTCACACTAGACTGGATGTCATCCAGACTGGGTTGAAGAACGATGGAAGGGATGGCTAGAATGATGTCAGCCTGGAACAATGGTACCTTAGCCTCCTCATTCTCAGTGGCACCCCGGGTGTACTTGTTGGTTCCTATCTGAAGACGCTTCTTGATGGTGTCAAGGGACAGACGAGTGCCTACAATAGGAAGATAAACAATAAACAATATCATCAATATATATCTTCATACAGAGGGGAAGTGGAGTGCCTGCAAAGGGAAAGCAAGCAATAAACAAAAAGATCTATAAAAATTATGATCGAGGATAACTAATCCAGTGATTCGTTTGCCTTTTGGCAATCAATCTGACAATTTCAAAACACCAAAAATCCAATAAGGCTTTGAAGATATAATGTCAACACATTACCATTGCTTACAGTACATTGACAATGCATGGACTGTATATAAAAGGGGAATAATCTTGCTCTAAAAGCACTAGATGAACTCTCCAGAATAATCTTTTCTTTCAAAGCACTAAATCCAATCCTCAATGGATGACAGCACTCTACAATTGAAATATTTTCATAAAGTACACGAAAATGATAACAAGTAATCCATTTCATGACAGAATATTCTAAATTATACCTCCTCTCTATGATTTGTCTAGTTTATTTCATAGGTACATGTTCTTAGACGGGTTATGAATAACTTGTATCACTCACACTTGATGAGAGCATCGGTGTTGCGCT
The DNA here is from genome assembly GCF_000002235.5 of Strongylocentrotus purpuratus. Lineage (NCBI taxonomy): Eukaryota > Metazoa > Echinodermata > Echinoidea > Camarodonta > Strongylocentrotidae > Strongylocentrotus > Strongylocentrotus purpuratus. The sequence goes on along the minus strand of NW_022145607.1, from coordinate 3,629,680 downwards.
GGCTGAAGCTTCCTAGCATGGTATAGAAGCAGCATGGCAGACACTCCAGACATCTCTTATGCTTAGAGTCTGGGTGAAGGCAGGGGTAGGAGCCATGAAGGTTCTGCTTCTCATTATCACGAAGGTTGCTGACAAGGATGTCCACAAGGTCCTTGACTGAGGCCTCCACAGCCTGGCTCTGCCTGTAAACATTACAACATAAGATTGTTTTAGATGCTGCTTGTAAGTGTCGGCTTGCATGGTGATGTAGATATACAGTAGGCTTGCGGGTGCACCATGTGAGATAGAGAGAGAGGATTGAGGAGTCCTGAAAAGGACTCTGACTCTGTAATCTTTCTTGGGGGTATGTAGTCCTGAAAAGAACTGTTTGTTATCTTTCTTAGCTTATAGTTCTAAGGAGAACTATAGCGCTTGGAGAGGATGAGTGGCTCGACGTTTCGAACAGGTTGACGATCCGTCGCCAAGATTGTTTTGAAGATATAATACACAATCAAATGTACATTTAGCATGATTAGCGATATTAGAGCAAACAAGAAAGTAATCAATACTTGTCCATTGTCTACATCTCTCCTTCATTTTTGGAAGAGAAATATCACCAATATCAAGGGGGGATGTGACATTTTTCAAGACGTAGATAATTCAAAGATTTCAATGCTCTTTCCTCTTTGAAGTTCCTGACATCACCAACATTTGACAATGAAACAAAATGAATAATAACAAGCATGGGTTCTATATGTTTATCATGCTGACACATGTGGTATAATTCTTAAGACTATAAATCAGAAGTTTCTAATCCAAACCACAAAGTTATGTCATTGTTGGGTTGTTACACTCTCTCTTTCACTTTCCTTCATTCCTTTTCTCATCTTACTCTGCTATCTCCTCTTACTTCTGTACGAATGTATTCAACTGTTTGTTAATCTAATTGATGTATTTGTTTTGTACACATCTATGTATTTTTATGATATTCATTGTTATCTTCCGCCAGTGGAGGCCAAATTTTTGTGTTTTTTAACGTGGGCAATAAAATCTGAATCTGAATCTGAATTCCTAGACATGATTCTCACCTGGTAAGCTGCTCACAAGCCTCCTGGCACGTCCTCTCGGTAGACTTCAAGAAGTCTTTAGTAGAGGTTGGTTCATGGGTAGGTAAGGCACATAGAGCGGTAGTAGCCATGTCCCTGAGGACATCATCAATACGACACTCCAGGAGGTCACATACCTGCTTGGTCTGACGCTGTAGGAAGTGAATCTCCTTGTACGTGTTGCTGATGTCTGTGAACGGTAAAGGGACACATAAACAGTCAAACCTGCTTTAGTGACCACCTGTCTACAACAAGCACATTTTTTGTTTCCATTGAAAATGTTTTCTCATTGAAACATGTTCTAAAGGAACCTGTCTACAAAGACCACTTTTTGTGTTTCCCTTGGGCAGTCGATGTAGACAGGTTTGACTGTATTTAACTCTGTGCTATGACATACTATGGAAGAACATCCTCCAAACAATTATGAACACAAAATACTAATCATACATGCATCTTCAGGTGAAAAGTCTGACCTACAGGGGCAAGTGGTGACAAGTTTACAGGGCCTTACATTTTGTATGTTGTCTCTGGGATGATCCTGACCTGAGCCCCAATGTAAAATGAATGTACAAAATGATTCATTCTGGTCTAAGGACTAAATCTTGTCTACATCACCAAGAGCAGGTATGCCTTTCATGAAAATGTCTATGTCCACAACAGGAAGTTGATCTAAACTCACCTCTGTTGCTTCCCCCTTTGATATAAATTTTCTTTAAGTCTCATATTTAAATAGAAGAAACCTTAAAATGGTTTGGCAAACTCAGGTGCACTGGACATTGCACTTGTTCACTGATCTGAATGTAACTCACATTGGTCAAGGCTGAGTGAAGTCCAGTTAAGACTGGTCAATCCCGGCTGTAAGGATTCCTCCACACGCTCTCTGAATGGGGTCATCAGGGGTAGCAGGATGTTGGGGATGGTTCCAATGATGCGGTCATACTCGTTTAGCATCTCCATCAGACTGTCAAAATAACAAAAGAATAGGACGATGGAGTTAAGAGGTGTGAGCATAATAGGATAGTTGATGATCCAAGCTATCTGTTTGAATGTGTACACATTCATTGGTATTTTTATGGGGGATGGTACCCAATGAATAGAATTTTCAAGAATAATGTGCAAAATAATGACCATGTGGCACAGAATGAGTAAGGAAATTCCTTGCCATGGAACCAACAAATATATCATGTAGAGCCTGAAGTAAAAGAATACCACGTCTAGGATATAGGCATTGTTATATTTTGTTAAAAATTGGTGTGCATCTTATCAAAGTTTTGGTATGCAAGCTCAATATGAGGTTTATGGAGATAATCTTTGGTAATATTAGAAGTATACATGTACATGCATCGCGGCAAAATGATACGAGGTGTTATTCAAAGGATTTGAAGAAAATATTTGCAATACAGACGACTTTTAATAGGAGTTAACATGAGTAAGTTATAACAGTTGACTTACCCAACATAGCTGCCCCTGATCTCAGTTTCCCTTAGGACCAGTACTCCAGCAGCTTCAGGGATCTCAAGCCCTAGCTTGCCCATGTACTTGGCCTCAGCAATCAGCTCCAAGACCTGAGGGTCAAAGTTGACATACAGCACCTTGGTCTCTGGGTGGCGGACCAGGAGTGAGGCCTGGAGTCCTGAACGGATGTTGTCTACCGCACGATACCATCCACGGTGATACAGAACCTACACAAGAAATAATAATAATCATCGTCATCATCGTAATAGCTACATCAACAATGCAAGCAAATCCATTCCAGGGGAGGCTCAGGGTGCCTACAGATTACTTTTACCTTGGCTTTAGCCCAGCTGCCCTGGGGCACTGACAGCATTCAAGGAACTAGTTCCAACCAGGTTCCCTTTACAACATTCATTCTGACCTTATTTTAAGAAAAGAAAACTACTTCAAAGCCATTCCTCAGATTGTTACACCCTCATGTTTCTTGAAGAGGGAATAGTTGAATATTGCACAACTGTACAAAATATTTCAAACAATGTGTTGAAAAGCAGAAGGGAATCACTTCAAATGATTTTACAAAGACTTAACACCCTTCTGGCTCTCAGCAGATGATATATCTCTGTAACTGGCAGATACTCTGATTTGATTCTAATCTTTACTGCACACTAATTCAAGACGAGGATATCATACATCAAACTTAAAGTGGAGTTTCAGTTCCAAGGCGATGCGCTAGTGCCCTTTGGTAAGGCATTAATCCTCAATACCAGGTCCCTCGGAGAGAGGTCCTAAAGCTGCCGGTCCTCTGTGGTTGCTTACTAACAAGCATTTTATGCTTTCTTAGCAGTCAGGTAAAATGACCACTACTGTATAACATATTTACCTCGTACTCAAGAAGAACAGTGGCCATCTTGTTGTAATTGCGGATCAACTTCTTGGCCTCATTGGTCTTGAGAATCTCTGGCTTAGCCTTGAAAGCTCTCATAGGCTGTTCAATCTTCCTGTAGAGCTGTCTAGCCCAGACGATCTTGCCTGCTACGGGAGGGATGTTCCTCATGATGGGTGGGTCTTCCTTACCCTTCTGGTAGAACTTACGCACCATCTCCTGGTCCCGACCATAGTTAGACAGCACACGCATGTACTTCTCATTCAGGTTCAGATTGGCACCCTTGATCTTCTCAAACTTAGAGAGCAGCACCAAGGCTTGATCCGTCTGGCAAAGAGAGGGGAAGAGATATAAATTCAAGTTTCAATATTCTGTGTAGGAAATTTTTAACCATACAAGTCAAGTTGATCCTTAAAGTCATCGTTTGACAATGTTAAATCTGAGATGCATGGCCCTACGTATTATCAGTGTCTGTGATAGGGTGTAATATTGAAGCCAAAAAAAATTGTGCCTCAAAAAATAAAAAATTCTTTGAGTGACCGGTTTTACCATACTCATTTCCCCAATAGACTGTAGTGTTATGAAAACGCAAAATGAAATTTAGATTTCCAATCATAAATATCTTGATAATCAGACAGGCGATCGGCTTGTAAAAGTCCTGAATGACCTAAAGGTTTATAATTATGATTGCAGCATGAGCTAAATCAAGGATTTTGTTTAAGGATCTGAGACAAAGTTACCGGATCCCTTTAAGTGTTCAAGATAACAGTAGAAGTGAAAGTCCAATTCATACGATCAGACCGAAGATGGATGTTCAATCTAGGTATTATCTAACAAGTATAGTATACAGCCTGCTTTCCACTCTAACTTCTATTTAACATGGTCATGTTAAGGAAATCACTCATCCTACCCCCCCCCCCCCCCAATCACCCTATATCTACTAACGGAACAGTTGTTTGAGAATTTGTCAGTGCTCAAGAGTCATCTGCCTCAAGACCAGTATTGTTGTCAACCACAAGTATTATGAAGTTACAATTGAGGAAATATTGCTGGAGAGGAACTTACTGTAAGAGGCTTGTCAAACCAGCTGTCTACAAAGTTCTGAAGGGCACTGTGAAGACTGTCAATCTGAGAGCGGAAGTCCATGTAGTCCTGATCAAACTATACATAGGAAGAAACAATCCAAAATTGTATTATCATGAATATATCAGACAAACCTTAGACAACTACAAAAATGATTTACTAGAATAAAAGCTGTTTGAGCAAACTCACTGTCACAAGAATTATAGATTTGCCATGTTACCCAAAGCTTGAAAAGCTATCAATATAATATTGGAAGACCAGCAAAAGGTTATGTGGTAAATAAACATTTATAGATTTTAGAAATTTAATAAGAAATAAAATGAAATGGTAACAAATTCCAAAGTGTTAGTTCGTACCTCTCCCTTGCGGTGGTCCAGGATATCATAGCTCTTCTTCTTGTGTGTCGCTACGATGCCCTGGAACCTGATGGCCAGGGAGTCAATGCCTTCAATCTTGACATCAGCCAGACCACTCAGACTCTCCATGGTGTTAACTAGATCAGCGATACGGGTCAGACGACGGCAGAACGTGTCGAACTTCCCAAAGATGTAGTTCTCACTGTCAGGGTAAACATGTGTGGACAGGTGTATTACTTATAGCCATCATCAGTTCAGTTCAGTTTATTTTATTTTTGCACGGCACCAACTTCAGCCAAAGGCTGTTCTGCTGCAGGTCATATTATTCATAATCTGAACCACAGATTTGTATAATATTTTTTTCATAAAATTATCAATAGCTTGATAAAGAAAGTAAGCCATTTGTTTTTTGAAGTCAAAATTTATCCCAACCGTCAGGTTCTACTGCTGCACCTCACATAAACATACATACCTGTATCATCTGCTTGACACAGGCATGGTGCCTCCACTCACTAGAACATGGACTAAAATAATCAAAGAAAATCTTACCTGAACTCAAATTGTCTTTCCTCAGGGGTTTCCTTGAGCCTTTCCTTGGTGCGATGGAAACTCCTCTGGTACTCGGTATTGAGTTTGATGCAGTCGTTCAGCCGCTTCAGCAAGTCGGGCCTAACAGATTACAGGAAAATACAAAACCAAGTATGGCAGGAATTAGCATGCAGATCTTCTTTCAGTGTATTTGATAGTAGAGATGTGTGTGCATTTGGAGAGGGGTAGACAGCAACATAAGAAATACCTAAACTGATTTAGACATGTACACATAAAAAAATATGTGGATTCCCACCCACTGTCTTTCTAGTATTCCTCAGGTATTTCCTCAGTACAGTTCCTGGTAAAATACAACTTTAAAGCACATTGTTCAAAAGCCATTCTACAAGAATTTTCCACAGTTATTCACTGCCACAAAGCTAATCCCTAAAGGAAAACAAATGTTTGACTTTTATCATAGAACATACCAGATAGTTGATCGTATTTACCCTGGTGGATAGTTAATTTCACTAAATACGTATTTCATGTTTAGCTCATCTAAAACCAGTGTATTAATATGATTGCAGGGCGCTCATGGAGAACAGTATGAAAGGTATAGACCAGTATTGGAAACACCCCCTCTCAAAAATATGAAATGGAAGCTCTTATTACCAGTCATGTGAAAGAATATGTTTTGACTAATACATGATACAAATTTTGCCGGGAAACCGCCTACTAATTGATATATTTGGTAAATTATTATATCTATCCGGACCAGAAAGATATCGTGCACATGTCACATAGTCCCATAAACATCTTTCTGTGTACAGTGCTTGTAAGACTGCACCAAATTTCTTATCATTTTGATGATTCCAGAACCTTGCAGTACACACCAATACTTATATGCTAGATGATCAACCTTTCCTGATCGATTCCACAATGTTTCTTTCACAATGCAATCGCATGACCAGAACTGGTCTATACCTTTAATACTAATGAGGCTACCCTGGGTAAACAAGACATATTATTATTATTATTATTATTCTATCATGATTCCTACTGTGATTCTGCCTGAGAAATCTTGACTTATTCTTCTTTGAGAGATGGTTACCTTTCATGATCCCAGATCTTGGTGACATCTCTCTTGATGTAAGCCTTGCATGTAGTGATCATCTGATTGGTGACCTTGACGAACAGAGAGGTCATACGCTCCGAGGTGTTGTAGAAGCGTGAGATACTATGGATCATGCGGATGGCATTCATCAGGCTGGGAATGTGCTCGATCATGGCACTCTGTATGTAAAAAGACAAAATAACAGAGTTCAATTAATGATAACAATAAGTCAATGCTGCTGACAGGCCAATAACATATGTGGAGTCATATACTTTCCATGGAATAGGTTCTTAATCGCAATGCTCCAAATGCATAAATAATTATATTCGCTTGTCCTCCTCCAGAAAAAGAGAAACTTTAAGTTATGAAAGAAGCATAAGGTTTAGTTTGGCATTTTCAATGTTCAATTAATAATTAATATGTTTATAGAATAGCACTAAATGTGTAGCAAACTAGGTCATTATAACTATTATCTTGTATGAATTAATATTGTGAAGGATGGTTTTAAAGTTCTCTGAGAAGTTTTGTTGCCATGGACCAAACCTAATAATCACTTCCTTGAAATGCTAGAGCTTCGTAATGGCAGCCATGCGAAAGCCGGAGTTATCATTTCCAAAACTCTTTGTAAGCCCATAGAGATGTTATAATGTGATATGCACTATATAAGAACTGAATATTATTATTATTATTATTGATGAAAATTCAATATAATGGCAGACAGATTGGTGTACTCACAGGGTCACACTTGACAAGAGGTCCAAAGAATTTATCCAAGGTGTAGAGATACTTGACATTATCCTTGGCCTCATTGGCTGCATCAGTGATGCGACGATCCTGTCAAATAAAGAATATGAATTATAAAGATATTATAGATTTGAAACATACTCATTTTTTTTTTTTTTTATCATCATCAACTTGATATGCAGATGTTTTTTTCCTAAATTGCCAGGGTATCTTCACGACTCTCAATGGTTACTTTGGAAAGCTGTATAACAAATCAAGACTAGCAATGGTAATTACCTGCACTATCGATACGTCTTCTGACCGTCTATAATTTGTCATACACTACAGGCCATATTGGACAATTATCCAAACTGAATCACAACTCATTGCATGAATTTGAGAAGGTAAAATGTCATTTTCAAATAGATATTTATCATCAAAGAGATTGATTTCAATCAAACTTGGCAATCAAGATGTCCTGAATAACTGAATGATCTGCAGATAAGCATATAAAAGCCTGTCTGCACTACTTTGGCCAGGAGGGATTATACCTCCCTGCATGATCATGCACTGACAGGTGGTTATCTCATCAAATAAGCTCTCAATTAACACAAGAAAAAGGGGATCGGGGGGAACCAAGGGGTACCACTTGGGCATTGTTTGCTATATAGAGGGCACAAGTAGCTATACGTAGTGCAGTCCTGCATTTAAAGATGGAAGTGAAACCCATTTTCAAGTGATCTTACCAGTTCTTTCCATTGCTTGAGGACCTTTGACTTGGCAGCCAGTAGGACACCGACCACCGCCTTGCATCGTGGGCTCTTGATCTGATCCAGGAGACTGTTGAACTTCGACATACGTTTCTTCCAGTGATCAAGCTCAGCAGCGGGACCGATGTCATCAGCTTCCTTGCGCATCTGCTCGCTCTCAGTCAACACCTGGACGATCTGCTTGATCCACATCATACTCAGCTCCTCGAGCTTCTCAACGGTGTCAGGCACAGAGGCTGCAGGATGAGAGATTCATCAGTCAATGAACATTGAGATAAATTGTGTGCTCAAATGAAATATTATCTGCAAAGGTATACATTTACAAAGGCAGGCTTCACACATTACTTTTTTTCATAAGAGACCAGATTTAAGGTTTTTAGGGTTTGTATGTATGTGCCACTTGATAAGTTTGTAGGACTAAACTCAGATTTTGGATTCATGTATCCCAGACACCAGTAAGTATCAGGCACCGTCACTGACTGGTAAGCTAGTTATAATTAACAAATAGTTGGCTTGATTTTTAAACGGTAACTGAAGGAAGTTCAGACTAGCAGTTATACAGATTTATGAGCTCATAATTGAAATGTCATGAGTACAAGTTTCATTTTTGGCTATAGGTTAACTACAACAGAGTTAAACAAACTCCAAAAAGATAATGACAAAACTGATTAAAATGGGAGATGCTTTCCTTACCAGCAGCTGTGAAGTCAGCAGCCGTCTTGAGTGAATCCAGCATGGTTTCTACGTACTCATGCTCACAGAGCTGTACCCTCCCATCCATGTTAGATGTAGCTGTCCCAAGGCTACCGATAAACTTCTCAAGCTGCTCAAAGAAATCAGATACCTGACTCTCATCCTTGATCTCTCCCCAGTTCTACAAGAAAAATAAAGGTACAAAGATGTTACATTTTATCCTTTTCCATGCTTGATGTATGTTAAAGGTAGTGTATCCCTTCTGCAGCCAACATCAAATTCTGTAGAACTTTGCAGGAATCATGAGTATGTCAAGCATGTCCTATCTGTGAAATGTAAACGTTTAACGATTAGCATTGACCTAGTTACGCAAGGGAAACCATTTACTCTCTAGACTTTACTGTAAAAGGGACAGACTACCTTTAAATGAGCTCAAACATGAAGGCTTTGTATACTTGTTGTGAGAGCAATTTAAAATCATGATAAACCTGCACATCTAATTCAGTTCTCCCAGGCACAGCTAACTGTAAACTAATTGCCACTAACAATAACTGAGCCACAGTCATGGTAAAGACAAAGCGCTGTCTGACATAATCAGCGCACAGTGCATTTCAAGGAATAATCCTACCAGGTACCCATTTACCACACCTGGGACGAGTGTGGCAAATGTAGATTAATATCTTGCCAAAGGACAAGTGCTGCAACGGGACTCGAACCGCGGACCTTGTGATCCACAGTCCGGTGACATATCCACTCAGCCACGACACCTCTACAAAGATGAATTTCATAGGACTGCAACATTGCCCTAAATAATTTGAAGTTCTTACCTCCTGGAGTTTAAGAGCAGGCATCATGATCTTATCGAGCATCATCTTGAACCCTTGGAGGATCTTGCCATTGGTGCAGTCCATCATGCCAAAGTTGAGCTCTGCAGCGATGTTAGAGGTAGCAATGGCCTTGTTGGTAGAACGCAGGAAGAAATAGCACATACCGTTCAGTCCTTCGGATGTACCTGCAACAGAAGATGGGAAGGGTGATTTAAGACAGGGAGCTCTAACGTTGTTCACCTAGCTGAAGTTTTTATGTTAATAATAATAATACTCAGTTTTTATATAGCGCTTATTACAATCACTAAGCGCTTCCAAACTTGGAGATTATTACCCTGGCTTTAGCTGTGCTGCCATTACGGAGCTCTAGCATTTCAAAGAATTAATTCCTGCCAGGTACCCATTTACATCACTTGGGTTGAGTGTGGCAAATGTCAAATGATCTTGGTAAATAAAACCCCAATAAATGAATAGTTTATCTTTAAATGGTTTTTCTTTATTTGTAGTTAAAATGTATACCATGAAACGACACAGGACTCATTTTTGCACATCTGAAATTACGAAGCATATTAGTAATGAATCGTTAGTCATTGACTACATCGACTTAAAAAAACTCCTGCTAATCAAAGTTTTAAAATACACAAATGGTCCTCTGCTTCAAGCAGTGTCAATCTCATTTAAAAATGTAAACTTTGAATGCTGAAGATAATTCCATGTTAGAATAATACTTAAGTCAAGAGGGAATTATTCTGATGTCAACTTAGATTCCAACACTCTAACGGTAACAGGATCTGAATACAAGACATGCTCCAAACAACATTCATAAGCAATTCCTGCTGAATACATTATGTCAGGGGGGGGGGGGTGTTTCACAAAGATCCTTAGTCGAACTTAACTCTAATTTGTAGTCTTAAAATAAAGAATATTCAAAAGCGAAAATTCAAGTACTTTAGACTTTTTATGAATTCCACATCAAGATCACATGACATCTCCTTGATAGCAGAAAACATGAAGGATTTTAATCAACATTTTATGCCTTTTAAATTAACTTTTACAAAATATTTTCATAGACGCTAACGGTTTTCCATAATTGTCAAGTCCAACTTAGAGATAAGTTCAACTTTGGATCTTTGTGAAACACCCTCTAGATGACTCACCGGTGGTAAGGAAGAGCTTTTTCTGCATTGGTTGAGTGATGACACTGGATGTATCAGTCCTGGAATACAAGGTATCTCGGCTAGCAGCCTCCTGGTAGAAGAACATGAGCTTACGTGGTCCATCCTGAGCAAAGAACTCACCAATCATATCGAACTTATCGTCTCCAAGCAAGAAGTCCTCGACCTGAGAGACCTCCATGTTCAACGCCTCGGCAAGCTACATTATGTCAACATTGAAATAATGGTTAATGTTTTATAAATGTAATGCTTCCTGAGAGAAATTTCAATTTTTTAAGCATATTTGTGGCTTACACCCAGTAAGGTTCAAATCCTGCTGGTTGCAAAGGAATTTCGGACTTGTTTTCAATTACAGATTGGTCAATCAATGTAAGCCACAAATATGTTTAAACAATGGTAAATGTGTTGTAAAGAATGATGATCTCACATTGTGTCCCATATCACAGTAGTCTATCATTATATTATAATTCACGGCATACATTATGATTATGTGACCTTTGGTTTCCTATCAAATGAGTTTAGCTACATGTACGTATGTACATGTACTCTGCATAAGAGTAATGAAACAACATATAACCAGAAGAGAGAACTACTGGTGAGTAAGACATTTCAATCAAAATTGCAAACTCTATTTTTTTAGTTAAAAGACAACATTGTGCTTTCGACTGATTCCAAGATAACTATTTATCAATATTAATGTAAAGATGTATTTGAAGATGCTAAGTGACTAAGTTAATTAAACAACAACATTACACAGCACCATAATTTTGACTGATTCCATGATAAATGATAATTCTGAAATATTTATAATCTTTTGTTTTCAGAGGTACTAAAAGACACTTACACTTGAGAACATGAAGTTATGTCTACTGTCCATCTGTGTGGGATGAAAGCAAATTAGAGAAATATGTTAATTTGATGTCACTTGTTATCTCAAGATGAATGAAAGAATAAAACAGCACAAAATGTTTAATCATGACAAAGTGCTTCATACCATGATGTTCATTGTCCAGTACACAACAGTCAATATGGCCTATTTTATCTAACTTATACTGATCTTCATCATATAAAAAATAATCCATTGGATAAAATAAATAAAAATTGATCTAAAGAAGCAGTGATTTATTAACTTAGCCTTCTTTTTTTGTTCCCAATCTTCTTGTCTATACCGCTTCAATGTGACAATTGTTCATGTCATAGCAACTCCTTAAGATATTTGTTTTATTCTCCAGAGGATTTCTTCAAATGTTTAACCAAAATGAAATGTAAATTAACTCTAACAGGAAGTACATAGAAGATGCACAAGACTAGAAGAAATAAGAGAGCTACAACTGTATATCAATAGCTCAACATTAAAATAGATCCCAAAATTGTCAAATTTCAAGATTACAAATTTATTCATGTTTCCAACAAAACATTACAAATCAATTATAAGCATTTAAAACAAATTTAAGAAATACATGTCGGAAACAGAGGGGTCCACTAAAAAGCAGTGCTTGTACAAGTGTGAACACCTCAAATGAAACTTAGGACTAATAAATGCCAAGCAAAGCATTAAAAATGAATTTGTGAAGGAGTGTTGAGTTGTCTTACCGCTGTCTTTCTCTCATCTCTGTTTGCTTTGGCCTGTTTCGCCATCTCCTTCATTGCCTCAGATGACATCACCACATTTTTCTTCACCATCGACTGTAAATCAATTAATGAAAAAAACATGAAAAGTGAAAATGTATAGAAAAAACAACAAGGCATCTCTCTGAAGATTGGAATATGTTTAATGATTTTTGAATGAACCCCCAACAACAACAACAAAAAATATATACAAGTGTATATTAACATGAAATGAAAAGTCAAGCTGTGCTGACAAAACAAAACAAAATACAATATCCAATACAGAATGATGCAAGTATTTATTCTGTTACTGAGTCCGATAGAAAGAAGATTTGAATTTTCATTAATTTTTTTTTTTTTTTTTTTTGAAGATGCTTTTACCCACCGTATATTTCATCTTCCCACTGCACTGAACTCAAACATGAACTTTTAAGAAAAGTGAATGAAACAGCAAGAATCTGTTTCTATATGTAATTCAAGCTTCTAGCAGCCTTACAAATTTAGTAAGCAAGCTTTCATCCACTCCTGTGGACTTACTCAAGCCAAGTGGATTCCGTTTCTAGTCTATCAATTTGAGAAAATTACCTGGTTCCCAATAGTACTACTAATGAAAACTTAATGGTCTAATATGCTTCAAAATAACTGAATTCAGCTGTTATATAGCTTCAAAATAAGAGATTAAAGGAAAGGTGCAACCACAAAAATGTGACTTTGGAAATGGGGGCCACAGCAAATGGAAGGCAATGCCAATATTACATTTAAGTGAATTACACAGTGCTGTGGAACATACATGTAAAGTACCCAAAGACACATCAGAAATAACCAACTGATTTTGCACACACAAAAAGTGACTCAAATATTTTTTGACAAAAGGTGAAAATTTGGCTAAGAAACACAAGAAACATTGTGCAATATCACGATACAATAAATACGATTAGAATATCAATATGACATGTAAACGAGCAGTGCAATAACTGTCAGTAGTGAACTAAGATGGTATAGTCATGGTTATGACATGAACAGCTATTTTACATACTGTACATGTGCAAGTAGTCCTGAAATTATCAAAACTATAAAATAAAATAAATCTATGTCTCTATTTCATTTAAAATCGTTCTACATACAGTACTACATTACATGTTTTGTACAGTATGTTAAAATCAAAAGTAATACAATGTATTCATAACTTTCTCCTCTTTTTGTCACACTCTAGATCAAACTATATTCATGCAGTACGGTTTCTAGTCTACAGTGTGATTTACATACATGTATATGAACAAGCAGATCAGCTTAGAATTATGAAGTACAAGTAAATTCTACTATGACCTCACTTCTCTATTAGACTTCTAAATGCTTTGTTGATTTATTATCTGCCATTTATGTGTCCACAGGATACGTTAATAACAAAGCTCTAGGCTCTTACACTTTATTTTCCTGCTCTTTGTCATTTATTTATCCTACATGTACTGTGACTTAACATATATTTGATGATATTTGATAAACCAATACTGCAGTAATGTATGGAGAGAGAAAGAGAGAAAGAAAGCGAGCAAGAGAGAGAGAGAGAGGTTGAGCAGTATGATAGCACCTGCTATTTCCTATACTATCTACCGGTATACTAACACTGTACTATTCACGCAACTTGATGAGATGCATGCAGTTAGTGTCATTTCTACACTTCTGCCAGCTGGCAAGCATGCGTTGCTTAGGAAGCTATCTGGTTACTATGGATACGACAGTACCAGGGTATCTTTAATACAAAATCTGACCTGGTTTGTGCATAATGATGATGCTTTGAAGAGACAGATGAACAGGTTTGGAAATAAGTGTGCATCACTCACTACCAGCTTCATCGTTTATGAATTATGATATCAAGTCAATCCAAAAGTTCACTCTTATTGAGTTACAATGTAATATCACTACCGGTACACTGGTCAGTATTAAACAAGATATGGATATTATTGGCTACCATTTTGGTCTCACTCAGGAGTTCAATCTTTCTGCAGCTCTTTGCTAACAGGTATCTTTGTCAAGATTAAGTCTCAAATATTGATTTTAAAGGATTTGAAATTTTGAATACTTTTCCTGATTAATTTCAAACAATGAAATGAAACTACCAAAAAAAAGTCTAAGCTATAGTCCTTTCATAAGTAAGACCCAACAAAATATTTGACCATGGACATTGTCTGAATAGCCTAAGTCTTACATCAATTAATATTTTCATTAATCACTTAAAATTCTAAAAGCCTGTACATAATATAATGTCCACTTGTCGGCCCCAAGAGAAAGCGTAATGAATTTGATAGACGAGTATAAAGAGCAATGGTGTATTTTTGCCATTAAAGTGTCAAGGAATTGATTAATGATTGAAAGCTATGAAAGGGTAATGTACTTTGAGGTCATTATTTGGAAATGCCACTGCACTCTTCCAAACAATAGTATTTGGCATTTATGTCATGAATGGTGTAAAATAGCATAATATACAATGTACAGATGTTCAAAACTATACGGGGGAGGGGGCTAATCATACTGGTTGCTAAAGGATATACATGTATAGCTGAATATAATTTGTTTAATTCTTTTTAATAGCAAGCCTGCAGACGCAATGGAATGACTGATAGATAGTCAAACATACTTGACGTCTATTTCTGACATGATCACTAGTGTGCGTGTGTAGCTCTCCAGGCTGAAGTGATATAGACACACGAGCACCTCTTTGTGCCCCTTGACCCTGGAGGACAGGGGTGAAAGGTCATTACATTTACAAGGACTACAAACTAAACAATATCCATAAATATCTAGCATCCATATTTTGAAAGGAACAGGTATTTGAAGTTTACACATGAACAGTTATGGGTCTAAATCAAACAAACCGTACATTGATTTCACTATATTTTTCTATAAAACAGAAAGCTTAATTACATGGAAAACTGTGCATAAATGGGAAGTTACCAGTTTTTTAAACATAAGATGTAGAATTTCTGTCAGTATGCCTACAGCCACTAAAACATTTGATGAATACTTTACGAAATTTGTCTATATCTACAATCAACAAAACTGAGTGCAACATTTAAAATCATGATTTTTTTTTTTTTGTTCCTGCTCAAGTTACCTTGTTATCTACTGTACTTACGACTTCAATACCATTTTTTGTTAAAGTGTATTATAAGATTTTTGCAATATGGGATGAGTTTGCAAGCAAACTTTGGGGACTGTTCAAATATTGACTGTCTTCCTGAGAGCCTACGGTTGTATCAATCAATTAATGGTTGCCCAATGAGAAATGTCTATTGACTGAGTCTACAGTAAGGTACACCTTGAGGTCCAAACAATGCTGCCTAACAAACAGGTCAATATTTGAACCTTGATCAAGTCTGAAGATCAATAGAGATAGATTGCAATGTACAGTAGAGAGTACATTGTACATGAACATGTAATCCAATAATAAGGACCCTCATCTTCATAGTGCAAAGAAAATAGTTCAAGCTTACAAAACTGTAATTTACTAACAAGTATTCTTGTTCTCATTTTTTCTGTACAGAGACATCTAAAACAACAACAAAGTGCTGAAACAAAATGATAGAAACACACAAAATAATCGGTAACACATTTTCACACACATTTTTAGAAATTGTGGCATTAGAACTTAAGACAGCGAGCATAAAACTGAACAAACAACAAGTGCCCAACTTTAACCAACACAAGATTCAACTTACCGGGCCTTTGTTGGTATGCTAATAGCAAACAAAATATAAAAAGAGTTATAAATAATTTTCTATCAATTACTGCTTATTAAGGACGAAGTCTGACTCTTTTTATCAATTAGGTTTACAAGATTCTATCTATCTTTTTAAGTATGCATTTGGAATATCGTCTCCTGAAAGTCAAAAGGGCATGAATCTCATTATCTTAAATGTACATATTTTTCAGCAGATGATCCACTTTTTTACAAACTATTAAAGACCGTCAATACTTCTGGGCCAGAAGGGATTAGACCACACAGCGAGGTCACTGACAGGTGGCTATCTCATTAACTCGGCTCTCAACTAGCATAAGAAAAAGGGACCAACAGGCACCGATTGGGAAAGTTTTCTATATAGAGGGAGCAGGTAGCTACAAGTAGGACAGTGGGGCTTTAAGAGAAAAAATGTTTTTTTGTTTTTGTTTTTTTTTGTTTAGAGAGAGAGAGAGACAGAGATTGGGTATACTTACAGCTGGTCCTGCTCCCCTGCGGGCTGGGGCTGCACCAGGCTTCTTCTTATCTTGCTTTGTTTCTGCATCTTTCTCAGCTGTCATAAATGAAGAAGAAAAAAAATTAATTGAATATCTATTTGCCCTACTTAGACCAAATAAAACATTCCAGTTCCTTGCCCTAACTGTCAACAAAAAATAGGAGGATGCAGGCAATTGTTTTACTTCAATGGAGGTGAGATTCAATAGCTGTAAAAAAAGAAGACGAAAAAAGGGGAAAAGGGGGGGAAAAAGGGGGGAAGAGTACTATTTCCCAAGTAGCACCTGGGACAGATAGACAGAAAGACACAATAGGTCTATTGTCCCCTTTTTAAAAATAAATCTTGAACAGCATGGGTCCCCATCAGCCATCCCCCAACAACAAAAATAAAAGAAAACAAAATAACTGGGAGGAAATAATTGCCCCAAAAATCTGATGTCTTGTCAAGTTGTACCATCTTTGACTGTGAGTACCGGTAGCCAAATAAAGTAATTTTGCGAGGTTTCCCTTTCAGAAGTCAAAATTATCACAAAAATTGTGAAAAAAAAGTCAAGGCGACCTTGTCTACATAAAACATCACAGTTCAGACCTAACTTAAGGTCAATCGACAGCCTCCCCACCCCCCCCCCCCTATAAAAAAAATATTGCCTTCAAAACCTCCTTTATTTTCTCTTTTTTAAGATTGCAAATGACTTCCATTTTCTCTGATACTCTCAGATGTTGTAGTGATAGGACTACTCAAACAAAGGATTAGCAATAAGGCTTTACAACATGGAGTTTAATTTTAGTCCCTTTTTAAAACTTGTTTTCTAAAATTTTGCAAAGGCAAAGCAACACAATCCCATTAATTAACTCCAGCCTCCAGGGAGCTCAAAAGTCAAACTTTAAAAAAAATCTTGTTCAGAATTTGTTTCAATTTATTATTCCCATAGAGTCTAGATCTAGGCAAAGGTCTACCCAATAAAGACAATCTTTGCCAGAACTTGCCAATCATCTGCCATTCACCATATCAACATAGGTCTTCATCTCCGTGGTGGATATCATTGATTTTTCACAATGTCAATGGTTTCCTATAACTTCCAAGTCTAAGTTCTACTCACGTTTAGAAGTGGTAATCAAAGGAGGTGCAACTTCTTGATCTGGTTTCGGAGAATCGGCCTTATTTGCCTCCTTTTCACTCGGCCCTCCATCTGTGGCAGTGGTAGCCGCCGGTTCAGTATCTGCCATTATTGACAAACTTCCAAAATCTAGCTACAGATATCTAAAATAACACATACAAATGCATTATATCTCTGAAAATGATGATCTCAAGTTCCACTGAGCTGTGATACGTTTCACAGATTCCAATGTTTTGTTAACGCAGTCTGAATTGTATACGGTAATTCCTCAAAGTCCTCGCCTGTGTAGTCGGCCGCGAGTTACGCTGCAGACCGGTAGCCGAGATCGGGTACAGCTCATTGATATGCTAATTGATTGGGTCGATAAATAAAACTCGTAGATTCTTCCGCTGAACTTCTAGCTTCTTTGACACTAACATCTGGAATAAAGATATTTATTTTGAAAAAATATATATAATACCCTCCAATACGTATGTAAATGAACTTTATAACGATTTCGATGACTGTGTTTCTCTAATAAAGATGAATTTTCAATATTAATTTGGTGTTATATTTTGCGCGTAGTACTTGTTTTGCCGAGGTGGTGTATCATTCCGCAGAAAGTTAGCGGTAGTCATGGTTGCGAAGTACGCCAAGCGGAATGCTCGTAACAGGTGTAATGCACTGTCGACACTGTAAAGATCCGTGACCGACAATCGCGACTCTGCGGATACGGCAAAATTCGCGATGTCCCTTCGGGGGTGTTTTGCAATAAACTGCACTGTACGCATGATACTGGGGGCGGCAGACTTCTTCTATCTGACGAGGAAAAATATGGGCAATTTTGTTCAAAGAATTACAGGATCGATGAATGCTTGAAAATCAACAGCGACAATAACAACAAATCCGTCATTAAATCATCCATTATTCATTCATTTATTTATCCAATCAGACATTCAATCATGTTTGTTTTCAAAATAGATGTCTGCTAGGAAGTACATGTTTCAAAGGCATGCAAGTGGTTCAAAAAAAGAGGGAGAATAAAAAGGGATGGAGCGACAAACAGAGGGTATGAAAGTAAGCCCCCACCCCCGCCTTTAAGGACTTCTTAAATGCGCAGGAGGGAGAGAAAGGGAGAGGGTAAGAGAGAGAAAAAGAGAGGAGATAGTAAGAAAAGAAGGGGGAAAAGAAATGAAGAAATCATTAAAGAGAGACGGAATCAAAGTCAGGGGCGAATCAGAGATCTATGAAAACACAATTTACTGACTACAAGAAGACAAGTAAAACAGGATAAAAGTTCATGTTCTATCTCTTTCTTTAATTCATGAAATAACTTTCTTGTATACAAATGACAACAGTGTTGCTTCAATTATACACAAATAAATCCTTCCCAGCTACAATAAAATAGCATAAAGCATAATACTTAACCAATATTAGAGGCATCAGTATTCTAAAAAGTAGTTGTTTTTTAATACATAAAGCTTGTTATTTTGCATGTGACAATTATATGAAATTTGACATTAAAAACATGTTGAAAATCAGCCCAAACTGTGATGAAAAGTAATTAATCATCAGGATTGTGACAATCTCAAAGAACTTATTATTACTCATCTTTTTATGATATCTATAATTTAGGCCTCTTCCCTTTAAAAAAAGGAAACATTTTGCAATATTAAAAAATAAACATTGCATTTGTTTCCTTCAATCCATTTAGTTTCAGTATCTTTTTCTCTCATCATAAACTAAAACAATTCAACAAATGCCATGATCATGTCAAAATGTTCAATAAAATCAATAAGACTGAGTCACATTCAGAATTATAATCTAATGCAATTTCCTGATAACAATTCCTGATTATAAATCCCAACCCTATATGTACCATAACTTTAATCTTGCCTACAAAATAATAATTCAATCCTAAAAGACATAATACAACTTTACACAAGCTTGATTAAAGAAAAACAATATTAAAGGCTCTGTAACACGATCTGTAGATGATACTTCCCAGAAGAGAAGAAGTTTTCAAAATTAAGGCAGTATTATTTGATTGACAAGTAATGATACATGTACACCATATTATATCAAAATTCGGCATCTAATAGCATGATCTGCATCCATAACACTTTAAGCCACATCAAATATTTACCAATTTTGAATCCATTGACTACCCTGAGAATTTATGATTTGGTAACTGCATTATTTATAAGTTCTGATTATATATATACACAACAACAAAAACAGTCTACAAAAGACTATAAATGGATTGTTATAAAACATATGTACCAATACATAGACTGATAAACATTGTATCTCGGTACATCATTCTTACTGAAAAGTGTAGGAGTATTCATATTTGCTTACTGTGCAACTCAGTGTGAGCAGCACTTCACAAGACATTTAATTCACTTGAAAGACAAATGAAAATTGGAATGTTCTACTTGCTCTATCAGGTGATCACACAGTATGTGCTTTCCCCTGGGCTTATTTTGCTTGTTATGGGCAAACAGGCAAGCAGATTTGAAGCAATAACACAGAGCTCAGCATTGTACAACATCTTTTGATCAATTTAAATAATATAGTGGATAACGTATTGGAAGTGATGGAGGAGGCAGTTTTATCAGATAATCAAGCAACAGTAACACATGCCTTATCAGAATTATTTTAATCTATTTTAAAATAGATGATCTGGACACATGTTTTATAAACTGATCGTTTAAATTGCATAATTTACCAGTGAAGATGAATACTTAAATCACACACACACATTGTTATTTTCCTTAATGCTTCATGAAAATTAATTTAATAAGTGAATGCTATTCTTGCCGTTAGCAGGAATAATCTAAATCAAATCAATGTGAGCAAAATCTAGTCATTCGCTTTTCTATTTCACATTTCTTATTCTATTTTTAAAGCTCTGATTTTGGCATCAGAGGGTATAAATTCAGTTTCTTGACTGTAGAAAGGTTGTCATATCAAAGAGTAAAAAAGTAGAGTAAGATCGTGGAAGGAAATGTAAAAACAAATGGCAAGATTTTAACAAAACAAATTCAGAATATTAAAATGATCTTTTGCCATTGATAAATGATAATTACATGTAGAAACAAACATTCACATAAAGAATCATTTTCTCATATCTTGATCCAAAAAACATTTTTTATTTTAGATTAATATCTGAACTTTCATAAGTGAATGATACCCTCCCCCTAACAAAAACAACAATTGATTTGTTTTAAACACTCCATACTTCATTCAAATCTATAACAAACAAACATTTATGCTTTCATCTCAATATCAATCATTTTGGTTACAAAGTTAATTATTCTGACTATAAGAAAGTTACTCTCAATTTCTTACAATCTACTAACAACTAAATATTCAAACTTTTCAATACATAATGATATTTCAGTACCACAGTACTTGCATACACATTTAAGCAATTATCTAAAAAAAAAAAAAAAAAAAAAAATTTCAACCTGCCTTTCTACTGGGCTATTACATAAGAAAGATCACACAACCTGTTTCCTAAATATCTGAATCTGCTGGCTATACAAAATATTGTGGTACATGAACCCCTGATTTTTCTTTTTTCCCCCTTTTTTCCCAAAAGGAATCATGACCATATTACAATAAAAAATACCCTTATCATGAAATTAGACATTCTAATATAATTGTTATTTTCAATAGGCTTGCTTCATGGTAACAAAAGATTAACCAACTCATGCTTGGGTAAGTTCACCATTCTTCGTACTTTATAAAACTTAGAATTAATCCTATATTGCTATATTTCCAATCTCATCTTTGGTTCAATAAAAGAAGATAAAAGCCAATATAAATTGGATCCTGACACTCATATCAATCATGCTTACATTGATTATTTAGATGGTCTTTCCTGTACCCTTACAATACCATCAAATTATAGACAACCACAAAGACAACTTTATGAGACAACTTTTCAATCATAGTTGCTTCAGTTAAATTTCGAACTTGGTACAAACATTATTCCATTAAAATCAATGTAACGTTATATCTTCTCAACCAATTTCATCACAAGAAAGACATTTTCTTTGTCTATAAAGAGTAAATACAAATACCGGTATATCAAAAACGAATCCCAAATTTGGGATAGTTTAAAGTACCTATGGCACAAATAAAGTTGATAAAAATAAAAGACAATTTCATAAAAAGTCAGCAAATTTGGGATGAAGTTACACAAGCAGTGAGATACGTGAAGAAAAATATAATATACAATCCAAGGAGTTTAAAAAAAAAAAATCATCAAACGTCAGCAACTTTCTAATTCATTAATGAAATGAAAGAATTACCAACAGAAAGAAAATCTTTTTCATAGAAATTTTAAATGGTTTCCCAAATTTTGGATAGTTGAAACTGGCGATATCACTTAAAAGAGTTTTAAAAATTGATCAAAGTTTCTAATTGATACAAGAAAACCAATAAATTAAAATCTCTCTCATTTCATTACTCAAAATCTGTGATTGCTCTTGAGCTTTTGCTCTAAACTGCTTTTCATTTACAATGGTTCTATCGGGTCAAAAAAAAAATCCATTTTAAAACAAACAAAAATTGATTAATATTTAGAAAAGGCACATGATTACTTTAGGCATAATCCCAGAACTAGACTTGCTTGTAAAAAAATAAAAATTGACACAAAGATATTTCTATCCTTTTCTATCAGGATAGATAGGAAGGCATAAATACATAACTGTATACATCATAAATGGAATAACAAAATAAAATATATCATAATATGTCTAAACGAACATATGCTTTTCAAATATCAAGTTATACACTTTTTATGATATCACTCAGAGACTAACATAGTAGAATTTGAAACTTTAGGCAACCATGCATTACACAAGAATAGTTCCCATTGAAACATCCAAGTACCGGTGTGTTGCTTTCTAAAAAATACAATTCTCACCTTCTTCTCTTAAGATTTTCACAGAATGCTTTCCATCCGCAAATTTAGCAAAGATTGAATATAAAAATTGATTGATGCCGTAATAAAGTCAAGATGGATGGAATACTGTACACTCAGATTAAGATAACTCTTTAATGCATTCAAGAGGCACGTAGTGAATCATATATTAACATGTCTCAGAGGCAATGATCTTTCTTTTTGAAATCTAAACTGTATCATTAAACAGTCATTCAATACACACACACATAAATGAAAATATATTCATCGGTGGAAATATATAGAAGGAAAGAGTACTGAAAGTACGCATAAGAAATACTATCCTGCATCATGGTTATTGAACAATGACAGCTTTTTCACAAAATTAATTTCTTGTAGAAAGTTTATATATACTATCTATAGATACATAAATCTTACTATATACACACATATGCTGCAAATCAAATTGTAAAACAAAATTACACTGAAATTAATAAGATGGAATTTTTTAATTTTTTTTTCATAATGAATGAAAGAACATGATACAAGCTAGGAAAATTAAATAATCCTACACATGGAATGTAAAAAGGCAGCAAATAACCTTTTATGACAAAATAATAATACAAGATTCATAAATCTTGAAGGCTAAGCACAACTTACACAGAAAAACAACAATTTACAATAAAACTCATATATTGCAAAACAAAGACAAAAAAGCATATCCATGATTTCTACCGGTACTAGAATTTAAGGTTGACAAAATTATTCAAAATAAATTATGTTATTCTGGCCTTCATTCAAAATGCTCAAAACACCTTTTTTTTCTTCAGGAAAATTGTCAAAATGATCTAATAGTACCAATAGATTGTTAGCTTTCATAAAAATGTTGTAACCTTCAAAAGATTTTTCTTCTATGGACTTTCACATAAACCATAAGAGAAATGCTAGATAACACAAAGAGATAAACACAAATCAGGAAGTAGATATCTATAAAATTATAAAAATAAAAAAATAAATGACCATTGCATCTTTATTTCTTGCACTTAGAAGTTTTCCTTGTAGTAAACAAAGCGAGTGCCATCAGACTCATCGGAGGTGTGCTTGTTACAGCTCTGATGAAGGATGGTGGAAAGACTCTTAGGACCACAGAAAAACACTCCGATAGTAGCACTGTGGGGACAAATAGAGAGAAGGATAAAGGTATTGCATCATCAGGTGGTTGAGGGGATACGTCAAAATGTTTTTTCTGAATATGTAACCACCCATGCCACACATTTCAGCTTTTTAGCTGCAACACGTGCATCATTGTATTCTATATTTTTTTAAATAAACCTTGAGTTGAATTGAATTGAATTGAATTGAACAGACTGTGGTTCACAAGGTCCACGGTTCGAGTCCCGCCGCGGCACTAATGACCTTTGGCAAGACATTGATCTACATTTACTACACTCGACCCAGGTGATGTAAATGGGTACCTGGCATGAAGTAATTCCTTGAAATGCTAGAGGGTAAGAGCGCCATGCTAAAGTCGGGGTAATAATCGGGAAGCACCAGGAGGGTCAAGTCTGACAGATATGAGCACTATACAACAACCCACTATTATTATTGATATATTTGTGAATAATCCTATGACATTCATATATTACTGGCATCACTGTCAAAGATTTATGAATGAAGTTTGTAATATACAATATATATCAATAAAAGTAGAAGACATAAGAAAAGATGATGGAAAGTATAATATGAAGACAACGATGGTTGTAAATGTAGAATTTGAGAACTGAGAACACGAAAGCACGAGTAGAAGATGACAAAGCAAACGGAAACAAAGAAGAGAATGAGAAACAAAGGCAAAGAAAGACAAGTAAAGAGAAGAAGATAAAGATGATTTACAGCTTTCATGCCATGCTAATTACAAGCACCATTTTTAAGTACATACCTACTGCGATACAACGTTGATGAAAAAAATCTAGATGAATATGATTATGAAAAAGAAGAAAAAGAGATGAAGATGAAGAAGAACAAGAAAGCATTAAAAGGGTATGAAAAAGAAAAAGATGACAAAACAAAACAATGGGGGGAAAAAGGCGGAAGAATCTGCAGAAGAAGAAAACAGAAGAGTAAAATAATGACCAAAAGAAGAGGAGGAAGAAAATTAAAAAGAACAGGATTAACTTCCAAATCCTGCTTACCCTTGGTTCTTTTCAGCAATGTATGAAAAGTTAGAATCCCATTTAGGTCTTCCATAATGAGTCTTCTGTCTCAGTCCAGTCACTGCATCTATCTCTCGGTCCTCTTGCATGAAGATATTCTTCGCCTGTCAATAAAACAAAATATGATAAAAAAGATATAATCAAATGATTTGAAATTATCAAAACAGTTTACTTTAACAGGGAATACTTCAAAGTAGGCACTGGTTTCAAAATCAAAGAAAATGATAATATAAGGATTATATTTTCAAATAAAATAAATGAACATTGTTTCAGAACATGCAATATATATATTTTCCACTATGCTCTCTAAACATTAGCTATTCAAGTGATCCTAATATTTTTAGGACTTTTCAAGATATTTTTCTCCTGAGGTATGATTAATCACTTTAAGTTCCGTCCATCAAACCATGTTTTGTACCTGCGTATAATCCCATCCTCTTGTCAGATAGATGGAGTAAGAGAGAAGATGTTCTTTATCGATCTGTCTCAAGATGAGTTCCAAGGATGAGAGTAGTTCAACAAACCATTCAAAGGCATGGGTATCACGGCAGATCCAGTAGAAGTACATCCTCTTCAAGTGAAGCGTCTCATCACCGGCCTGTAATCGGTGGCTGGGAGCAAACAGAGAGAGACAAAAGGTTTGACTGTTAAAGTTGATACTCTAAGCAAATAAATGTCCCTTAATTTGTTACCTACGGCAAGTATATGTTATTTTTAAGTTTTTCAATTACTTAGTATATCACACAAAAATTCTGTCTACTCGAAATCCTCGATTGAAATGTCGAAAATATCCGCCTCTCTTTGCATAGAAAATCAGTCACGGCGCTGGTCTACTATTTATGACCTCACGTCCCGGAAAGAATATATTCACGTACCCGGATGTTCCATAGCAAACATGTGCAGAGTGATACGATTTTCTGCATATTTTTGTTTCAAAGGCTGAAAAGTCTAATAAATCATAATTCTATGCACAATTCTTTACCTTCCCCTAGTACTTCATAGTATTTATATCAATTCCCCTTTTAAACATTATGACATATACATGCCAACGATGTGCTATTAGTCAATATTTTTACCATGTAATTTTTGTTTTGGTGTTGAAATCGGCCCAGGCATGGAGTGAACAGTAGCTGTCTATCCATGCACAGTTCATTACCATACACTACAGCGAACTCCCGATGGTTTCTTCTTCCTTTTCCCCATGTCTTTCGCCTTCCTTGGCCCTGAAGATCCTTCATCTACCAATTCTGACACCGGTAGTCAGGAGCAAGTCTTTGTTAGTTGTTTTTCTTAGCTGGCAACGTCGCTTTCATTCTCTTGCAATTGCCGATAAACATATAACTAGCGCACGTACGTTCCATCACAAGCAAGCAGCGCCTAGAGCAGCGGCTTGGTCTTACCTCCCGATTCTGCTCGCTTCACGAACGTTCATGCAAGAGCCGCATCACTCGCCAAAATATTATAGAGGAAGCGCGCTTGCATGATCTCGTTCAAGTTTGATATTTTACAACATAAAATGTTTAACTGGTACTGTATGCTTTTTTGAGGCAGTCACATACATCTATGATAAGTATAGTTCTAGACCTATTCGTTTTACAAAACTGCTCCTGTACCTTATCTGATGACGATATAATGCATCCGCCTATTCATACGTGCACGATTTAACTTTAATTCCTAAGCAGTAAACTCGTCTTAAATCTCTACCAAATAGGTGAATATGAGGATATAAAAAGAAATCAGTGACTGGAAAATGTTGCTTTGTTATTCTTCATTCAAATGAAAACAGAAAATCCATCAAATATACTCCTTAACAACAACAAATCTAAGCTCTGACAGGATAGCATTTACGTAGGGATATCACTGCCATTCACTCTCACTGAGCCCATGAGTCCCGTTCGTGACGTCACGGATAGAGGCCCGACTCTACGTGCACTTCCGGGTTTCAGACTTAGATATTTTGGTAGAGTTTACTCGCATAAATTCATTATTCTAAACTTGTTTTGTCGGGTGGACACCATTTGGTGTTATTATGGGGGTTTAAAGCTTTCTATTTATGTAATTATCTCAGTATTCGGGATTGTCTTAGAGTATCAACTTTAACAACAACCTGTAATAACTGATAATTATTTTATTGACAAATGTTCATCAACAAGTTCTTTATTTAGTTTTAAACACACTGGCCAAACAATTTGGAATTCTCTTTGAGATATCCATGATTCTACTTTCTTTAACTCTTTAAAACAAAAATTTAAAGATACTTCATCATTTTTAAATCAATAGTAATATGCATTTTAATACGTCTTCTATGTTTTGTACACTGTTTTGTTATTGTTATATCTGGTATAGGCAACTGTTGGAACTTGTATGTATCTTTTAATAACAAGGATTGTCTCGACAGAACCTTACAGTTTTATTTGCAGTTTCCCCAATTCATTTCTATTAACTTTTTGTAATTCTGCCATCTGGAATATTTGAAAACATGTTTCCATTTTGTGTGTGTTCTCTGTTTTCTATATTTATATAATCTGTATTTTATACTCTCATTACATGTGTTGTTACGGATTTGAATTGAAATAAAACTAGAACTTGAATTTGAATAATCTTGGTTACACTATTAGACAGACTCAAAACCACACAAAACTGACTGATTTCATGTTTGGTCTATTATAGGTCTGATTCCGATGTTATTCTAGATTGTAGGACTAATTTGACTAGGGTATAATCAATAAATACATAGCAACAATTAAACCTGTTTCATTAATTGGAATTCCACTTGATCTTTTCATTTTTTAATTTTGAAAATGATGACACCAGAAAAATCACTCTGACATAGTATAGTATGTGATTTCAAAGTACACATATGTTTCATGCTAGTTTTCAAAGCATTTTTCACAGATTGATATTATTCACTGACATATCTATTATCCATGTAAGGTCAAGGGGAAGGGGGTTATATTTGTTATTTCTCTTTTGAGGTCATGTTTACAATTACTGACCAATAATGTTATGCAGTAACACAGACATGCATAATTATCTATCGATACAAGGAGAAATGACTTTCCCATCATCCCCCCATTCACTAGACAGTGCATCTATACTTAGACCAATAGTGTCACATATTAAAAAACTAAGTAGTGTATCACATACCATATTGACTTGAGTGTAGAGGCATATGGAGTCACACCGATGCCAGCACTAACACACATCACTACATCATAGTCAAAGATATCAGTACAAGACGTACCAAAAGGTCCATCAACTTGAACTCTGTAGAGAGGGGAAAATTATATTATTTTGATATGTTAGGTAAACTAAATAGCTGTGTATTAATCATGTTAGCTATTTGTACCCTATCGTATCATTATGTTAAGGGAAAAGTATTGCATAAGATCTCATATATAGAAAAAGCAGGGGAGTATATCTTTCTGTTGTAATTAGGTAAATTGATTTAGTAGAAGGTTTTTCAGGATGGATCTCACTTTTATTTGCCATAATCTAAAAAAACATTTAACAAAAAAATATATACAGAAAATCTGCAGAGAACAGCAAACACATTTAGAATCTCTACATTACACCTAATAGATTAACTTTCTGTCTCTCTCTCTCTCATTCTTAGTGCAATCTGTACAGCTTTTAGTGATCAGGTCGTACAAAATTATCAGTTTGAGCTTTACCAGTTTCACCTAGTGGCCTTTACCCTGCTATCCTCTATCCAGTTCTTCAAACTCAACATACAGAGCAATCTTCTTCCCCTTCTCTACCAATTGTCTTCCCCTCAATCTTTACATTTCATGGTAAATTCCCTATCCGCTAAATCTATCAAGGTCAAAATGGAATTGAATTCAGAACTGTCACTATGTCACAACCTAATGACAAGGCTAGAGCCCCCTGTCTTACCTTGGTAGTTGTGTGATGGACAGTGGTTCTGCTTGGTCAGCTCCCATCTTGACCGCTAGCTCATCTGTCCAGTCTCCTACTCTTCTGATATGCAGTGAGAAATAATCCTCTTCAGGGGCCTACCAATCAAAGCATTGATAAAAGATAACATTATCAAACACTATTCACTCAAGTCATTTCACAAGACCTTAATCTACACTTGCATGGTAATCGTAGACAGTATGAAATCGAGGGGCGCATGGTAAATTATTATCCATATTCATGTATATCGTTTTCTATTGTTGAATGTTGTATTGTATTTTCTATCATTTGTATGTTCACTGTCAAAAAAGCCATTGGAAGCAAATTTCTATGTACCCGGCAATGTTTGCATGCATGGACCAATGAAACCTGGTTTAGTTAGTAAATGGGTACCTGGTAGAAAGGTATTACTTGAATGTTTTCAGCACCAAATATAGGGAATCTTGGCAAGCGTCTGGGTACTAGAATATGTTTAAAGTGTCTTGAGCACCTTCCATGATGGATGTATGTGATAATAATAATAATAATAACTATTTCTTATATGGCGCTTTTCAGGAGGGCCCTTTCAAAGTGCCTTACAGATATATATACTATTACAACTATTGTTACTATAATGCAGTGGGATGGAGTTGATGATGATGATGATGATGAACAGCATTTGTATGGCGCCATATATCTGTTTCAAAAACATTCAAAGGCGCGAGCTCCTCCAATAAAATTAGCATTTAAATGTCTGAAGGAAGATGTGAGTTCACAGGTGCAATACAAAAGCTCAAGAATGAAACACTGAATATAATTAAGAAGGCAACAGTCTTGAAAATCAGAGCTTACCGATGTCAACGTGAAAGGATGCCACTGGACCTTGGAGATGGGAGAGCATTTGAGGAAGATATACTGGCCTGGAAGCATCTTAAATCCTTGCTTCTTCATCCGCAACTCTATCACCTTAGATTGGTGCTGGACAACCTGTGTGATTGGAGATAAATCAGTCAAGAAAGTAAGCATTTGAGGAAGATATACTGGCCTGGAAGCATCTTAAATCCTTGCTTCTTCATCCACAACTCTATCACCTTAGATTGGTGCTGAACAACCTGTGTCATTGGAAATATGGTGATCAAACATTTGCTAGATGCATTATTTCATCAAAGATAGCATTTAGAGCTTGGACTACGTTTGGGCTTTAGGTTAGGTTTGAGTTTGGTATGATTTAGGTACAGGGGGTGTTTCACAAATATCCTAAGTGGAACTTAACTCTTAGTTGGACTTAGACATTGTGGATGGCAAATATTCAAGTATTTTAGACTTTTCTAAATTCCAAACCAATAATAATAATTATAATAATAATAGCCTAATAGTCCACTCCAAAATTTATTTAACCGAAACGGAAATTCTTTTTGCCCAATTGATCGTGAGCCCAGCAGCCACTGAGCAGCGCCAGATCGACGTTGCTCTATCCCTTATTGTTGAACGCCAAACAAGGTAGCAACAACTCCCATCTTTTAACGTCTTTTGGTATGACGAGTCCGGGGTTCGAACCCACGACCTCCCGGTTGTGAGGCGGACGCTCTACTGACTGATACCCTTTTCACATCTATTTTTCTTAACCCCGGACTATCCTTAACCCCATACTATCCTTAACCCCATACTATTTTTTTTGCTGTTCACATCTATTTTCTTAACCCCGGACTATGTGCTTAGCCGGGGTTAAGAAATTTCACGCGATTCACACTACGTTCGCCTTAGCCCCGGACTATTCGATAGCTCATGAATATTAATGCTTTTGCTACCGCGCATGCGCCTTTCGACTAAATGAAGGGGAAAAACCCGCGCGCTAAATTCAATATAAATATAAATTCAATTCCGATCGATCGGAATTGGAAGTAGTTCTAGGCCTACGTAGTAAACGATCTCGATCTCGACGCATACTAGTAATCATGGCTCCGAATGTGTTGTGTTATCCAGCCTTGCGCAAAGCGTTTTCCCTTTATTATTTTACCGATACAAATCAATTACCCATTTTTCATCCAATTCACTTGATAAATTTACCTACGTAAATATGACTGATAATGATAAATGCAATAAAAAATTATGAGCTACATGTTCTTTCACTATTTTTTTAAATCAATTTTATAATAAAGATTTTTTCATAATGACCTCTGCCTCGTAAAAGACTAAACGTCAATACAGAGAGCATGCATGCGTAACGTGAACTGCATGCATGCGTAACGTGAACTGCATGCATAGCGCGCGATAAATGCAAATTCACGACCACACGACCACGCTGTCTGTGATTGGCCGTTGCTTAGCCCCGCTTCTCCTTAGCCCGGTTCGGATTCACACTACGCAGCTTAGCACCACAATTGCCCGGCTAACCCCGCAATTGCCCGGCTAACCCTGCTATTTTGCAGGGCCAGATAGTCCCGTACTATTTGTGGGGTTAGCCCACTTTGGCAAAACGTAATGTGAACAGAAAGCCGGCTAAAATTACCCCGGGTAATTGGTGGGGCTAAGGAAGGAATTGGTGGGGCTAAGAGCCCCCTTAGCCCCACCTATTTCCCGGGGTTAAGCAATATTTGGTAGATGTGAAAAGGGTATGAGCCAACACTCCAGTTATGTACATGAAATCTCCTTGATAATAGAAAATATGAATGACTTAAATCAACATGTTATGTCTTTTAACAAAATATTTTCAAAGATGCTAACAGCTTTCCATAATTTTCAAGTCCAACTTAAAGATAAGTTCAACTTGGTGTCTTTGTGAAACACCCCTAGGAATTAAGTAAGAAGTTGACTACCATTAGAACTTGACTGCCAAACAATTATCACCAAGGGCGTGTGTCACATCAATCAGCATCACAACTTCTAAACTTTCAAGTTTAAACGTCTACTCTTGCGAGAAGATTTATTGTGGAGAGTTCTACATGTGAACAAAAAATCAATCTTAAAGCGGGACTGCACTACTTGTAGCTACTTGTGCCCTCTACATGTATATAGCCAACAATGCCTAAACATAACCTGTTGATCCCCCTTTTCTTATGTTAATTGAGAGCTGATTTGATGAGATAACCACCTGCCAGTGACGATGCAGGGAGGTCTTATCCCCCCTGGCCAAACTAGTGCAGATAGGCTTTAACAAAACCTTACAGGTCTGCACCATTGGCAAGTACAGAATTCTGCATAAAGTATAAATCAGTGGTGTTTGGACAATACACTATGAATATGACTGACAAAGAAAGCGGACAAAATATACAGTTCCTCAGGTAGACAAAGGATCATCCCTTCACTGCTATTATGTAAAAATGTGTAGAACAGGTGTCACATGCATATTCACCTTTTTACATAATGGCAGTGAAGGGATGTTCCTTTGTCTACCTCAGGAACTGTATATTTTGTCCGCTTTCTTTGTCCGTCATATTTATAGTGATATCATCTATATTGTTGTTATCACAGCATCAATGGGGACCTTGTGCCAAGACGTACAAGATAAAGAATGACAACCTCGTAAACTTCATATCACAACTCGCACGGTTGAATTGACGCAGCAACGAAATGCATAAACCCCCACACATCTGTGCATATATGAAGTGATAATGCATAGTTACCTGAACAATGGTGACATCTGGCCATGTTCTGATCATCCTGAGGATTCTCTCCAGGAAGTACACACAGAGGGGTGTCACACACCACTTCCAACTCTGCAAAAAGACAAAAACATTATACAACAACATATTGGTATTTTGGTATAAGTTATACTTTAAAGGTTATTTACCCAACAAATGAAGATATGGACTCCTTCAATGCTATGAGGGATTGCAAATCCCGCCTAAGAAATTTATTAAAAAACAAGTGTTTGGACTAAGAAAGACTACATCTTTCTTCCAGAACCAGAAACAGCTACATCTATTGTGAAGTTTATACTGTATGTACGGTAAAACATTTTTATGCCCAATTTATCAATGAAACCATGCATTTTGAGTCAAAATTTTGATCTGAAAGTTCATTTAGGGCAAATGTAAAGAAACAAGCGGATTTGCTCATCCCCTCTGAGAGGACTTTAATAAAGACGTCAGTCCCCTGGTTGCTTGAACTTACAAGCACACATGTACACATGCTTTCTAATAGGAGTCAGGTACAACCGAATCATTACACCACTAAACCATATCTATACTCACAGCTCCCGGTGTACCAGCAAACAGTGGTGGGTTATCAATCACACATTGATCAAAGGTCTCTTCATCTACCATGCATTCTACAGGATCATGCTCATCAACGTTGGTCTGGTACTTCACAACTCCACTATATCAAAATGCAAAGGACCCAATTAAAAATCAAGCTTATAAAGCCCCTCTAAAGTGTTGGGAGCCCTGAATTCACCAAAATTATATTGGCGAAATTTCACTTAAATTGTATCATAATGTGAAAGAGGATGTCATTTAAGACACACTTCAGCAAAGATTTCCCCCCCAAAAAAATGTGTTTGAAGACAAGTATTGATAAAAGAATATATAATTTGAGTTTTCTGTTGTATGCAGAAAATTTTTGTATTCTTTCATCAATATTCGTTTTGAAAATTCTTGACATCCTCTTTCACATGGTACATTTTAAGGGCTGCCAACACTTTAGAGGGGACTTAGGTGCTTAAAAATGACACAGCAAAATTAAATGAGAAGAGCACACTTTACTTCGTGTTTCTTTACCTTGTAACATAAAGATCGTTGAGTACATAGAGGGTTTATTGCAACTAATTTCTAATCATCTAGAAACAGTGCTTCTTCCTATTCATGCAGGGCTTTGCTGCAGTGGTGTCAATGTAGTTTCAAGAGGCAAATGCAAAATCTAAAATCTAAAATATGATTAAATTAAAATATGATCAACAAAAATTGTGCATAGTCCAAATAAAAATGGGTAGATAAATGGAAACTTTTATCACAACCTTGTTAATTTGCAACCTCCAAACAATCAGGCAACAAAATCCCCAATAACACAAACTCATTATCATATGTACTATTTACAAACAAAATTTAAGAATTTCAGAAGTTGATGTCAATTATACTAAATGATGTGTATGAAAAAGAGAAACCTTTACTGGTTCAGAATGAAAATTGAGCAAAATAAAGAAAAATGGTATTGATTGGAAAGAGACTTACCCCATGCCATGCGTCATCAGCATTGCATAGTAAATCACAAACAGGTGATGAGTTAGCCAGAAAGTCTCAAAATAATATCTCCTACAAATCAAGAAAAATAATAATTGTCATTGAGTGCTACATCATATTATTGCCTGTTTAACATGTGTGTGGACTGAGAAGGTCCTTCTATGAGCAAATATACAAAAAAATGTACTTTGAAAAATAACTCCAAAATGGGGAAGCAGCATCAATAGGCAAGTATATAGTTATACCCTTGTAATGATTCCAATTAGGAAATGGCCTATGATAATTTTCTCCTTGCCATGCCACTGTACTTTCTCCTAAACAATTCGAGACAGGGACTCTAACGTACAGGTTTATATTCCAGGAGACATTTTAGTTTGCAGCGGTGGTGTAGGTATGCGTGTAATCAATAAATTGAATCAGGAAAGCCACTATTGCAGCACTCTGGTAAAACCAGGTGGGCAGTTTCAAAGTTCCACTTTATTTTGAAGGACCTTTCGATAGTTGCACTCAGTGGATTCGTATATTTTAAACAATGGCGCTGATAGAGAAGAATTAAATATGCAAGACTGAAAACCGAACATAATTTGATCGCTACCTTAAACGAGGGACAACTATGCCGCAGATTTGATCATTATCAAGACTTTGATGCTTGTTTTCCTTGAGTGACTCACCTTATGAATTCTGTAGCAGAGGTGAACATGAGAATATAAGTCAAAGCCAGTACTGCTCCAGTCCAACCTGCTAGCAGAGATAGACCTGGTCCTATTACTCCTAGTCCACTAACATCACTCTGTGCAAAGAAAACATACTTTCTGATTACTTCATAAAACTTGGTAAATAATATTACAAAATGAAGGGCTAAAACAATAGTAGGTATAATAATAATAATAATAATAATTAAGATTTATAAGCGCTGGTATACAAGTACAGTTTCTAAGCCAAAGACAAATGACCTCCTGAAATTAAGACTGAGCCTCAAATATGTAAAGATACCATTATCATAAGCAGAGCCGGTAACACAAAGCTTATCATTTGATTGTATGATTGACTGACTGATCATACAATTAATTGACTGTACACTGTGATCGATAGCAAAAATAGCAATTAAATGCCTACTTGCATTTATGAGTGACATGCCCCAGGACCCAATTATTTGTAACATCACTTCTTTTTTTAATGAATATTTCTAAGTGAAGTGTTGAGCTCTGTTTTTAAGTTTTGAAAATGTTTTACACCAACTATTCATTTCATTTATATGCAACGTTACAAGGACACTGTACTTCCTACTTTCCTGTGGATATTTTCTAAGAAAACTATTTCGAGATATTATGATCTCTAAACTTTATCCTCCTTCTAAACTTTTAAAAAGCATATTTCTGCATTTTGAAGCGTCCAGCTAGCAATTTGTATAGTACATGTATCTAATGATACCGGTCTCCTTTGATCAGTATTGCTATGGTTTTTGGTAGTGTCCATTTGGAACATGATATTAAACAGATTGCATACCGAACGGATAGTCTTGAAGGGGTTAAGATCAAAGGATGGTTGGCTTAGTCTGTTAGCCAGCCAGTCATCTTCACTCGTTGCCTTCCTTCCATTGTAAAGGTTCTGTAAGTTGAAGCAGTGCGCCCCCACATGGAGGATGACAAAGAATCCTATTGCGTATGCTATCAGCTTGTGAAAGGTGATGTTCTTGTCCAGCTGTCGTCGTAGGTTGCGTCTGCTAAACTGATGGAGAGAAAGCAAGATAAAATAAGGATCTCTATCGTGCTC